>NC_143436.1:24933026-25240394 GCF_987193195.1 Phasianus colchicus
AGATTGCCCTGAGTCGTTACAGATCTGATTTTTCCAGAGGCTTAAGGCCAGAGTTCATGTTGATTCTCCCATGAGCTCTGAGTGTTCAGTGCTGCCTGAAAATCACATTCTTCACTTGTATCAAATCAGGGCACACAATTTAAATAAGCTCCAGGAAAGTAATAGAGTGACTGTGCACTACTGCTCTCTTGTGGTCTGAAACTGTGTGTCCCAAGAGAGGGCTGTGAAGAGACCCAAGTGGAGCTGACAGAGAAAGGCTCTCTGCAACAGACCAGCAAGTGGTGGGTCTCTTTGACAGAGGACACAAACCACAGAGCAGCATTAGGCTGCCAGATCACCAAAAGTCAGCTTCAACAGCCTCTGCCCCTAGGAGCAGGTCAGTAGGGTTTCTCGTTTGCTCCTGTGCTCCTTTCCAAAGAACGCAAAGAGCAGAAAGTTGTGCTGTAGGGAGATGGAGCAGGAATGGGATGGGTGACCCATCATCCAGGATGAGCAGTTGGAGACAACAGGCCTTCTCAGTATGGTTTCAGACACCAGCTCAGTCAAATTGCCCTCAGCATAGCTCTGCCTGGTTCCAAAGTTGAGTAGACACAAGTTATGCCTTATCCAGAGCAATAACACTTCAGATATGGGGAACAGAATGTCAAAAGTCCATCCTTTTTGTTACCAAGAGGCTGCAGTTGCCCCTCCCATGCCCCTAGAGAGGGACTTGGATCAGGGTTGCTCCTACTCATCAGTCTGCTGGAGACACTGAGTTCTTTGGGGTTTGAATTTCCTTAATACAAGAAAGAGTTTTATTGATGGCATGCTTCTCCACCAAGCCTGAGAAATATACCAAAACAGCCTGAGAAAGCACATTACACAATTTGTTGTTGTTTTTGTTGTTGTTGTATAAGAGGTGCACTCTACCAGTTTGTAGAAAAAATGAGCACAATGCTGGTGATACCCTCCTTTTTTCTCACATCCTCCTACTGATTTAGGCAAATCAGGTTAGATGTCTGAAATGCTGGGTGAGCAAATAAGTGACTTGGAGGCATTGCTGGTCTGAAAGGTGAGACTGTGTGCTGAAATCCAGCCCTCACAGATCTTCACTGAAGCACAGCCTTATTCATAAGCTCTCTTGTGCATGGATTTGTGTAAGTGCTGCAATGAATTCAATATTCAGTGTTTTGCAGGAAACAAATGTGACTGCTACATATAAATTAATAAACTCAATTGAATACCGAATTGCTTTGAGCTGTGGAGTGTACAGTTAGTGGTGCAGCCTGGAAGGAGGCAGACAGCAGGAGAGTAAATTATCATTTTGTACCTTATGTTCTCAGAAAGATAAGTGAGATAAGGGAGGAGAAACAGGGCATATGAAGCTCCCAAGTGGAGTTATAATAGGAATTAAACAGCTTAGATAAATCTGTAGCAAGGAGGTAAAAGCTGTAATGGACTGTTATATTTTCGGTTGTGTTCTGCCTTTAAAAGGAACCATTTATTTTAGAAAGGACTATAAGATATTAGGACTAAATATAAATGAGAGGAAAATCAGAAAATTTGTTATGAAGAGGACTAAGGGATATCCAAGAGGAAATTACTGATACACTTTGAGCCAGCTGCAAAAGCCAGGTAGCCAGAAAGGGGCTGCAAAACAACAGATTTTCAAAATGAAAGAGACAGTCACCACTATCCCCGAGGAGAATTTGTGAAATTGACCTAATCTTCAAATTTACATTTAATGAGTTTGTAAACACCTGAGACTGCTAGATAAGAGACTGCAGGACCATGCAAAATTCAGACTTTTGGAAGGAAAGGATAGTTGGTTAAAATTTTTTGAATGGCAAAGCAAGACAGAAACTTAGCAAACTCTGGATTACAGTTACTTTTTAAAGTAATTTCCTAAAAATTATACTGTGTGCTACTACGAGTTCATGAATGCTCACCTCCCAGTTTGTCTGTTTGCTGACTCAGAAGAAAGAAAACCATAAATAAGCTTGTGCCTAATACATCTCAGGAACAGGAGATGAGGGAGAAGGGGAACATACTTGGAAAGGCAGGTTTCCACATTTGCTTTAGACTACTCATGGATGAGCCATCATGAGTCAGTGCAGCTACTTGCAGTCTTGAATCGCAGATAGAAAACTAGCAAAGATGATACTTTCTATTCTGTTAAAAACCAAATAGGTTTAGACAGAAATTCATCCTGGATAAACATCAGCATTAATTGAGGCTCCTTTGTAGTCAGTAAACAGGGGTATTTCCAAGAGCCATCAATCACCAGAGCTCTGACATGCTTGTGACTGCCTGGCCCCTCGTGGGACCATTGCAGATTAGAAGTTTCTGCAGCTCCTTACATTCAGTGTTGAGCACTGCTACATGATGCTTAGCCCCAAGGTGACAGACGCTTTCTCATCTCTCTTCAATGAATAGGTTATTTTTAAAGCAACTGACAAGAAGTCCCTTTAGTAACAAGAGTTGAGGACTTTTCAACAGATGAGCATTGCTCTGAAACTAATACCTCCTATTTTATTATTTTGCCCACAGTGTCAGAGGCAGATGTTGGCAGTACAGCAGTAGAGGCTGAACCTTCCCACCAATATTCCATTGAGTGTTGTTGCCATGCGACAGACAGCAGCAGAGGGACGGTCTGACAAATGTGTCTGATATGGAAGTGTGTATGAAGCAAAGGTATGTCGCTGAATTCCTCCATGCAGACAAAATGGCACCCATTGACATTCATCAATGCTCACTGAAAGTTTATGGGGACGAAATAGAGGATGTGAGCACAGTGAGGGGTGGGAGGTGTGTTTCAGAAGTGGCAACAGCAACAGTGGGTCACCTCTGCTGGTGCAGATTTTTGCAAGTGAAGCATGCTGGCTCTTGTTCAGCACTGGCAAAAACACATACTTAACTGTTCTTACAATGTTGAAAAGTAGCATCTTGTAGCTGAGGATTTGCTCAACCAAATAGAGTTATTGTGCTCTTTATATCTGTTGTAGTTTCCATGGGAATAAATAGGGGGCATTACTTTCAGAGCAATCTCCGTACAAACCCTTGTTTCATATGCACTTCTGTGTCAGATACCATTTAGTCAGACCACCCCCCTAGACTGCTTCTGTCATCTGTTGCACAGCACCCAAACTGGTGGGAAGGTTCAACCTCTGTTGCCATACCACCAACATCCACTGCTGATCCACCAGCAGAATAAAGTAGGAGGCATTTCTTTCAGAGCAGTTCTTGTACAAGAGCTTTCAGTTATTGTTTAGTAATGTACTTGATTGTCTCCTTCCTCCAAGAAGCAATTGTCAGAAGTAAAGAAAACACATAAAGAAATCCAACAGCTTCCTCCCCAAACCGTATTACTCACACTTTGTGGATTTGCCAAAAAGAGTCTGGACATTTTCAATTAGAAAAGATAGCAAGTTTAATTGTAGACAGAAAAGAACATGTCTAATTATTGAGTCAGTTGCACAGATTAACATGGCTTGCTGAAAATGCTAATTTGACTAATGCCTTGTTGCATATCAATAGCTCTGCCATATGGTGAGGGTTGAAGATGAATTGTTGTTCCTGTTTTGTTAACAGAAGAGACAAAGTTGAACTATGACATCAAATTATGATGGGATTCAAGCAGAACAGTGAAAATAGTACACACTGTAGAGTTCTCTCTCTGCATTGTACGCAATGATAATTTCCTCAATCTCAAAAGAACATCACTGACATTATACTTAGAGCAGAAAGAACAACTATGCCCAGAGGTACAAACTTATGCCAAAATGATTTAATGAAGCATCTTTAAAGATTATTCTGGAATTTCAAAGAATTATAGAAAAGCAGATGCCAGCATATTTACCATAATGATACTCACACAGTTATAGCACAACACTTAAACTCAGTTTTATATATATTATTTGATGTTTTATAACTGCCTCTGTACTCAAAAATCAAGCTAGTTTTAACACAAATCCTGACTCATGGAATTTTATGTCCATATGTTTAAATAAAAGAAACCGATGAACTCCAGCAACATTTTAAGACTTTGTTTTTATGAAATTACAGTAGTATAATGAGAGTAATCAGAAATGTTAATGTTAGATTCAGGAAATTGCTTCATTCCGTCAATTCCAGAAGGAATTTTATGAAACTTTAAAAAGAAAAAAAAAAGTTTTTTCTTTCCAATAATGTTCATGGGAAAGAGAATTCAGTGCTTCTGAACAGGAGATGTACTCTGACTGACGTGGAAAAACAAACAGACCATCTTTGCATCTATGCTCATCTGTCCTTGGCTGGCAAGAAGCAGGTAAATACACTGAGCACGTTTAGTAGAGGATGTATATGACACATGTGATAGATCCAAGCTACAAATTTCAGCTTCGCTCTATGCTATACATAGAGTGGAATTAAAATATCCCAAAGCACGAGACCACCAACAGACAGCAGTGGGCCTGACATCTCTTTGACATAGCAGTTTACAAGAGCACTTAGCTTGCTCATCTGGGAGGGAATAAGTGAAGTTCTGGAAAAAGAACAGCACAAAGAAGAAGACATGGCTGGTGATGTAAGCATTGAGAAACTGATGTAGGCACTGAGTGGATGCACAGGGAACTCCATGGAATAGCTTTCTGTCACCAAAGCCTTTTTGGAAAAACTTTGAACACAGAGATTCACAGGCTCTACATTACCAAAAAAAAAAAAAAAAAAAAAAAAAAAAGAAGAAGAAAAAAAAAAAAACACCACATATTTCCAGTTTCACAGCAAACATGATGAAAAAACTGTGCATGAAGTATTTGTTAAAAATATTGTTCCATTCTACAATTAAGAACAGTTTTTCTGACAGTTTCTCACTGTTATATATGACATGTTCTATTTTTATATGATGGTATTATTATAGAATATTACAAAATACTTCAATAGAAGGCATTCTACCTCAGAGATTACTCCATTTCATGCCAACATGTGAATGACAGAGAAGAAAAATAAGGATCATTAGTCCACGTCTTTGTTACTTAAAGTGTTTTTAAGATTTTTTTCTTATTTACTAAAAATATGTCAAATACAAATGGACAAAATAGTAATTCAGGTTAACTTTGCCATTTTATTTCACAGAGCAAGTATTTTGCTGGAAATCACTCATAACATTCACGCTGGCAAAAAATATATCCAAAACCAGTTTCCAAAAATGATACTTAATTTCTGTGTTAGAGCAATTACATGCAATTGTCTAAAGTGAAGGTGTCATCTGTCATATAGGTAAAAATCATCACAAGCTTTAGAATACACTTGGATGCATCCCAAGAATTGTTTTACAGCAAAGACACAGGCTGAATTCTGATGGAACATCATATACCTGCCAAGCCAGCAGCTTTGTTCAGTATCTAAAATTATTTTAATTATTCATGTCTTTTAAATCAGTTGAGATTCTAATAAGTATTACATGAAAACTACACTGGCTGAACAATAACATCTGTGCAAGCTTAAGACCTGGCTGGGCAAGACCTATTACAGCTGCCTCCTGAGGGGAAGAGTAGCCCAAGAAATTACACTTTCTATGAGCTGTTTTGTCTTCTTCTTAACAAGGCAAAACACTTCATAAACTACAAAAGAAAGGCTCACAGTGGCACTGTCCGGACCTCTGTTTAACAGTTCACAGATCACAAAGCCCTTCAGTGGAAATTTTTTACATATGTTCATGTGAAAAAAAAATACAGAAGAGAACTATGGGAATTAGTTGTTCTCATCCGGAAAATTATGTCTTCCTATGGTAACTCCCAGTAAGATGAAGGAGTTTGAGATGAAAGTGGAGGAAACAGACTTAGAAACAGAACCAGTGTATATTAGTGCTTTATACGAGTTGAGCTGTAGCTGTGTTTTCAGTTCAGACACCTTTGTGCATGTATCTAAATTGGAAAGACAACAGACTGCTTTGTGAGAAAGAAGCACAGTGGAACAAGGTCATATTTCTGCAAGAGGAATCCCCAACAGCCATTGACTGAGCAGGTTTTTGACATTTTCAGTTTAATGATGTGTCTTTCACATCTATTCGACAGAGGTGAATTGTTAGAGGACGAGTAGGTATATTAGAAAATGAAGAGCTAAGGCCAGAATGAATTCACCCCTGACAGACTTCAAAGGCCTAAAACATGATGCCTATAGGACAAGTTTGTTTTGGTATCATCTATCATGTTCTCTTGATTTTAACCAGTGTAATCTTCCCTGTGCATTAACTGTTCTATTAATTATTTATTATTGGACATATAAATCCTTCTTAGCATTGTAGTGATAGAACTGCTGACAGGACTTGGAAGTGAATGATGCAGGTTAGAAATTTCTAGTTGATCCCTTAAAACATCTGTTGCACAGCTGGGAAAATAACATACTTCAGCACACAGTTTAGCAGAGAAGGTGTACACAGAAATAATGAACATCACTAAAGGCAATAGACAAAATTCTCATACAAACTATTTGTTTTATGAATACTCTCCAAATAAAGGAAGCTGACACTATTGTAACTCTGTCTTGTTCAGTTATGTGGATATTGCGTTTTACTGCACAAATGATGGCCTTGATGACTCTGAGCATTATAGGTTAAAAAAGTTTATTTTCTAACTTTATTTCAACTAATAAATGTCTGAGTTAATTCATTTTAAATCACATATAATATTTTTTTTTTTAAAGTTAACAGCATGTTTACAACCACAATTGTCAAAAAAATCAATCAAAAGCTCATATTTAAGCAAAAAAAAAAAAAAAAGCTAAGCATTTTCCCATAATAGACAATTCTCAAGCAGCAAATATCATAAATAAATATAACAAAATACTTTGATACCTAGAGACTGATGCTTATGTGCTCCTTCAGCTGTCATGCTTAGGAGAGTGAAAATCAAAGACAGTAATAATAGGGCTTTGGAGTTGTATATTCACCACTGACTGCAGAACCACTATCAGCAATCATAACTTGTTACAGATGCACTGATAGCATTCGTAAATACCACTGCTATTCATTTTCCAGTGAATACAGGAAAGTGATAGAAATATAATCCAAGCATTTATTTACAAACATCTGTAAACTCCAGAGGCCACACTCTTGTTCTCATTTCTAGTCTGCTCACAAATGCAGCAGGAGTTCAGGATGGGAAAATGTTTTCCCTACCAAAATTCTTATAGAAGCTAACAAAAGTTATTTGTGCATAACACAGAATACACTTCTTTATTTATTACTTACTCTTAGTAACGAAACTATCAGTATTCATCATCCATTTCCTCTTTAAAAACTTTAGGTGTCCAAATAAAAAGCAGAAGCAATATCACATGATTTCAGAGGTCAGTTTCACCATGAATAGCAACAGGTTGTCTACCAAAGAGACCTCTTTGAGAGTGATCCATGGGAGGACTGGCTTTCATCTAAGGTATCTAGACCATCACAGCCAACTTCTAAGTGTTTGCACCAACATTTGGGTCAATTTTTTTCCAACAACTTTAAATATATGCAGAGAGACATGCAGAGAAAATACCTTGATTAAATTAAAAATAAATTACTTATTGACCCAAATCAGCCAAACAAAATAGCAACAACAAACTTAAAAAAAAAGCCAGTATTCAATGGGCAGCTCCATTAAGCATTAACATGGTCACCACCCAGGTGGCACCCAAGCACCACATCCTCTGAGCTCTCCCAGAAACTCTGCAGTTGAAGTGAACTTTGAGCTACAGGAAAGAGACTATCAGATACAACATAAAAATGAGAGATGCATGTTTTGCCAGCTTGCAAATTACATCCATAATACATACAGTATAATAACCAAAGATGGATATAGTTTCATCCCTAAGTGGGAGGGGAAGAGGAGGGCATCAAAGGCTCGAAGGGCTGTAGATCTATGTAACCGTGTTCCCATCAGTTGTGCATAAGAAGGTGCTCTGCCACTCAGTGCTAAAGGCTAAAGTCCCTCTAGCTTCTCCTTTATCCATTCCTGTTTTCAGATTTGCCTACAAGACTGGGGAAAATTTTCAAAGACTCAGAGGGTGTCTTGAGTCGGTGAACTTCTATTACATGTCAATGTCAGCTTAAAATCTTACCTCATATCTTACTTTTGAAAATGCCAACAAAAACACTTTATTTTGAAGTATCATATCTATTCAGGAAGAGTGAACTGGAATCAATGATCCTTATGGGTCCATTCCAACAGAGGATATTCAACGACTCTATGATTCTATGAATTGTGCTTTGTGCTGATAACAATTTGTGTTCTGAATTCTGTACATGATATTACATTAGTAGTCCTTTTGTCATTTAATTGCTCTTCACTGGCTCTTCAGAAATGAAGAACTTTTCCCTAAACATCACAGTGACTTTTGTCACAAAGCATAATAAATTTAGAATTAAAGTTTACATTTTACTAGAACTCCTTTTATTAGGCTCCTAGACATTTAAACCTAGTTGAGATACTGTCTCTAGCACCATATCAGTTTCTTAGCTGTACAATTCAACAAGTGTTTTGGCTTACAGGTGAAATTTATTATGCAAAAATTAATCAAGAAATTATGTTTCCTTATAGTTTGAAATAAGTCCTAAAAATCTCATTAACACCTCTTTAATTAATGTTTGAAAAATTGCTACCGCATCAAAGGACCATTTTCTTCACCTCTAGTAAAAAAGATAAAGTCGTTTTGCAATTTATACATGCTTCTGGGCAAAATATGTCTGTTTGGCATTCTGTAAAGGAAATGTTCAAAAACATTCAAAGAAAAAATGTACAGAGTTGTTCTGGGATTGTACTGTACCTAGTGAGAATAAAGAAACAGTGCCTATTTCAGCAAAAACAGAATTTTGAAAAGTTGTCAAGCATTGTGCCAGCCAGAGATGTTTTCCAATGTTGTCTGATGTTGTCACTGATTTATAGCCAATTGAATGAAAAACGGTGCTCCTTTCTGTCCAATAGCGTACCTCTGTTTATTCATTACACAATATATTTGAAATTTGAATCTGATAGGTGCCAGGGATGCCACCAATGATTAGCTGAGCCTCATTCAAGCGAGTTACTAGCGAAAAAAAAAAAAAAATAGTTGCAGCTGCTACAGCGTCCAACCATTTCTCTGAACATTCTTCCAGATCATGGTGCATCCTTCTGCTTTCATGGCTTGCAGTGAGCTAGGTGAAGCCCTACACCTGGGTCAGCATCTCAAGAATATCATCTCCCTTTGCCAGGAGAAACAGTAATTGTGCATGGCCACACACAGGGCTGTGGAGAGCATACAGTGACAAGATAAAAGAGAATGGAATAAGAGAAGGAGAAGGAAGAGGAGGAACAGAGATAGTGTGTAAAGTCAAGGCAGAAATGGGGCTGCACAGAGTTAAAAAGCACATCCCTGGGCTGTGAGGTTTGGGCTGAGACCACAGAATCGATGAAGAAGATGGTGTCAAAATAGGGAATGACAAAAGTAGGGAGACAAGGGAAGGGAGCAGTTGGATAGGCATGGGAGAAATGTTTGTTAAATCTGTCCTTATAAGTTCAGTGACATTAGAGGCTATAAAACTTGCAGGTCAGTGGCATGCAGTACAAACAGCTCCTAGTCCAAAATACCTAGAAACTAAAAAGAGACATTAAGAAGAATCCAAAAGTTGCAAGGTAATTTCAGTGCACCATTTCTGGTCTGATTTGCTCCACTGTTTCCATACAGCATGGCAGAACAATACCAGCCATCACTCAGGAGCACTCAGAGCACTGATTCATGCCAGACCCATCCTGCTGCTTCTCCTTTTTCTGCCCGATGGAAACTCATGTGGAAAATGAGCACTATGTACTAGCAGATGTCTGGCTGCTAAAGCAGAAGAGCTATCTTCTTCAGTAGGAGCAATTCAGTACCACTGGTCATGGAAAAGGACATGAATGTGCCCAGAGCAAATAGCCACAAATCAAGAACACAGAAAAGGCCAATAGATGCAGAGAGAGAAACATGCAAACACACATCTATAACTGAAGTAAACCCTCAGCAAAGATCTCATCTAATTGTCTGACCCACATTGCCTTCTGCCTTCCCTCAGACAAGAATTTTAGTTACAGGTGCAAACTGAGGGGCACAGAGCTAGAAAGAAAATCACAGATTCAGGTCTGCTTGATTAAGATCCCTCATAACTCCATCAATAATCCAAAAATGAGTCTTCTTCCTCCCTTTGAATTTACTCTCCCTCCTGTGCTGGAGAAAAGAGACTGGCCTTCCCTAAGCTCCATTTTCTTTCCTTTCTGTGCATTACTAAAAACTTGAGCATCAGTTCTGCCTTCTTTAGCTTAGCAAGCTCATTTTGTGAGTTCTTCAATTAATACATTTCTGACTTGGTCTGCATCTTTGAAAGATCTCAGATGCGTAATAGAATATGGGGGATTGCTCAGATAAATGCTAAATCACTTCCAACTTGAAATAGAAAGTTGAGGGTCATTTGTGCAATTGAAATCTGATACTTTCAGAGTTATCAGACATTCAATCCTCAAGGCATTCCCAATAAATTAAATTGTTTTTAATTAGATATGAATGCAGGTGTGCTAGGGTGATCAGATAGTGACTCCCCACTTCGCTTCATACTGTTATTCTTACTGATGGGCTCCTACTTTGGTTATTACTACTATAATTAATGCTAACAATAGTAAGAATAATATTACCTAGACCTGCATAGATCTCTGAATAAGTTTGTCTCAAAATACTTTCCAGGAATCATTAGCTCCTTATTTTGTCATTGGAACAAATGGAAGTGACTAAAGAGCCATTTAATTTTCAATGTACGTCACAGTCTGACACAAACAACAATGGATTTTATCAATTTATGCAACCATAATTACTTACAGTTGTTGTCTCAAGTGCTACCATAACTAACAATCTTAGAATCTCAAATACTTTTAAATAAGCTGCCTGACATAAGAATCAGAGATCAGCATATTAATTATTTAGACATGTAATTTTGCCAATGAAATATTTCCATCAGCTTTTTTTCTTCTTTTCTGCAGACTGAAAATGTGAAATATCTACAATTATCCAATTAATAATTTTCACATATTTCTTTTTAAAATGTTCAGCATATAGCTGACTGGTGCAAAGAGAAAGCCAACAGTATCTCTGGGTTTTACTATCTGTGCACCATTCCCAGCACCTGTTAGTACAGGGCATCAACCAGTTAGATGCTTTCAGGAGAAATGCCTGCACCAAGGATACTGAAAGGAGGAATTCTGAGAACAGTTCCCTTTCTTTTCACACATGATTTAGGACAATGAGCTCCTGGGCATCTAGGCATGGCTGTGAGGTGTGCTGGCTGGCTCTGCACAACCTTGCTGTGGAAATGGAAACTATGGGCGCATCTGTTGCGGATGTCATTGTTCAGCTCAGAAGACGTGGAACCTGATTGTCCCTAACATGCTCTGCCAAGGGAAGTAATTGGATGACATATTAGGCCACCTAAATGCAGGTGTATAGTTCTGAAGCTACTGCGAACAATTTGTTTTAATTATTTTGGTGTGAGTCAGCATAATAAGCTCCAGAAACACTTTTGAAAGTCTTCCCTCTTGTTCCTTTTATTATGAGTGTGAGCAGGGGATGAAATGCCATAAGAATGAATTAGAAGGCTGTTATTCATATTTATGCACTGTAAAATTGTCTGCTGGAAACAAGTTGCCAAACACAGAAGTAAGTTAAGTATTATATTAAAATTTGCAGGATTGTTACTGGTATCTTCATTTCTCTTTTATAGTCAAGTTAAAATTTGTCTTTATTATATTACAGTCATATATCATAAGCAAGAATCATATTTTTAATTAATGCTTGCAAATTTAATTATACATTATAGAATTCAGAGCAGAATGGTATAGCTGAAGAACTACACTGTTATGTGACTCATGTATTTTACACTATAAAAACATATACTGAACAAAGGTTATAAAATTTACCCTGGAAATAATGTTGTACAAAGTAATATACAAGCTGCTAGTTCAGCCAATGCAAATGAAAAGAAAAATAGTTCCATCTTTTACAGGGAGGGAGGAACAACAGAAGTTCAGCTGCACAGGTAAGCTGGACTCAGCTGAGGTGGAGCCTGATGCATGTTTTGCTTCTCACTGTCCCCAGTGCTCTCTACAGTGTGTGATGGCTGAAGGCACACAGCAACACTCTTCTGGGCATATTCTTTCAAGCACAAGAGGAACTGACCTATATTTAAACTTAGTGATCAATTCTGAGAAAACTTGGAAAATTTACTCCCATCTACCCTAAAGAAATTGGAAAATACATTGAGCATAATTGTTAACAAAAGTTGTGGGAGAACTGTGTAAGAATAAAACATAAAGGTGTATAAGCACTCCCTTTGCCCTCTTCTCAAGAAGACACTGGCACAGCCAATCTTACTGCTTCGTATTTTTTAATTGCAGGAGTGAGTGTTCTGTAAATTGAAATGTTTCTCTTAAAAATCTATGCTAAAATTGTCTCCTCAGCACCTCCCTTGATTACAGAGAAGTACTGCATTGAACTGAATGGAAATTAGTAAAAGTATCAGTATAGGAAATAAATGATAGAAAAGGCAGTAGGTATCTACATTTTCTCTCATAGACGTGTTCTGGTCATTGTTAACAATATATTTGCATAACACATGCTTTGATAACTTTGGGGGCTAAAGTAGCCCATTGCTAGGAGTCTGTTCACTGCTGAAATCATAACTCTACCTACGTTGATTACTCACTTAACACATGCTAAATATTGGCACTACTTCCTCACTGCTCATGAAGTGCAGGAAAGTGCTCCTTTCATAGAATCATAGAATCATTTGAGTTGGAAGGGACCCTTAAAGCTCATTTAGTCCAAATCCACTGCAATGAACAGAGACACCTACAGCTAGATCAGGTTGCTAAGAGCCCCATCCAGCCTGACATTGAGAGTGTCCTTATGTATACGTGGTCTAATTATGCCTGCTGTATCAAGCCATAAGGGGAAATTGGAGAGAAAGAAGAAGTGATATGAAAAGAAATAGAAATCACACACACAAAGGCAAAAGCAAAGTAGAGAAAGAAAAGAAATAAAGTCTTGACAGATCATAAAAAGGGAGAATGCATGATGAGAAGTAGAAAAGGGAGAAGCAAGAGAACTCTGGAGTAACACTGAATAAGCAGATAACTGCTATTCTGCATAAAATTTTAAGCCACGCACTCCACTAGCAAGGTACTAGCAGACAATCAGTACACATGTCAGGTTAAATTTCAAAAATATCCGTGTCCCACAAGCCCCAAAGGTCAGTACAGCTATTATTCTGCAATGTCAGATACACTCATCAGTGTGTATGTTGAATCAGTTTGTAGAAGTACAGATGATACATGATTTTCTTTATATTCTTACATTAATTTATGTTATAGATTAAAAAGTAAACCTAACGCCAGTCCATAGATGAAAAACTGTGGACCTTCCTAAGCAATTATAGCGTCACTGTATCTTATAAGTGACCAGACAGTTAGCCTTCCACACTACGTACGTTGCTCTGAAAGTAATGCTTCCTATTTATTTCTATGGAAACTACAACAGATATAAAGAGCACAATAACACTATTTGATTAAGCAAATTCTCAGCTACAAAATGCTCTTTTTCAATACAGTCACCACCAGAACCTGTGCATTTTTGCAGGAGCCTACATTCTGTACTAGTAAAAATGTGCAGTAGCAGAGGTTGTTGAGGCTACTGCTATTGCCATTGTTGAAACACATCACCAACCATGTCACTGTGCTCACATCCACTGTTTGACCTTCATCAACATTCAGTAAGTTTTGATGAAGGTCAATGGGTGACACCTTTTCTGCATGGAGTAATTCAATAACAAACCTTTGCTTCATCCACACTTCCATGTCAGACACCATTTGGTCAGACTGTCCCTCTGCTGCCATCTGTTGTGCAGCAATAAAATGCAATAGAATATTGGTGGGAAGGTTCAATCTCTAATGCCATGACACCAATATCTGCTTCTGATATTGTGGGTCCACATAATAAAATAGGAGGCGTTACTTTCGGAACAACCCTCATATTATTGTCAAGCAATAGTTACAAATTTCATTACACATTCCCTGCTAGAGAACATGGTACATTTCATCTGTTCATATTCTTTTTTTGTTCTATTCATACTTATAGAGCTTTCCTAGTTGATTTTTTTCTTAACCTTGGCATTAACTAGATACTATTTTAGCAAGGCTAGCTAAGATTTAATAGACAGTCTTTCACTCTCATATGGAAACAAGAAGGGAAGGAAATTGTAAATGCTAATTTCCAGTGACCTCTAGCTATCTATCCCACTATTAACTCCATACAATATGCTGATGTACTAAAATATTAGTTTATTGCAACTTGCAATATGTTGCCAACAAAATAAATTTCTGTAAACTGAAATTGCTCAGCTTAAGGCACTTTAGTAGGCAGGATATTGCATTAAGCATCAAAAAGTGTGGATTTTTTACCTAGTTCTGGCAGGGGCTTGACGTGCAACCTTGATTTCATCAAATTGCTCTTCTGTATCATTGTCCATTCTTCTTTCATTGCAAATCAGCTGAGGCATCTGCAAAAAGGCATGTAGTATATAGTGCCTGACTGCAGAAGGACAAGCCCAGTTCCTATGAGGCCTTGGAAGCAGAAACAATAATGCTGTGGAAATTTTTCCATAGTACCTGACTGCATGATCCTAATTTAGCCAATTTAATGAGGCCAATCTCATATTGAATGCCATAGATTATCTGAATTGCCTGTTTCTCAGTTGATAGTCAAGTGTTACAGGAGTTCAGCTAAGTCTAGTGAATAACTCTTGGCCTTCTAATATTCTCCAGACACTTAAGTGACTGACATGAGGGGTCGCGTGAACCTGAATTCAACCAAACCATAAGTAAAGTAAGAAAAATTCCATTCAGCTGTTTTTCACGTGGGGGTGGGTGTCAGGACTGTGAGAAGGAGGATATGGCCATAGACTTTCTATTCCAAAATAACAGAGAACCACCCACAGATCTGGTGAAAAATCGCTGTAGTACACGGTCACTTGATTTGTGTGGTCAGCAGCACCAGTGTGAGGAGAACCACCGCCTGGCAAATCAGGGAAGTTTTTCTTTGTTAAAAGTTCATGTTTTCCCTAGGTAATTGAAGTAATGTTAATTCCTCTAAATTAAAGTGCAGTTTAGCATTTGTAATTTTTTTTTGAAAGGGTCTATAGACTATAGACTATAAAAGGGGCATTATGTCCATCAGCACGCCACCCTGTGCAGAACAATGGCTGAACATCTATGACAAAGAAGAACTGTCTAATTAGTCTACATTTTTCAAAGAATAATTGCCTGTCAACTAGTTATACCATCTTTCTAGAAACACATTTCCCGGGGCAGCAATTGAAATTACATGTATGTTCATGTGGATTCTTGATAATATAAATCTTTTTCAAAAGCTGTCCTATTTCCATTGTTTTAAGGAAAAATGCATTTTCAGTGGTATTTTATGTTCAAAGTGTGGGCCATAAAATTAAGGAAAAAGGGGCTTTCAGTGCTCCAGCAACAATGCTATGCAGCTAAGGTACAGTAGTTCATTTTAAATAACAAGGCCAATGGCTTATTTTATGTCACATGGTAAACGTTCCTCATTTAGAATAGTTTAAAACATTGCTGTTAGTTTTTAAGGAGACGTAAAGTCCATACATTAACAATGGCATGAATAGTGTGAAGAAAAAGAGATTCAATATTTATGCTGTCACTCCAGGTAGGGATAGAAGATATTTTTGGATATTTCTTTTCAACTGTGGTTAGAGAAATAATGAATTCATTATCAGATTCCATGGGGACTTTTAGTTAGCAAACTTATTCAGTCTGCAGTAGTACAGAGGTAAAAGTACCTCAGAAAACATAAAGCATGTTTCAATAAATATTTGTATCTTTAACGAAGCTCGGAGGAGATATTTTCCAATACCTCATTATGTATCTTGCCTTCTTATTCTAGCAGTAATTAGGCACCAGGGAAGGAACAGATCTGAAACTGGGATAAACAACTAGATTAGAGGTGCCATTTATTTGTTTTGTTCTATTTACATCCCTAAAAATGAACGTGATATGATGTAATCAAGAAATTGCTAAGAACATATCAGAGAAATCTCTGCTTACTTATTTATTGGATGTTGGTTTTTATAGGACTTAGATTTGCATAACTCAGATCTTCATGTAGTATAATTTGTATGCTGTGAATTACAGATCGCTCACATTGAATTTCTACTTTTATTAAGGGCAGGATTTTACAGCCTTCAAGATTGCAAGCTGAGGAAGTTTGCATTTCAAACTTATCGGAACTGCAATGTAGGTCTCTGCTAAATATTTATTCACTAGTTACTGTCCAGAGCGTGATGACTGGCCACTAATGCTTGCTAGGAAAAATGTTTTGTTTTGTTTTACCTTAGCAGAGAAAGGCTAATAACAACATTCAGCTTTCAAAAAAAAAAAAAAAAAAAAAAAAAAAATCTGCTAAATTTACTGAGCTTTTGAAGCACAGAAATAACAGCCATTCTCACAATTACACATTAGAAGTAAAAACACTCTTATTTTTGCCATCTGAAATGACAGACACCACATGTGGGCTGGTTGCTTTTTTTGTGTGCGTGTTCATTTGCCATTCACTACAGGAAATCTCTTAATGTCAGCCCCCAGCGGTGTTTCTGTCATTCTATCTTTGAAGCAGGAATTCTGATTTTCTTTCAGATTTTCAATACACAAAAGACACCACAGGTCCCTCCTGAAGTTATCAGCAAAAAAAAGGAGTAAGGATTTTTTCTGTGAAGCATACTGTCAAATCAACAGTAAAATAGCATCCCTTTTTAAAATCTATGCTACTCAATCAGAAACTTATTAGTAGGATGAATTCACTTTTCTAACTAAAATATGAAAGCCTCTGAAAACTATACTATTTGTCTCTTCATCATTCAATTGCTTTTCCCCTTTCTAAAGTTGAACAGTTCTGGAAAGGGCTCTCCTTTTCTCTTTTGTCTGATTATTTAAGGAAATGACAAACCTAAACTTGAACTTTTCCCAGACAGAAATTTCCATTGGAAATACTCTGTTCTTCCTTAACTGAAATTTCAGGAGCACGTATGTCCCTCCTGTATTAATTGTATCAAACTAAGTAAGGACCATATACACAGAGCACAAGCTGCAACAAATTTTTAAGTACTATGACTGAGAACAGATTTTCAGGACAGTGTGCTTTTTCTAACGTGTTCTTATCACACCAGAGAGATCACAATTAAAGTCCAGCTTCACAGTGAAAGAACATCAGTCAGGTCAGAGGAATACCTTACACGTGTTGCTGCTCTCCTGCTCTAGTTATGCACACTGCCTTCATCTTGTGTGCCCAGTTACCCCCAGGAGATCTCTTGATGTTCTGGTCTCCAGAGATGATCACTGAGGTCTCCTGGCTTACCAGGAGACAAGGCAAGTCAGCTGGCAACAGCCACACATTCAGATCAATACAGTTCATAGTGCTTGGATCTCATTGAGACAGGAATGAAGGCCAAATTTTAAGAGATTACTGGAAGGAAACACCTAAAATAAGTTTCTGCCTAGGCAGTGAGAATATTGATGCATAGGTTCAGATGACTCTGTCCCCCCCAGACCTCCCCATGTATCCTTCCACAGATTTCTCATCATCATTCTTGGCATCAAGCTACATGTGGACTGAAAGATCAAGCAGAAGTCACTGGGCCTTCCCTCAGTAGTGAGGACCTCTATTTAGGTACCCAATGTAACCAGACTCATAGGAATTAATGTACACAGGAGCTCAGTTCTTCTCTGAAACATTAATTCTGCCTAAAAGTTTGAAAATTAATTACAAAGGGAGAAAAGAATCATATAAAAAAAAAGACAGCTTTATATATTTTTTTCTTTAGGAAATCAAGCTAAAAATATTTAAGATATTACATGTGTTTGGTATGTTCTACCTGTTTTAAAAGAAAAAAAGGAGGACTGGATTTAGAAATATAACTACACTACAATCTTCCATGTCAGCTGGGCTATTAAGTTACTATTGCAAACACAAGAGTGATAACTGAGATTTTGCTTTGCTTTCAGTGAGAACATAGTCTAGATGAGAGTGGGCAGGTAGATCAAACAAGAAGAGTGTTTTTTGCTGCTGCAAATATGCAGACAGATTGTACTCTGCTTCTGTATAATTCTGAGAACGAGCTCCGTGCATACCTTCCATCCATCCATTCATTGTCTGCAATGCTCAGGATATCTCTGATATCTAATAGCAAATAACCTCTACAATTCAAGTGCACTGGAATCTTTAAAAGATAAGATCTACTTTATCAAAACAATGTTCTTATTACTAGTTTCAAGTTAAGGTTATTGTCTTGTTTCTCAATGGAGACATTATATTCAGATAACACTGAATTTTGTAGGTCATATAGTGCCCTTCTAAAGAAAAAATTCATAAGCTTGCAGCCCATCAGAGTCCAATTTCTAGAAGCAATTGCTCAGGGAGGAGGAGACAACAATAAAGTGTGTCATCCCATTCAAGGGTTGTGAAAAGGAAAATGAACAGGGAAAAGCGTGAAAAACATCACAATCATCTATTTCATTTGGCAGATGCCATAGTTTAGCATTACATGTTCTATATAAAAACAACAATAATAACGTTAATAACAAAAATGTAAAAACAATGACATGGTACTACAGCAGAAAAGTGTATGAGGATGAGATTGACAATGAAGCGGTAAAAAGTGGTTGCAAAGGAGTTACTGAACAGGAAATCAAATAGGTGAAGAAATTGCTCTTTAGAGATGCTTCCATGCTCCTTTTATAGAATCACAATCAAGATTTAAATCTATGTTTTTTCACATTTATTGCTCCGCAAATTGCTAATACTTCAATTGGGGGAAAAAATAAAACCCCTCCATGCAGGTGAAGGAGAAGACAGAAACAGAATTCTTAAAATAGAAACTTCTGTATTGCACCAAGTTCTGAAGTAATTATCTCACCACTGGGGCCACGTTAGACTCTTACAGTTCCCAGTATAATTGAAAAGGTTTATCTTCCTACAAAGAAGACAATCTTCACTGCAGTGCTTTAAAGAGCACTTCTCAACAAGTCCTCTGGGCTTCTCTTGGCTGCCATCCATGATGGCTGATGGGCTGCAGTACTCCACTTCTATATGGACAGTGGCATGCATAGTATTACCTCTGCATTGCGTGCTTTGATGTATATTGTATTGGCATATTAGATAGGAAAACAGTGTTTATAGCAAAATTGTTTTTATGATCTATTCATTTCTTCAGAGGAAAACCTGGTATTAGCCTCACAACAGTTGCATCAATTTCTGCTGTTGCTTCCAGAATACAGGCTGTGTTCATAGCTGTAATATATTGCACTCAATATCATATGGTACAAGTCTGCACTGGGGAATACATGCTTGCTCATAAGGTGCTCAGGAGATATAAGCAATCAATATGGACAGAGAGAACCACCAACCAGTTTTGTATGAGTTTCTGTTATTCCCCTTTGGTTTACTAACCCACACAAGACAATAATGAAAAACTGCCTCCATCTGCATTCAGATAAAAATATGCTTTTCAGTTATGGAGTGTGGTAACATTCAGATTTAGATGTGAGGTCAATTTAAGCTTTATGATCGAGTTTAAAATTCGTCTCTGTAGAAAATTTAAACATGGATCTAACAATATTGAGATAACATACTGTGAAACAATGCTCCAAAATAGCTAAAGTCTCCTGAGATCATTTACATAAACGCTTCTTCCATGTAAATTCAAACCCCAGAGCATTTCTAGAGATTTGTACCCAGATGGTGGTGGTGGCCCAGGTGCTTCTTCCCACTCCTGGAGCAGTGGGAGAGTGACAATAATCCACTCTCACAGGCCCGCCTCCTCCTTGATGCACATAGCTGAGAAATTTGCAGGAGAATGGCTGCTTCTTTTTCTAAATCAGCACTAAGTCACCATACTCACAGATGAGCAGAAAGTCTGCTTAACTGTTTTGCTAGATCAGCATCTTGTCACAGGATGCATCTACTTAAGCACCAGAGCAAATAAAACGAACATATCAGTTAAATCAGCTGTTTATTCTCAGCTATTTATTCTCAAGGCTGGGAAAGAAAGAAAATCCCTGCCATTTCTGCTTTTAAATCCTTGGCAGGCACTCTGGTACTGCAATAAGAGAGGTAAACAAAATCTGAAGCAGGCAAATGAATTTTGTAACTGCTGAAATATTATTAGAAGGTTCGCTGGAAGATGTAATGTTAGTCCTGATGGCAATACAGTGGTGGAGAAACATTGCTTCATGTTATAAACCCTGTATCATCTTTGTATTTCTGTCCCTTCATCTCCCTTGCATCACGTTTCATCTGAGGAGTCAGATGAAAAGGATTGCTTACAGGACTTGCGTCTGGAAGAAGAGAAACATGTTTTCTTTATTATCTCTGCAAAAAATGGATGATCTTTGCCTTTTCCTGTACCAGTGACTAATTAAGCATTACTGAATCCAAACATTAAAATATAAAAATATAGAACACCAGTTTTTAACCATTTATCATACATAGTTGATGTCTCATCAGTGAAATGCAGACGTCTTGTTTTTTTTTTTTTTTTTTACATATATTTACATATATTTTACATATATATATTTACATATATATTTTTAATACATATATAAAAAGACATGTTCCATGCCTTCAAAATCTACAGGGGTTTTAAAATGAAACTTATTTAGCATATTTAAATGCTATACTCCATCATCATAAGGATCCACATTTAGCTCAAGGTAAATAATGAGATCTATTTTTGTCTTTTAGCTCCCCACTCTGTAAAAGTTGAGCTACACAGTTTTTTTAAAGCAAATGTTCACAGATATATATATTTGCAGATATTTACATAACACAAATCTGATAACTAAAGAAACAAAATCAACACATCACATCCAGTAAGCATAACAAAAAAAAAAAATCAGAAAAAAATTTTAACACTACATTTGACTGAAGATCATGCCTGGAAAAATTTATAGAACTGAGCTAAAGTATCAAAAATCTAGAAGGAACTAAACACATAGTCTTATAATGGAAAATATTGTTTAGTCTTTACTATATGTCCAATCCACATATAATTTCTGTATAAGTTGTATCTTCATACAAAACCAGCAGAAGGAGCACAGAACAGGGATAAACTCAATGATTCTTTAGAATATATGGACCAACAAATCACAGCTAATATAGTCATTAGTGCACTGTCTGCTTTGCTTTGAAAAATTAACATTAATTCACCCTATTTTGTGGTAAATTATGCATGTGATTACAAAAAGGCTATTTTTCATAAGTCAGCAACATTGGAAAACACCAAACACTTAAGGATAACAGGTTGAAACAAACTGTGAATTTATAATGCTTTCATTGGACAATTCAGATATAAATCCATTAAATAAATTGTATTTTGCAATTAAATATTTTTTTTTAATTTGCAGGCCTATAGGCAGAGCTATGCTGTGCATGCCTACAGTTCAATTCCTAAGTATTCTTATGGCTTAGCTACAAGGTAGCCATAAAACACACTGACATCCTAAAAGATTTTTTTTTTTGGTAAAGAAAATTACGATTTTAACAAACATTCATCCTTAATCAAACCACCGCTGAAATGATGTTATATTTCATTACCTGAAGAGTTGAGCTCAGGATCTCTCTCTGTTATAATTCACTGGTTCATACTATTAATCTGAACGTACTTGGAGTACAAACTGTGACAGGCAATAATGGAGTACGCTTAAACTACAAACTGAGCCAGGCAGTAACCTCTCTTTAGCTGTCAGGGAAGCACTGTACTTTTCAAATATTGGTGACACAGATCAACACAACCCTATAAATCTACAGAAGTCATCTTTCCCCATGTGACAGCGACAAATTTCAAACTGCAGTTATCATAAATTTAACTTTTGACAACATTCACATTAGGACACATAAACATTCAATTGTAGGTCTCCTGACTCAGACAATAGTGAAAAAAAGGGTACAGAGTACTCAGGAAGACAGTAAAAACGCTGGAAACAGAATACAACCCACAAAATATTGGCAAATGTTTTAATATCCAATATAATCAAAGTTATTTGCATTGCCTTCCACATAAAAGTTCCAAATGTCACGAGCCATAAAATGCATGTGGAAAAAATAAATAGTATAGGGAAAAATAAACAACATTTGTGTTTATTTAATGAATATTTAATGTTTTAATTCATAATAAACTCTTGTTTTATTACTGGAAACATAGATATTTTGTAAAACCTAAGCACTTCAGAAAGTGTTTGCAAACCCCACTGCTGGGACAGGTTACGTACAGCCAGAGCAAGTCTTCCTGCAGAGTTCTTATCCTGCAAATGAGCAGTCCAAATCATTATAGTAAGTACATCTACATATCTGCTTTTCAGATCATTAAATACAAAAATATAAAATTTAACATGAATAAACTCAGTGGGCACTACTGAGACAAGCCTGACTCCTTCATCATCATTTCATCTCATGAGGTGTTTATTTATACACACGGACAAGTTCCACATCAGCCTTCCCTTTCCCAGGCTGTACAGTTCCTAATCCCTCGGCCTCTCCACATACAAAAGATGCTCCAGTTCCTCAGACTTCTTTGTGGCCCTATGCTGTTTTCTAACTCCAGCTGGCTATTACACTGACACATGCATTCAGGAAATCCTAATGACCTGCACAGTAATATTGTGACTTTCCTAAATGTAAAATGTTTGCAACAATTATGTGTCTGTTTTGCTAAATTATCTCCTTTCTTAGAACATTCATAACATTATTGTATCATTTTATGTCTGTCACAGTACTCTATACTAAAACAGTTCTCTTGACTTAAACATATTATTAGACAGATCCACACACTACTTGTCTACAGCTGTACCAATTTTCTCAAAAGTACTTCCACCGAAGTCAGAGACAGATGATTAAACTACAGAAAATAAGACATAAGCATCCTCAACTACCACACACTTCTAATTCAAGATTAAATGTGTAGGACTAATGTACACCCACAGGACAGCATTACTCAACTCAGTACAAATGATTTTATAATTATGGTTTATTCAGAAAGCATTCAGATGTAAATATGCACTTCTGCAATGAGTTTACAACTCAGTAGCAACACTGACATGAGAAGAAAATATTCAGGCAGTAGAAAAACAGGAGTGTGTGACCTGGGGAGAATACAGGTATGCTGTCCAAACATGCAGAGATAGGATCACAAAAGCCAAGGCACAGGTGGAGCTGATCTTGGTGAGGGATGTGAAAAATAACGAGAAGGGATATTGCAAGGTAATTGATCAGAAGGGACAGACCAGGGAGAGCATACTTCCTCTGATAAATGAGAACTGACTACAACAGGCATGGAGAAGGCTGAGATTCTCAGCAATTTTTTTGCATCAGTCTTCACTGCCAGTCAAGCTTCCCCCATCTCTCACATCCCTGAACCTTCAGGCAGGACTCTGAGGAGTGAAACCCCTCCCACTGCAAGAGAAGATACAGTCCAAGACCACCTCATGAGACTGAATGTGTACAGGGCTATGGGTTTGGACAGCATGGCATCCCAGAGTTCTGAAGGAACTGACTGAGGTGGCTGTAAAGCCATTCTCCATCATAAAGTCCTTCCTGTAAAATAAATTACAGAAGAATCTTAATTACTTGAAGATCTCTTGGGATATCTAAAACCTTGGATAATTAGCATTACTTTGGTAGAGCCGCTTGGTTGCACTGACATCGCATATAGCCATGCAGCTGTATAAGTGTACACCACACACATAGTAACATACTAAAACACTCTGCTTCCACAAGAGAATATTCTGGCACAAGAGTGGGGACAGCTTGATTTCACAAGAGGTATATTTGATACAGTTGGGATTTGAAGCTTATTTTTTCTGAGATGTCCTGGCAGAATTCTGCAGACCTATATGGCATGGGTTTGGGATTGAGACATCTTGTATTCCAAGGGTGCCCACAAATAAGAATGCCTTGGGGAAGGTCTGCTCTTCTTTTTCAGCTGCTTATCTACCCAGAGTGCAGCCCATCTCTGTTAGTACACAGTTAGAAAGACAACTGTAAGTGTAAATGCAGCTTTTCTTATGAACAAAAACTCTTTGCTTCCCTTTCTTTGCCCCAGAAACTGTGTGAATTCCATCTCTTCCACAGGCTTCCCCTAGGCTGGCTGGCAGAACACCTGCTAGAAAACTGTAAGTAGTCACAGGAGTCTGGGAGAACAGGTTTAAATAGGCTTCAGAAAACTGAAATTTCTGTGTTTCCTGAAATTTCTGTGTTTCTGAATTTGTTATTTTTATTTCATATTGCTCATTTACTCAATCACACCCTCAATGGCAGCACACCACAAACACCCTAAGAACCTGATAAAAACCTAGGGCTTAGAGTTACCAAAGATGTAGCACAGGCAAATATCTTGAGCTAACAAAAAAAGAGCTGGGGATACCCATTTACTGAGATGTGGGTTTGATGTCTTAAAAACAAACATTGCTTTCACATACTTGTTAGTTTAGAAAAAGAGGAGGAGGAGAGCATCAGCTGGCAGCCACGGGCAATGTTAGTAGAGCATTTCAGCAGTGCAGAGCCCACAGGCTGAGTGCTGTAGAGCAGTGCCAGCAGACATTAATTGGGGAAAACAAAAAGAATAAAAGAAAACAGAAAGTACCTGAAAGGTTATTCCCTCCTCTATTATCTCCTTCCAGAGACACTGCAATTCAAAAGAAAGAAAAGCAGTCAGCAACTCCTGAGCTACACTATTTGACTAAAGGAGCATAGCATAGAAATTGCTACAAACTATCGGCATGTATTTTTCCACATTCCCTCCTTCAAATATATGATTGATTTTGTTACACTGTTAGTATAATTTCAATTTATTAAAATTTTACATTTATTTTTGTTTTTATTACAGGTTTTGTAGGTACATCAAGAAATGCAGTTCTCCCATTTTGGACTGAAATCTTACAGGGCACTGGATGATCAAACTTCCACAGCTCTCAGCAAGCTCATTCATGGACCTTAGCAGATTCATATCAGTGAAGATAACAGCGTTTGCCTTGCTAACCACTAAATCAGGGATGTCTAACTCTCAGCACAGCACAGTTCACACTGCAGCCTGCCACCTACCACCAAGCCCTCATGGCAGTGGTTCTTCCCCTTCAAGTGGCCTGGCCCAGCCCCTCAGCACCAACCGAGTATCAGTGTGCTGTTAGTCACATCAGGGCTGAAACCAGCTCAAGTGATGGCAAATCAGTACATGAACTGTGATACATTCACTAAACACAGTCCTGTGAACAGTGAAAAAGATGCAGCCATGCTTTCCATTTTGACAGTGAAGGTTTCAAGATTGCAAAAGTAATAATAATCAATTTTTTTGCTTTCTTTATGACTCCATTTTCAGTTGACACAAATACATCACTTGCAAATTTTGAACGAAATGTACAGAATTGCAACTAAGAGTTTGATCATGTCTCTCTACCTTTTATAAGCCTCATTTTACCAGAGAGAAATGTCCTCCACCTTTCTTGTGTCACCGCTTTTGGCTGTACGTATGTTTGTGAACAACTGTTTTCAAAGCTGAAGCACAGGAAAAGTAAAATTTCATCAAAACTGATGAACACTTTGAGTACTCACTGAGAATGGAAACTACAGTCATTGAACCAGCCTGATGCAGTTGTTTCACAGAAACAAGGTCACTGGTTTTGTGGTTTTGTTGTTCTCTTTTTTATATGTTTTAATAACAAACATTAAAAATTAAGTTTTGTTATTTTACATACATTACCTATATTACATATTTAATGAGGGCTGCTCTGAAAGTAATCCCTCCTATGTTATTCTGTCAGTCAGTGATACCAAAGGTGGATGTTGGTGGTATGTCAGAAGAAACAACCTTCCCACTGATATTTCATTACATTTTATTGTTGTGACAGATGGCAGCAGAGGGGCAGTCTGACAAAATGGCACCTGACATGGAAGCACAGATGTAGCAAAGGTGGGAATTTAATTCCTTTGTGTGGAAAAAGAATGGCACCCGTTAATATTTATTGATGTTTGCTGGACATTTGTGGAGACCAAACAGTGGATGTGAGCACAGTGAGGTGGTGTATGGTGTGTTTCAATGACAGCAGCAACAGTAGGTCACCTCTGCTTGTACAGATTTTTACAAGCGTGGCATGAAGACTTTTGTTCATCACTGGCAAAAATGTATAGCTACTAGTGGTGACTATGTGGAAAAATAGCATTTTGTAGCTGAGAATTTGCACAATCAAATAGTGTTATTATACTCTTTGTATTCGTTGTTGTTTCCATGGAAAAAAAGCAGGAGGCATTACTTTCAGAGCAACCTTCCTAGATGCAACCCAAGGCAATTTCTCTTCACACAGTGAGCCAGCCAAGCCAAAAGGTTGGATACCTATGTCTATATAGAATCATAGCATGGCTTGGGTTGGAAGGGAACCCAAGGATCATCAAGTCCCAAGCCCCCTGCCACAGGCAGTGTCACCAACCTCCAAATCTGGCACTAGACAAGGCTGCCCATGGCCCCATCCAACCTGGTCTTGAACACCTCCAGGGATGGAGCATCTACAACCTGTCTCGGTAGCCTATTCCAGCATCTCACCACTCTCTCTGTAAAGAACTTCCCCCTGACATCCAAACCTTACTTTCTTGAGCTTAAAACCATTCCCCCTTGTCCTATCATTGTCTACCCTGGTGAAAAGTTTGTTCCCCTCCTGTTTACAATTCCCTTTTAAATACTGGAAGGCTGCAAAAAGGTCTTTTTGCAGCCTTCTCTTCCACAGAATGAACAAACCCAGCTCCCTCAGCCTGTCTTTCCAGGGGAGGTGCTCCAGCTCTCTGATCATCTTCATGGCCCTTCTTTGGACCACCATTAATTCATACTGTCTCCAGTAATAATTTAATGGAAAAAAAATCTGCCTTTGTGTAAAGCTAGGGTTAATATTTTATGCATATATTTAAGCAGGAGTGAAGAAAGAGAAGAATGATATCATTTGACTGTGAAATCAGAAAAAAAGTATTAAAAATTGGTCATTCCAGAGTGCTTTACATGTAAAGAAAGAAACATTGCTCACTGGAGGGTAAAAATAGCATTCACAGTATTAGAGTAGTAGAAATGATTTAATATGCATTATAGAACATATCACCTTAATTATACTATTTTTGAAAGATATGTAGTACAGTCTTGTTCTGTTCTAGGGAATTTACTACTGTCTCTGGTAGGCACATGTTCCACATTATGCTCCTGCAACTTCCAATAGAATGGATGGCTCACACTGCATAAAGCTATTTAACAAGTTTTGAAACATTTAACTGCATTTAAGAAGCAGTTTGAATATAAAAAATGACTGAATATTACGAATCACTGCCAATACTGGCAAGTATTAAAGAGTCTCTGCTCTCAATTAAATTACTCTATCATCTAAAAAAGATCACTCTCTGTAGGGAATACTGCCTCAGTATACTCAGATGTCAGTATCTTTTGGCTCCAACTGTCTTTCCATGTGCATTTTGCTGACCTCTGCTAAAGTCTCCCTTGTGCCCTGTACCCATCACTTACAGTGACAGCTGTCCCAGTTCTGCACCATATCTGGCAATCTGAGTGAATCCTTTCCTAGAGGGATTAACATCACTATGAGTTCAGTGTCCGTGTCCTCAAGGTCTTAGTTTCTGTGAAGGAACTAGAGTATCTAGAGTTGCTACAATCACTGCGTACCTCTGCATGGAATAAGGGCACAGCTAATCTTACCTACTTCTATTCTAGCTGGTCTACCACAGACCTATGCTGATTCACAACCAAAAAAGTGAAATTGGCTGTGGAAGTGTTACCTACAAAAACAGAACAGGAAGATAACTGGGAGTACCCACACAGATGGACTGGGACTGACCATGCAGCTGTACCTGTAGAAGGCAGTGCTGTGGTGAGTGGGATCAAAAATGGCTGTGCCACTCAAGACAGGAGTGGAGTGCCTTGCCAGCATGTAGCACAGAGAGTGACACAAAATACCGTACTTCTGTCTGCACCCATGTATGAGGGCCTGACTATTTCTTCACCTAAAGAGGTGTAGAAAAACAGTCCCAGCCCAGCTCGTGCTAGCAGTTCATGCAGTTGGGGGCTTTTACTACTGGGTGATGGTGCAGCATCAGCCAAAACTACATGCTTCCAGCTGGCACAGCAGGGCTTCACAGCCCAAGGAAAGAGCTCCTGTGCACAGCAGGGCTTCACAGCACTCTGGCAGACAGCAATTAGCACAGTTTAGTCTCAGCCACTTCTTCTCTATTAAATGGGACATATGTATGGACTGTAAATAAAATAATTCACCAAGGAAATTACTTTCTGTGTCACTAAGTTTTCTACAGTCCCTCTATCCAGTGTCCTGAAAAGGCTGGTGCTGAGCAAACAGACAAAAATAATTAACCTCTGTGCCCTTCTGGTTGATCAGCTGTGACCATGCTCCCTTTTTTTCCAGCTAGGAGAAAGAGGTATGTGAAATGACTTTCTCATAGTTTCCTGCTGGTTGCTGCATGGGAAATGGTGAGAACTACTGATGCAGAAAGAGATTAAAATTAATGATCTGAGATCTTTAAGAAGGTAAGCGAAAGGATCAGAAATGCAATATGAGCCCTTAGCAAATGCCCAGTGAAAAAGAGCATCTCAGGGACAGAGCTTAGCATCCTACTGCTACCAGCCTGTTCTGGCAGGATTTAACCCTAAGTCATGAAAGTATGAAGAGAATCTCTTGCAGTGCTAAAATCAAACAGTTTGAACAAATGCAGACTTTCATTTCTAGTGATCTAGCTGTATAATTTCATACATATTCACAGATAACACAAACCTGTGTTAAAATTAATCCTCTCAAGATGTTACAGATCATTTTGGAACTAAAAACAAAAAACAAAAAACAAACAAACAAAAAAGGTATTTTTGTTCCAAACCTTCTGTAGATTTTGACCAAGGAGTTATGTAAAAGGTTGGAAAATATTTTATAATAATTGTTTCACGTGAAAATTGATGCTCTTTTCCTAATAGTACTGTGTTATGCCCAAGGCTGATCTGCTATACCGTGCCGTAACTATTAAAACCAACAAGAATGATAGCTCTATTCCTCCAATACTGCCTTGGTAGATCATGTAAATTTTCTGTACGCAGTTTTTAGTGAGCTAGAATTATCACAATTGCAACACAGGAATTTTTTAGCATTTTTGTTGTTTTCTACATAAACAAGGGAGTCAGTTTTTTCCTAAGGAGTCCACAGCTACAATTCCACTTAAAACAAGCAAAGTTTGTACTCTAAAGCTAGTTTGGCATTCTAAATAGCCTAACAATATATGTCTACATACTTATTCAATTATATATGTGCATACGTATGCATGTATATAAATAAAGCCATAAATACTGCAACGCATTTAGAGAAGACCACTATAATTTGAAATATACAGCAACATGCAAAGAAACTCAAGTCTTTGTAACTACAAAGAAAATGACTGATTTGTGATGACTCCCTTAAAAACCTGGCTAGCAGAAACTAACTGGACAAAAAAATGAATACATAGCATAATAGTGGTACCCAGCATTGGAACAAAGAAAAACACAACATTATTTCACATAATTCAAAAAGTATTCTTCTTAGACTATTAACATTTTCATTACTAAAAGAAATTCTTTCATTAGTTCATGCAAAATTCATCCCATATGTTTCCTTATTTCCTTTCTCCATAATAAAATTATTCTGAGTTATCTGCAAACACAGAAATCAATACTATTAAAAACCTAATGCTGCAGAACAAATTTAACTTGTGCTTTCCAATTTTTACATTGCATCAGTGAATATTTGCTTATTCACCTTTTAATTATGTTAAAAATGTAATATCCAATTGCAATCCTGTACTTCAGGGAGATGCTGGATTATCTGTCATGGGACACCTTAGTATATATTGCTTATTTGCCTGTTAGTCTAGTTACTGCAGCCAGTCAAGCACCAACCACAAAAGAAGCGTTATCTTATCCTTGTGTAAAACCTCTACAAACCTAACCTCTATAAAAATTAGTTATTAAAAAAAAGTCACTTCAAGAGTTTGCTGCTACTTTAGGTCACCCTTACAGGTACCTGGCAGTTTCTCAGCTTCTCTCAGATGCATAAAGGACCATTATCACAGTCAGCAGCAGTAAATGAAGAATGAGGCTTAAGCCACTCACTGCTTAATTATTAAATGAGCCTTCTACTTTTATTTGAAGAATTTAAAATTTTATACTAAGTACTCTGAAAGTTATTTCTAAAGGAAGATCATCTTAAAAGTATTGGAAACGATATTGGAAATGATTCTTGCACAGAAGATGCAAGTGAAGCTGAATTGCACACATCTTCTCCACCAAAGGAAAAAATACATAAAGTTTAAGTAGAGGGGCATTGATACAACAGAATATAAGCACTTTATTAGGACAGTCAAACATATGGAGGTGAAAGAGTACCATTTCTTAATCACAGCATATAGCCATGTTCTGCAGTAAAAAGCATTTTTATCCAGAATAGAATGTGCCCATTCAAGTCAAGGGCTGCCAGCTTTTCTGTGAGAATACTGGGAAGACATGACTGACTATATTATGTCTAAAAAGTGTAATTTTTAGAGGCAAATGTTAAACCAATATGTTGCTGCCACTAGATGGCAAAAAGCACATGCAGAAAGAAGCAACACACTTCTGAGAAGACAACTGCTCTCTGCACTAAGGTGAGTTCATTTCTTCCTTGGACAGGAAGGAAATAAGGCAGTGTAAAAGTCCTGTCCAAGCATGCACTGTTCTTTTGAAAGCTCTGCCTGATGATGCACATCTCTGCTTAGAGTTGGGCTTCTTTTGACAGAGGGCCCTATTACAATCTTGACAGAAACATAGAACATGATAAATGGAAAACTTATGTTGTAAAGCTAGCTACCACAAATTTTTAACAAACCCTGCAGCTGCACTTCCCCACAGAGAGCATGGCAAAGCTTTGATGACAGGGCTCAAGGGAGTTAGGGAAACTCACTGCAAGAGCCTGAAAGTGTCTTCGTCCATTCTTCGTAGGTGCCCTGCCTGCAGCAGGAGCACAGAAAGAGGAAGAGTCTGAATCTCGCCGGTATTCTGAGGTACTTTCTGTGAAGGATGCACAGGGATCCCTGTTGGCTTGTTTTCTTCTGGGTTTGTTTCCCTCCGGGCCCACTTCCCTCTGCTGCTGCCTCTGCCTTATGTTTCTGAATAAGAAGACCTTAAAATACTTAAGCTCTAGGCCAGCTGTTCAAGGTATGTCATGCTGCTAGCAGGCCTGGTGCTTTTCACACAAGCTGTAAGGGCAAAGCAGTGTGTTAGAAGCAGCCTTCTGGAGGATACACAGAAACACTTTGCTCTCCCTCCAAGTTTCTGCTCTTAAGCTGACATAGACCTAACAGTGGATGAGCAATGGATATTTCTGAATTGTCCTCATCCCTGATTGCAGGAGGAGCTCAAGCTCCTGCCTTCGATGCCTGACTGTGAATGGGCCCTCCTGCTAAGCTTGGTCCACATGAAAGACTGCAGCCATACTGGGGATGCTTAATGTAAACAGGCACCAAATTACGTGACAACACAAGCCAGGTACTCACATTAAAGCTCTGGACTCTGAGGTTTCTCTGTGTCTGCCCTAAGCTTCCACCTAGTTCCCAGACAGTGGTGCTCAGGCCTTTGCTGTAGCAACCCAGTGTGGAGAACTGATTCCTTCTTTGGGACTTTACCATAGCTCAGGATGCTTCAGTGTGCACTGAGCTCTGACAGGGGCTGGGAAGGAATGGGACTGCTGCTTTCCATGTCTGCTCCTGTGAGCAGATTAAGGTAACAGTGGGGGCATGAATCAGGTTGTTATAGCACCCTCGGCATCATTTCAGCAGGGTAGATTCAGTGACGTGGAAGTTGGTTGCCTTGTTTTACTAACCAGACACCTGTAAATAGAAGGGCTGCACATCAAGAAGCTTTTTTTTTTTCCAAACTGGGAGAATTGTGTGCATGTTCCTTTCAAAAAGTTGCTCATGAATTCTAATAGAACAAAATGCAATGAAGTAACATGAGTTTTTGAAAGTGGAAGTTATCAGTTTCCCTTCATAAAGACTAAGCTGACCACTAGAGATTCTTACAGTGGTTTTGCAACTGCAGGAATTGGAAGAAAAGCATATCTGCCTAGAGCTAGAACTTCTTCCCAGAAAGAGAACTTTTTCCTTCTGGTATCTGGCATCTTCTGGAACTGCAGCTCTAAAACAGCTGGAAGAACACATGCAAAGTTAGGTAGGAAAGCTAGACAGCAGAGCAAGGCTTTGCTTCCTAGGACTGTGTGGAGAGAGAGGTTGCCTTAGTACAACACAGGAAGTTAATAAGGGATTTTGAAAAAAGCTTTTGCTCTAGATTGCATTTTTCACACTGTTCTTTCAGAATTTGTGCTCTTGTGAATGTCCACAACAAGGCCTGTATTTCTCTTCCAGCCTCAAGGCTGGAAGTGACTGATTGAAAGCCACAGATCAGCAAAAAAACAAAATGAACGAAGCCACTCAGAGCAACCTGCAAGCCTTTGTCTCAGTAACCTAGTTAACCTCTGTGAGTTTTGCAAGCTCCTGAGCCTAGTTAAGCAATTCTGTGGGGAAAATGCAGGATGACATTTTCCTGGAGAGCCTACGAGAGCTGAGTTCCCAAGCTGGGCTGACCATAGGCTGCTCTGAAAATCCTGCCAGTCATTTTCCCACCTTTGTGGTTTTGAGAGTTTGCCCATGATGCTATGGCAAGCTGTACTTAACACTAGAGAAGATAAGGATTTACACTAACATGCTGGTGTAACAATTTTGTTTTAGGTCAGTAGCGGTATTGAACACCTCAGGCTGCACTGTTGACATTCCTCCTGCATTAGAGGTATTTGTCAAGTTTGTAGAACTCTGTACAGCACTTGAAGTGCCTCATCATCATCCCCGATACAGTGGTTACAATTGTTATAAAGCAGTGCTTTCAGCTGAGGCCTATGTGAAGCAAATGATTGTTGGTTTAGGTCTAGGGAAGTAGGGATGTGACTGCAAGCCCGGTGCTGTACTGATATTGGCAAGAATAGCAGTGATGTGTGAACTTCAGGAAGAAAAACTGCATATATAAAATAACAAAACTTAATTTTTAATGTTTATTATTAAAACATATAAAAAGGAGAGCAACAAAACCACAAAACCAGTGGGATACGTGACCTTGTTTCTATAAAACAACTGCATCAGGCTGGATCGATGGCAGTGGTTGCCATTCTCAGTGAGTACTCAAAGTGTTCATCAGTTTTGATGAAATTTTACTTTTCCTGTGCTTCAGCTTTGAAAACAGTTGTTCACAAACATACGTACAGCCAAAAGCGGTGACACAAGTAAGGCGGAGGATATTTCTCTCCGGTAAAATGAGGCTTATAAAAGGCTGGTATAGAGACACAACCAAACTTTTAGTTGCAACTCTGTACATTCCATTTCAAAATTTGCAAGTGATGTATTTGTGTCAACTGAAAATGGAGTCATAAAGAAAGCAAAATTTGATTTTTTTTTTTTGCAATCTTGAAACCTGTTCTTAATTTTCATTGTCAAAATGGAAAGCACAGCTTCATTTCTTTCCACTGTTAAAGGACTGTGTTTAGCTAATGTATCAAAATCCATTTTGATACGTTATTTACCATTACTTCATTATTCATCATTACCAACATTATTTACCATCACCTGAGTTAGCACTGCACTGTGCCCCATGCCCTCCTTTCAGCCCAGATGGGGCAAACATCGCACCAATGTTTGGGGCTGGGCTGGGCTGCAGTGCGAGCTGTGCTGGGTTGCATGTGGGGCATACCTGATCCATGCCTTTGGGAACTGAAATAAATTCTCAGTGCGTTACACTAGTTTTTTTTTAGCAGACATTCATCATGGTTTCTCATGGTTTATAATTTGTAAATATTTGAAAGTTTTATTTAATTTTGTTATCAACTAAAATGTACCTAAACCAAAAAAAAAAAGAAAAATCCAATTACAATGTACCTAGATCTACAGCAACACATAAGTCTTTGAAACTGCAGCATGACCTGATCGATCTATGTGGTTCTGAATATATGAGGGTACCGCATTACACAACAACTCTTTCACTGTTTTGAAAATAACATCTCTTGCTTCTCACTTAGAGGTAGCCTAAAGAAATCCTTTCTGTGTTCTCAATAGAAAACTAGTTGTTAATCCAACCAAGGGTTAACAAACTGTGTGCGTGAGATAGTGTGAGAGCTTCAGACTGGACTGGGAACAAGCAAAACTGTATTTAAGCATACAATTTGGCTGCATAGGGCAGTAGAAGTGGAATACCAAAAGACCACCGCAGCTCCAGCTCTCCACCTAGACAGAGCTGGAGCTGCTACAGTCTCTACCTGCCAGATGCATGCAACTACCCAATTCTCTTCAAAGCCCTGGAGCAAGCAATGCAGAAACATGCTATCTGCCCAGCAGGCTTGTAAACACAACAGTTGCAAAGCGGGTGTAGTAAATCACCTGTGGATAGTGATAGGACAAGGGGAAAAGGTTATAAACTGAGACAGAAGTTTTAGGTTAGATATTAGGAGGAAGTTTTTCACACAGAGGGTGGTGACACACTGGAACAGGTTGCCCAAGGAGGCTGTGGATGCCCCATCCCTGCAGGCATTCAATGCCAGGCTGGATGCGGCTCTGAGCAGCCTGGTCTGGTGGTTGGCAATCCTGCACATAGCAGGGGAGTTGAAACTAGATGACGGTCCTTTTCAATCCAGGCCATTCTATGATTCTATGACCAGACAATGAACAGCACGCTGTTATCAGTCCAACAAGCCTTTGCAGCCATTGCTACTCCTTGGTAAACACACAGACCGGGAAAAGTGAGTTTTAGAATGCCATTTTGTACCTCAGAGCTGCAAGGACTGCGAGCTAAATTATCCAGCTGTATTAAGTTATGTCAGAGGAAAGGTGAGTCTTTAGCAGACTAACCCAAATGCCAATGCTTATGCAACACTTAAGACACACTTAAGCCCTTACTTGAAAATCTTCCAGTGCTACATGGATCTTGTACTGGGTAACAGAACAGGAAAGAATCACCTCATGCAGACAGGAATAGCAATTACTTGATAGTACTCAGAGAAAGCTCCAGATTACCTAAGGAGAACACACAGAGAGGATGAGGAACCACAACAGGAAAGACAAACTTCTGAAAAATAAAAAGGAATTATTTGTTTTTAAACAAGAATTAATTAAAAATATTCTTTAAAAGGGCTATATTCAAAATCATCCATTAAAAAAAATAAATAAATAGTATGAACAAAGAAGGGAAAAAAGATGTAAAAATTGAAGACAGAAAGCTGACAACTGGTATAGTAACAGTTCTAGTAATTAATTCTGCAATCTTTTCAGCAAATAAAAGAATGAACAGTTTCTATTGTACCCTTAAGGTTATATCCACAAGCCCTGTAGCTAAATTTCAGCACAGCTTGCCAACCAGCTTAAGAAGAACCTGAGATAACTACTTGCTCCTGGAAAGAGCAGTAAGATGGCACTCTGTGTTGTCACCTCTTAAATAAAGTCTTGCAATTCTTCTAACGTATCTGGAAGAAAGTAAATGCACCCAGCTAAAAACACATCTTGCTCACCATTTCTCCATTAAATGATTAAGGAGATGCTCTCAAAGTAGCTGCTCACAGAAGTTAGGTTTTGTTTGCCTGCAGTTTCAGCAAAAAAGTTTTTTCTTTTTCTTAAGTATTTTTTTAGCTCTTTAGAAGAAAGATCAAGCCCGAAACAACAGACTTGTTTGCCGTCTCTTCACTTTTCAGAACTAAGATGCAAGCAGCAGTTCCTAAACATAGGAAAAACTCGTGCTTTGAGATCTCTATTAAATAAAACCCACGGGGAGGCCAAGAATTAACCCTGCAGACACACGGATCCTTATCCCTGCTGCTATTTCAGCAGCACCAGGCAGCAGCACCGCCACACCGCGTTGCTAGGCGCCTCATGGAGCGACCGAGTCTGCGCATGCGCACACTCTCCTGCGCTCCGCGGCGCACGCCCTCTAGCATCGCTGTGGCTCCGCCTCCCGCTGCGCATGCGCGGGACTCCCGGCTCTGGCAGGGGGTCCCAGGCTGCCCTCCCGTCTGTAAGCGGGGCCGCGGCTCCTTGAGCGCACGGCGGCTTTGCGTGTAGTGCGCGGGGCTCCCCGGCCCGGCGGAGTGCTGAGGCGACATGAAGAAGATATTCGGCTTCGGGAGGAAGAAGAAGGGGAATCCGCCGCCGTCCGGTGACGCCGCCTCGCCGTGCCCCGCCGGTGCGTACGAGCTCCGCCAGAAGGAGCTGGGCAAGCTGCACCGCGCGGCCGCCGCCGGAGACCTGGCCCAGGTGCGGCAGGGGCTGAAGAAGCACGGCATCGACGGGCGCGACAAGGCGCAGCGGTAAGGGCTGCCGGCCGGGCCGGGGACCCCCGCTGCCTGACCTGGGACCGCGCTTGGCTGGCACGGGCAGAGCGGCCGCTGCGATGTGCCCTGCCGGCCTGTTTCCCTCGGGGATTCTTCGTGGGGCTGGCGGGACTTCCTCCGAGCTGAGAACTCTCTTGGGGGGCTGGTGGGCCGGGGCAGCGACAAGGCTGCAGGTTTTCTGAAGGCTTTCCTGCTTGTGAAGCTGATGGTGGTTCCTTCAGGTTGTCGTATTTCCCAGTGCTTGACAACAGCAGTTTTTGGGCGATGAGGGACTCCTGCATAGTTGTATTGGTTGTGGTTACGTTACCTGTCCGAGCCCTTTGCAATGCACTGCTAACACTGCGTGCAGCTCAGCTCTCAGATAATCAACAGGCTTCTCTTCAGAGATGAATGATCTTGCACATTCACTTGGGAATTTCTCAGTGGGGACAGTCACCCTCGAGTGACTGCTCTGTTGCTTCTGCAGTTTGTTCCATGTCTGTGTCAAGGCACGATGAGTTCCTTGAAGTTCTGCCTGTTTTTTCATCCTGTCTCGCTCCTATTCATAGGATGGGAAAGGAGGTTCTTTGATACATGTATACCCGGTGTGAGATTAAGAAACAACAGTTCAAATGTTGGTCCAACCAGTTTATTACAAACCTAAATCATGGAGATGGGAAGAGGAGGACAGACACTATTATGAATTAGGGTAATGGAGAAGGGAAGATGGACATTAGAAAAGATAGGAAAGAAGCAAGGAGTCTTTATAGGAAGCAAGAGGGAGATAGTCAGTCACTACCATGGATCCAGCGTGGTTCACAGTTCAGTCATTGATCTTCAGTAGTGGTGGGTCGTCGGGCATTGTTGTTTGTTGACGACAACTTTTCAGTGGTAGTACCAACTTATAAGTCAGAAGTGGTCGTGTCAGCTGTCTTTGGAGTGACAGCTTCTGGCTCTGGGATCTCAGCAGAAACTTCTTTGTTCTCATTTTCCAGGCCTTGCCAGCAGATAAGAGGGAGCAGGGATGCCCACCTGCATCCTGTTTTTCATAGGACACAATGGTGTCATTCCCCAGTTTTCCCATACCAAGCTGGAGCTATTTAGTCACGGGCTAGATCTTCTGCCATTAAACACTCCTGTGCACTCCCTTCTGGACGCAAGCAGCTCTGGAGGAAGGTGCTTTCATATGTCCACAAAGTGATGTTGATTGTCACACGGTAGCACCCATCACTTGCCTCCTCAATAAAGCAGAGTCTTATCACAAGAAGTATCTCAGGAAGCAAGCTTTGAGCCAAAAAAAAAAAAAAAAAAAAACCAACAAAGAAGGATTCTGACACATCCTCATCTTCTCTGCCTTGAAGGAAGCTGATCTTTTGGAGGAGGCTCATCAGCCTGCCCGTGGTGGGATCTGTTAGGACAAGAGGGAGCAGCCTCAGGTTGTACCAGGAGAAGTTCAGGTTGGATATTAGGATAAATTTTCTCCAAAAGAGTGGCTATGCACTGGAACGGGCTGCCCAGGGTGGTGGTAGAGTCACTGTCCCTGGAGGTATTCAAGAAACATTTAGATGTGGCATTAAGGGACATGGATTAACACGCAACATTGGTCATAGGTGGACAGTTGGACTGGATATCTTGGAGGTCTTTTCCAACCATAATGATTCTGTGAGAAATGGCTGTGTTTCTGAATCATGTCACTGTATTTGCACAGCTCTCCCTTTCCATTCCCATGAGCTGTTGTGCTCCTTTCTGTCAGCGAGGTACCTCAACAGGTGTTTTGTTGCATGGTTACTTGAAGTTTCCAAAATGCAGAAAATCCATGGTGAAGCACTTTAAAAACAAAACAAACAAAAAACCAACTCCCTGTAGGTTCCTGAGGAATTGCAGGATTTTACTGTGTGACCTTTGAGGAAGAAAGATCCTGACTGCTTTCTAGCTCAACCCCTGCTCTGTTAAAGCAGATGTCACACTGAGCAGCAGGAACTGTGCCTTCTACACAAGCACAAACCAAGCTTGTGCTGCTCTGCCCTATGATTTAGGGGAGGAATGCCTGCAGGTTCTGTTTGGGTGACCGTGGCTTTGGATACAAGCACGCTGGTTAATTGGCATCAGACCCTTAGCAGTTCCACAGTTTGAAAGAGCCCCTTTCTTTCTGTCTTGTCTAGTGGAAACACAGCTATCCCTCCTTGAAGAGGACTTCCTCTGTGATATCCTATTTATATCATAGTTAAAAGCATCAGGAATATTAGATATTACTTTCTTGTAGCCAGGATAGTAGTGTTCTGCTGTCTGCTCTGCTAGATGTTGCCAGATGTTTGGTGCGAAAGTGCTCTACTGGTTTCAGTAATAACCAAGCTAGCACGTGATTTTTTTTCTAAAAAACTCTTATCTTGCATCCGTGGTACAATTCTAGTGTGTGAATGATCCTGGAAGAACCTAGGGGTTTACATGCATGCCACCATAGACCTCAGATTCCCAAGCTTTAGTCTCCCTCATTGTACCGTGAGTGCATTTCTGTCAGAGGCTATGAGCAGTGCCTTGACACAGAAATCTTTGTGAAAGTTCAGTTTTACAGTGGAGGAAATGTTGTCTCATTAAACAAATGCAGTGGAAGGTTGTTCCTAGCCAGCCTCAGGCTTTGGATATACAGCTGTTGTTACTGGTAATGGATTAAGCTTGTTGTTTGTTTGTTTGATTTTATTTTATTATGTTTATTTGGGGAGGTAATTGGGATGGAGAAATGAATTTTGCCCTATCCATGTACCACAGAGTGAAATTATTTATTTAGCTGTCAGTTTCAATTTACACATTTAATTTTTAGGACACCACTGCATCTTGCTTGTGCAAATGGACATGCGGATGTCGTTACGTTTCTAGTAGAAAACAAGTGTAAGCTAAATCTTTTTGACAGTGATAACAGATCACCACTGATGAAGGTAAGTAGAACATGTTATGCTGCTGCAAGTAGGAATTATTGATTATGTACTAAATGATGGATGTCTTTCTAGATTCTTTACAAAAGTCTGTGTAGAAACATGCAAGCTATAATCGATGCGGGGTAGGTGTATGCTAGCTTATCTTGAAAGATACTTTTATATTCCAGGAGTGGGAAGTTGTAGTAGTTGTGACACAGTGAAATATGACTGCTGGAAATTTTACCTTTTTTTGTGTGTTGTTTCCAGGCAGTACAATGCCAGCAAGAAAAATGTGTGGTAATCCTGCTAGAGCATGGTGCTGATCCGAACCTGGCAGATGCTAGCGGCAACACTGCCCTTCACCTGGCTGCTGTAACTCCTAACACATTTCTAGCAGGGATGTTAATTGAGCACAATGCCCATATTGATGCTCAGAATAAGGTACATTTTGAGATTCGTCAGGGAAGATTGCATTGATATTTTTATTGAAGATCTTTTGTTTGTTTCTTTTGATTTTTAACTTGAATTATTTCCGTCCTTTCAGGATGGATGTACTCCCCTTACTCTTGCTGTTTCTGAACATCATGAAGAGATGGTAGAGCTCCTCCTTAAAAAAGGAGCTGACATTCATGCTCGAGATCTGTGTGAAAGGTGAGGAGATGGACTAAACTCTGTGGATTACCTTAGCTGTCCTCAGGTTGGACTGATGAGAGGGATGTGAGTGAGAACTGAAGTAGAAAGACACAGAGTTTCTTACAGGTCTCAGCTTGGCTGGTGTAATGCGTTATTGCATGTTCTCTGCATTGAGAACTGCAAGAAAACATTGTTTATGGTAGCCACTGTGGCAAGAAAGTTGCCATTGTGCCAGCAACATTGCTGTTATGCTATAGAGAGTTTTTCAAATTGACACATAGTTTGTATGCAAGTGTTGTTAATGTATAAGTTTTTTCTTCTGTTCATAAAGTGATTTTATTTTTCTTTGAGTGAGCAAATGGGAACTAAAATAGTTACAATGTCTGACTAAAATTATTTATTTTGTCTTCTATTTTGGATGCTGCAGAACCCCACTTATGACTGCTGCATCTGGTGGGGAGCTTAAATTGGTGAAAATTCTTCTTCGCTATGGTGCTGATCTTTCCCATAAAGACACTAATGGATGGACAGCTGAGGATTATGCTATTATTCATGGATATGCTAGGTAAACTTTTAAATTTATTGCTAGGTTTTCAGTTATCAGTGTTGAGTTTGGACCTTTTTGGTAACCGCACCAATGGTGTGTTGAGACCTATCTTGAAGATGTGATCATTGACATCTTCTCACATCTTCTCACATACTGTCCATGTGTCTGGTGTCAATTTGAAAGTTGAGGAAAGCTTCTGCTCAAAATTCTCTGTAAGATTTCAAGTGTTTGTTGCTAAGCTCATGTCTGCCTAGGATACCTAGTATACACTATCAAAATGTAGCCCACAGACACAGAGGTTCAACTTGAAAAACTGAAATGTTTTTAAACTCTCTCAAAACAGAGCCATTCTTATTACTGTCTTCAGTTTCACTGACCAGGAGCCACCTATGTTTTGTTTCAGAGGAGACTAGCTGTTACCTCTTTTGTTAAATTACTAAGCAGTTTTACTATTCCTACGCATAAGCATTTTATCCGTGGGTGTTCATTCATAAGAATGCTTGTATTTGTAAAAACTGGACTGCAAAAGGGTACAAGCCAGTACCCTTAACTTAATAACTTCATAGATCTGGATGTGCACCTATAGAATAGATGTGTGTGAATATTTGAGTATGTTCCAGTCATGCAATAAGTAGAGTATGTTACCCTTAGTGAATATACAAATTGTTTTGGCTATGGATATGTCTAGGATGGATAATATGAGGCTCTTATTATTCCATTAAGTGTTGTATACAGCTATGGGATTATTTCTCCCAAATGCATTTCCTCTTTTTCTGTCTATAGTCTTAGTAAACAACTGGCAGAATACGCAGACTGGGAGAACACAGGGGAAGCTTCTGCAGGTGCTTCTCGAGGCATCCAAGTGCCGATGACTCCTCACAAGGCAAGAGCTGCTGGCTTTACATTGGGTGCACCTGCTATGGACAGAGGAGGTAGGATACTTAACTGTGGTAGAGCTAATAGGAAAAATCATGGTGGCCTCTTCTTTAAGTTGGTTTGTATCTTTTAAGTTTACTGTGCTCAGTTTGGACTTCAGTGGAAGCAGCAGGTGGACTGTCACAAGAAGTGTTATGAATGTGCTTGCTTGCTGCTAGTTTGCAGTGCATCTCAACAGGACAGTTGTGATTTGTGTGCATTACATCCATCTGCTCATACAGTTGTCACCTTCACCCCATCAAGTTGCCCTTTTATTTAAGTTTTCCTTTTAGCAAGGGGGAACAGGGAAGACAAGGAGCAATCTAGGTTAGAGTGGCCTTGTTTTTTGGGTGTGCAGTTTTACTTAGAGATGCTCATTCAGATTGTTGTTCAGAAAAATTCAATTATAAAAGCTGTAGTTTCACCCCAAGTAGTTGTTTTATATTTTATACCAATGAAGCAGCAGATGAATTGCAAGAAGATGCATATCTTGTTGATTACCACTGGATTTCTGTCATTTTGCTTAAATAGTTTCGCCTGTTCTAAACTCCTTTTAGAGAGTCACATAATTTCTCACCTTCAATTACAATTGCTTTTGTTTATGCTGTGGGACATTAACAAAAATTGTCTTGGAAAAGTAACTTCATTAGCAACAATAGTGCAGTGTTTGTGTATATTGTATCTTCTTGGACATGGTTAGATTTCTAAGAAAAAATTCTTCAATTTCAATTAGCTTTATTTAAAAAAAAAAAAAGAAAAAGACTTTGTGATCCAGAAAAATGGTTACATTTTCTCATTGCCTTGTAATTAAAAGAAAGAATGAGTTTGTCAAATCCAGGCAGTGTTCATAAGCTAACATTGCCCTAAGGGAATCTTAAGAAAATTGCTACTTTAATATGAATGCAATTTACATTTCAGGCCCTAACATAGGAGGTTTTGTTTGTTCCTTATTTTTAAGGGTTTTGTGTCAGAATCATGTGTCAGATGGGCAGCAGACTGTTCAAACACAATTCATTACTTTTTTATTATAAAGCACTGAGAAATATGAATGAAGAATACATGGCATATTTTTTCTTCCTGGACTTATCACAGATGGAAGAACAGATTTTAGACCCAAGTGATGTTGCCTTTGACTTAAGAGCAGTTGCTTTGAACTAGACAGTGGTTGGAAAAGTTTCTTCGTAGGTTGGTTTTGAAGTTTTGTTTTCTTGTTTTTCAGTAGGGCTCAATACAATTGGTTTAATCGTTGAAATACTGTTTTCACCCAAATGTCACTCAGTTGCTACCTTCTGTGCATGTAGATAGTTGCTCTGGTACCCCATTGTAAGGACTAACAGGCCTGGATTATTTTAAAATATGTGATTTGAAGGATTTTTCTTCTGAGAAGAGGATAGATTTAGGCTAGATATCAGGAAGAAATTCTTTACTGTGAGGGTGGTGAGACACTGGAACAGGTTACCCAGAGAGGTTGTGAATATTCCCTCCCTGGAAGCATTCAAGGCCAAGCTGGAAGGGGCTTTGAGCATCTTGGTCTAGAGGGAGGTGTCCCTGCCTGTAGCAGGGGGTTGGAATGAGGTGATCTTAAAGGTCCCTTCCAACATAAATCATTCTATGATTCACCTTGTGCTCATTCTCTTAAAGATGACACCAGCAGAGGAGTAGGAGGGCACAGAGAGAAAATTTAGTAGCGTAGTAGAAACAGTATTGGAACTAACTGCAGTCTCTGGCTTGCATCCACACCCTAAATCATGAGAGTCCTTTTAATATGCCATGGTAACAGTCTTCGGAGTGTCCTTTAGAGAAGAAGCCAGGATGCTGAGACAGAGACCAGAGAAATACCCACTTTGGAATTCATTTATTTTCTTTTGCTCTTCTCTATTATTTTTCTGCAATTTAAAATTTTGACCTTATTCTTTCTGCTACTTTTGTACTTTCTAATTAGAAGACTGTGAAGAATGTTGAACAGATTAGCATTTTTTAACAAGTTTGCTCATGATTATTTGGATGTCAAAACATGAACCTTTTTATTAATCACAGACAAATTGGCTTCCAGAACATACTGAATGGCCAACCTCTTAGATTTTAAGTAGGAATTTATTTTTGAGGAAAATAATAGTGGTGCAATTCCTATTTCTAGTATGTCTACAGTGACAGCATTTTTAGCCACTGCAGCACATACTAGTGTATTGTTCCTTCAGTGTTTCCCCAAGTCATTAGAGAAATTGTCTCAGCATTATAAAGCTCTTACAGAAGTATAAATCAGTACTCCTGTGTGATTTATATATTCTGAGGTCAGATGAAACTTTTCCTATATTCCCTCTTAAGGAAATGGAGAAAAGCCAGAAGGGATGAGAAACCATTTAACTGTTTCTTAAGTGTGTGTTTCTGACAGTAGCTGTTTTTCCACATCATTGGGTGTGTATGTGGTAAAATCCTTAGAAGTAGGACAACCTTCTGCTCCAGAGAAAAGTAACAGCTTTGTTGTGAAGGAATTTAATGTAGGGATAGTGTTCCATGGCTTCTCTTTTGAAACATGGATGTATATGTGCACGCAAATGCATGTCATAGTCACAGTGTATTCTCCCAGTGCTGTAGCTTTGTCTGTGTGCTTTTTGTGTTTTCCAAACTTCTGAGATTCTGCGTTTATTCTGATGTCATTGTTTCATCTGTCCTTTCCATGCCTTTCCCTTAATGGATATAGGAATGCAACAATCTCCTAAACAGACATCAAGAACAGGAGAATCAAGGAAAGGTATTCTGCACAGTAGTATTTTAAATACCAAACATGTTTCGTGATGCACAAATACTTAAACATCATAGGTGCTTATTATCTTGCAGATCTGTATCTTGATGGTTTAAGATCTATAAGTTAGAGTGGATTTGGGGTAGCTTTTGTTTGTTTGCACGTTTTGCATGAGTCCTTTTTTTACTGAATTCAGCATTTGCTTTTGTCACTTGTGGTAATGTTTTGGTTTTGGGGTTGTTTGTTTGTTTTGTAATCTGTTCTCCTGTTCATCAGAAATGGGGATGGGCTTCAATTCAACAAGAATCCCTAGAGACTGGATCTCACTTCTGTCAATGCATCACAGCTGTGATTTTGGTCTAGCTGAAAGCTCTTATGAAATTCCTGTCTTGCCTTCTATAGGATAGCGTGACCTGGTTTTGATCACTGGTTATATTTATTATATGTTGAAAGCAAAAGTGCAGATAATTTAATGAGCTGTTTTGATTAATTCTAGTGGTACTCATTGAAGATATAACTGAAGTCACCCGTCCAGAGTTTAACTGTTCCACACAGGAGAAATTTTCTGTTCTGCAAGGAAAGTTAGCCAATAGAGTCATAGCACAGAGTTAGTTATTCAGCTTTATATACAGCAGTATTCCATTAGCACTAAAGAATGTTCTGTGTTGTCTGTTGTAGAAAACATTAAAAATCAGGCTGTAAGCATTTGAACCATTTAACGTGTCCTCAGATTAGAAGTTTCAGCCTCTAGGTTTTCTCTACATGAGATTTCATTGAACATGTGTGCTGCATTGCATCGTCAAAAAGCTGTGTTCAGATCAGGGAATGTTCTCACATAAACTCTGGGTTTAGGAAAGGCAGAATTTGTACACTCATTTGTACCCTTCATTTTGTTGTAACAGTTAACAATTAGTTCAGAAACTTCAGGAAAGATGGCTTCTACATGGCAATCAGATGTTTGTTTTCCCTTCTGTGCTGGGAATCAAAAAGTCCTTCTGTTTTGTGTTAGTTGTTAAGAGGCCATAGCACTTCAAAAATTGTGTTTCTAGAGTGCAGTTTTCATTAGTACATCAGTGACCTGAAGGATATACTACAGGGCACTCTCATTGAGGTTGCTTATGATTTGGAATAAGGGAGATCGTTGGATATGTTTCAGCACAGAGCTGGCATTCAGACAACAGCAAGAAGCCAGGGGAATGGACTGACAGGCATCTCAAGAAATCCATCAAGGGCAAATACCAAGACCCATTTGGGGCAGAAAAGCCCCTTCCTACAGAACATGATGGGACTGTGTGGCAGGGGAGCAGCTCTGCTGAGAAAGGACAGGGACCTGGCAGAAGGCAAGCTGAGCATGAGCCAGCAGGGTTACCTAGAAGCTAAGAGCTGCAGATTGTACTGTGTTAAGAACAGCAAAGCCAGGAGACTGAGGGAAGCGATTGCCTCTATTTGGTATTCACTGTGCCTTGGTCATTGGTTGGAATTTTGAGTTCCTTCTACGTGAGAGGTTGATTATTCAGCAGTGAGCTAATTCTCTAGGGAGCCATCATATTTGTGAAGGAGTATTTGCCCTGTGAGAGGGGGCTGAGAAGGTGGGCTTACTCAGCCTGAAGAAGAGGCAGCTTTGGAGGGCCCTAACTGCAGCTTTCAATGCAGATGGGAAGACATAGCCAGGTCTTGACAGGAGGTGAAGATGGCAAGAGGTGTAAATGGAAGCAAAAAAGTTTCTAACTGGAGATGAAAAGTGTTGCTATGATAAGGATGGCAAAACAAAGAGGTTGGGCAGTGTCTCTTCTTGGAGGTGTTCAAGACTGGACTGAATAAAATCCTGACCTCAAAGCTGAGCTGGCTTTAAGAAAGTAGTTGGCTGAGAGACTTCCGGAGATCCCTTTTGATCTGACTTATCCTGTGGTCTTAGGTGTGAATTACTACCTTCAATGAACTGATGAAAACTTGGAGTGTAGTATAGCATGCCCTGGTAATGCTCCTTTTGTCTCATGTATATCATTTTTTTATTCACTGTAGAGAACTGCTGGTGATTCCTCTACCCAGGGATAACCTCCCTGTTGCTATGCTAAGCTCCTGAATATGCTTTTTGATTTTCTTTATGTTTTTCAGAATAATCCATAGCTAGGTAGAGCAGCAAATAAAATGTAGATATTGTAGATATCTTTGATCTGTTTTTATTGTTTTATTTTTACGATTCAGTATAATTTGAAAAAGCGCTTGTTTTGTAAATGCTTTCCTTCATGCTGTTTTTATTGAATTGGCCACTCCAGCTTCCATACGATTATGAGCTGTTTTCCATATTAAATATTTGTATTGGTTAATTTTTAGTATGCAAAATCTAATTTCAACATGTCAATTTATATTTGAACAGCAATAGATGACTTTTCCCAAGGAGACTCAATAAGGTGAGTCTTTTAAAAATATCAACACTTACTTGAGGAATTATTTGAGAGAACCAGTATTTATTTTGCTTTGTTTTTGAAGAAGTTCTGAAAAAGAGGGCAGTAATGACAGTTGGCATACCTCTGAGGAAGAAGAACTGGATTTTACACCCAAGGTATGGTGCCTTTACAGGAAAATGGTTGGGTAAAATAAGTGATTTGAAGGTATTTTTCTCTGAGATAGAAAGAAGCTGCTTTTCCAGCCAATTCATTTTTTATTCTCCTAAAAAGGAGTCACTTGCCAGCCTTTCTTCTGCTGTGAGATTTTCCTAAAAACTTGTAGCTTTGGCAGAACATGCAGTAGATTTGTGGTTTGGGGCAAAGGAACAGTAGATGTTAAGATAAACATTATTAGTTTTAGTTGTTCTAATACTAAACATTAGTATTAGTTGGTTCACTCAGTGAAATTTGCAAATCCTAGGAGTTGATAAGTTAACAAATAACCTATTCTGTTCTCTTTCTAACTTTGCTATTGTTTCCCCTAATTTACATGATAGAATTCTAACTGATAATGAAAAAGAACATTTATTTATCAAAATCTAGTGAAATGGTTCATCGCCTGGTTTACTTTCCTTCCTCACTAGATTCCTTGAGTGCTCAATGCTTGAGTTGCTCAAATAAATATTTTTTCTTTCTTTTTTCTTATTCTGTGAGATGGCATTCCATGCTTCTATATAATCTCACACTGCATGATTTTCTTCATTTTTTGAATACTTGGATTTTACTCTTTATAAGTTCCGTGTGCTTATCCTACTGTTTTTATGAATGTTCTGAAGGATTACCAATTTTTTCAGTGATGCTTGGAGTATTTAGTATGTTGCACTGGGATTCTGCAGTGATTAGGAACTTTAGTTTGGTAGTTCAGCACATTCTGTAATGCTGGAGATGCAAGGATGTGTACTTTAAACACTGTTTCATTTTCTTGCATTGATTTAAGGGGAATTAATGCATCTTTCTAGCATTATTTTGATATTTGCAAATCTTTCACTAGGTGGAGTTGTATTAACTAATTTAGGAACTTTAATAGGTATTTGAGTTGTGTACACTTACAAGTAAGCAGCCAGACTCTGCAATCCCAAGTGTAGTTGTATTTTACGTATGGATTAAAAAACTTTTTTTTTTTTTTTTTAAGAATTGTTATGCATCTACAGATAGTTGTGAATAGTCACTGACTTGTATGCAAGAGGAGTGTTTGTGTAATTAAAATTGAAGGATTTAGCAAGCATCTAAGTCCTCTCAAAAGGGGACAGCCTGGTTGTATCTACTGTTAAGATTTGATGTAAGTAAGGGATTTGTTTAAAACCAAACAAAAATAGATCAAATAATTCTTTTTAAATGTATTTTTATTTACAGAAGCCACAGAAGCCAAACTTGACAATGTTAATGAATGTTTCCCAAAAGTTCAGGAATATAGGTAAGTTATTTGGAAAAGAATTCATGATACAGTGACAGAAAAGTAAACTTGTTAAATAATCTCATTTGGGTTTTTTGTTGGTTTTTTTTTCACTTGGCTACAGTAATTGAGGAAAATAGTGTTATGAGAATAGAGCACATGGTCATTTCAGAGTAAAATAAGTCGGATAATAAAAATGAAGATATCGAGTCCCCTCCTAAACCTTTGTGTCTGATCTGTCCTTCCCCCATCCTGCCTTTACCTGGCTTTTCCATACAGTCCCAGATGATTCTTGTCCTGTGTTTTAAATGGGTAAAATACCTGTTGCTATTTATATAACCCATTTGATTCATATTCCTTTTCTCTTTTCTCATGCTTTAAGGTGGTGGTGATAGTTCTAGAATTGAAAGTCCTAAGTCACAGAAGAAAAGCCTTAAACAAAAAAAAACAACAGATGCAAACCTGAACAGAGGAGAATGTGGAGAGTTGTTGAAAGAAGATATCTCAGATTCAAGCAACCTTGAGGAAGATGAAATGGAGGAAGAGGAGGAAGATGAAAATGATGATGGAGATGACAATGAGGAGTATGAAGAAGAAGAGGAAGATCTTAGTCAAGATGAAAAGGAGGAAGAAGATCTGGAAGATGAAGAAACTCAATCTAATGACATAATGGAAGAGCAGCAGAGAGGTAAAATGGAACCTAAAGAAGAAGAAATTAATCAGAAATTGGGGTATCTGAGTAATGTTAAGAATGAAGGGGATGCACATTGTGGAGCTGGAAGTGTCTCCAGTGATTATCAGAAAATATGTAAAAAAATTGATGAAAAGATGGAGGAATCTGTTGATACTCCTGTGTCTTTTATAGATGGATGTTATGAAAGGTTGCAAGAGAATATAACAGCCATGTCTCCAAAGAGAATGAATAATGAAGTATCTTATGAGTCAGTACCAAAACAATCTGTCCTTCAAAATCTAAATAATTTGCAAAATAAACAAGAAAGCTGCAAGAAGAAGAGCATAATACAGAAGATGTTTCACAAAAATACAGCCTCCCCTTTTGCAGACTCTGAAATGACAGTCTTGAAAAGAGAGATACCCCAGCCTCTCTCAAATAGTAGTGATCTTCAGGAAGAGAAGTTAAGTTTCGGTGATGGCCTCAAAAGTAGTAGTAGTTCTTGGTCAGCAACGGGAAGCCTAAAGCTTGAAAATCAAAGACCAAGCTCTGTCACAGATGATGAAGATGCCGAAGAAGAGCAGTATAAAGAAGTAGATAATAAATTGCATGAAGCACAGAAACAAGAAAGTGAAAACCTGTGCCTAAATAGATGTGAGGAAAATCTAAGGACAACATTTTCCTCAAGTACAAAAGTAAGTGTGGAAGGATGATTCAATTGCAAGGGTTTATTAAGGGTAATATGGTAAGCAATAGTAAACTGTATTCTTGTTAATGCTTACCATGTATCCACATTTCTATCATCATATTTTGATACTAAAGATATCTTTCTTGTAGCCAAAGTCATTTATTACATTTAAAAGTAGTATCAGACATTATTTTCAATACTTTTAGTATGTGATTGCAGAGTTTTTGAAGGAGAAAGACAGGAAACTTAATTCTTTCTGGAATCTGTGGACTTTCTATTACATAAAACTGAGAGAATGGATAATATCTGTTAAAAGTTGCTGCCATTTAGTAGAATTCATGGGGTGATGACTGCAACTGAGGAAACAAAAGGAAGTTTTGAATGAAATTGAGGGCAGGAAGCTAGTGAAATTGTGAGCTAAGTAGACAGAAAGAAGGAGTGACTTCTGAATAATATAAATGAAACTGGAATTAGACTGCCACAAGGAAGTGCTTCTCAGGAGCTTTGCATAACCAGGGATGAAGTTTACAACATGAGGCATTGCTGTTTAATCATGCAGATTCCCACTGAAAAATTGAAGGCCTTTATAAACCTTGTTGCGCTTTGCTTCATTTTCTTACTCATGAGAAGTGTTTTCCAAGTTGTTCATGTGTGGCAAAGAATATACTGGTTTCTGTTCTTTCCATCTGTTTTTGTCAATCTCCTTTAGGAAGAGTCGCCTAAATGGGAAGAAGAGGCAGAACAGGAGAAGGAAGATACTGGTGGGAAGCTGCGAACTACAGTTTCTGATGATGTGAAAAATTCTGTTTGTAGTAATAACCATCAAGTCCGTAATGAAGAAGACGCTGCTAATGAGAGAAGTGAGTTTAATTAAATATTGATTCTGATTGTTCCTCTATAAGTATTAATGCTCCATAAATGAAGTAAAATGATGATTACCCTTGAAGATGATGAACTTTTGTATTACCTGTGAACCCTAGCCTGCAGTGGAAGACAAGGTTTGCAGCTTTTGTTCCTTTTTGTTCATTCTTAGAGATCACAAATTGTGGTGCTGGATTCCAAATGATTATGTGTGAAGCAAGTTCCTTTCTTAATTTTGTTGCTGTGTTCTCCTTGAAGTGGTCTGAACAAAACAAGTAGGTAGTCTAGTGTGTCTTGTGTGTGACAGTACTGTTTCCCTTTCTGGTGGGTACTATCAGATTGAAAAGCTGTGTTTTTCAAGAGCAGACTTGAGTCAAACTGTGAGAAAACTCTTCCAGTGCTTCACTTTGTTCGGTTTTAAAATGTGAAAGGTCTCTTCCATGCTACTCCTCTGTGTGCTTGAGAGAGAGTTGGGCACTTTAGTACTCACCTCAGGGTCTCAGAGCAGGGAAGATACTATTTTCTCTGTCTCCAGAGCATAGCTTGCTGCAGTAGATGTTTTCAGAGCATATGTAGCTATTGGTCAGATGCTGCACAGAGAATCTGGTGGAAGCACTGAGGGTACATGCTCTTTTCTCCTTGCATATTTTCTCCTAAGCATGCATTTGGCAAACATAAATTGTCAGCACCCAGGCTGGAATTAACAGTTATGGTTTTTCAGAATGGGCACCATAACTACTGTTTCTGGCTCATTCCTGCACATTTTCTGTGTGAGTGAATCCTGAGTTTGTTTTACATAATGGAGTAGCTTAGATCAGAGAAATGAATGTGATCTGTTCTAGACAGGAGTTTGGTGGTGAGAAGAAACTAGACTGTTAAGTGATAAGATGGAAAATGCTTGCAGTTGTCTGGGCTAAGTGTTGGAACTGTGAGCTCCTATTCCATTTTTAAATGTCAGTCCTTAGGTATCTTCCTTCTCAGGAGGTGCAGGGTGATGAATCTTAGTCAGGGGAGATCTTGCTTGATAGCACCAAACAAGGAGTGATGTGTGTTAGCAGTTTCCTCTTAATGTGAGGGTATTTTGTGTCTTGCTTTTATGGTACGTCCTGTACAGTGGAAAGTGATAGTAAATGCCAGATGATGGAGATGTAGGCTAGAGGGAATGTAGCTCTGCATATACTGAAAATGAAGCATGCTGGACTTTCTTCCTGAACATTGTCCAAACATGAGGGACATAGCCATGTCAGCTGTCATTCTTAGGCATCTTTTGCTGAAAAAGAGATAAAGAGGAGTAAAGAGAATATTATGATGTGACTGGGTGTAAAGTTGCCCTTGAATGTAACTCATTTCTTGTTTTGTCCTCTGCTGTAGAACTGTTACTCATCTTTCAGATCCTGTGTTTGACTTATGGAGGATAAAAGTGGAGTGCAATAAATTCTCAGTGTCTCTCTTTGTCCATTCTTTGTAGGTGCCATGCCAGCAGTAGGGGCAGAGCAAGAGGAAGAGTCTGAATTTCCATGGGATTCTGAGGTACTTTCCGTGAAATGTGCATCTCCCCAGTCTGGGGGAGAGTCAGATGAAAACTACATGTGAGCTTGCCTTTGAATTGAGCCCTGCCCCTGATGAGGTTTATTTACTTCACGTTGCTGCTGCTCTATGTCAGTAGCTGGGGGTCCTTGAAGTACTTCTGGTGTAGGTTCTCTGTTCAGTTAGTACTGGGACAAAGTTAGTCAGGCTGCTTACATAGGCCTCCTGGCTGCTGGCTTTTGAGTTGGTTTTCTAGCACAGTATTCATACAGCACAGTTTAGTGCTGCTTAAAAACTTAGGAGCTTCTCAAGGTAGCTTGTGTGAGGATTAGTTTTCTTCCACTATATGGCTCTGTTCTGCTGATCCAGTTAGAGTTAAATGGGTTCCCCTAGGATGAGCAACATTTAGATTTTTCTGTATGGAACCTCTGTCTTCTGTAGATAGACTTAATCCATTTCTTATAATTGTGTTCAACACAGACACCAAGTGTGCTGGCTGTGTTTATCCATTCTGTCTGATAATTCACAAGATGAGAGTTAGCAGGGTCTGTAGCTAATTCCCCTCCAGCTTTAGCTGTGGGGGGAAAAAAAAAAACTCATCCCCGACCCCTTTCTTAAAAATACAGGATTTTCAAGATAGCCTTAATCTCATTTAGCTTTGCCTTGTTAGCCTTTTAGCCCTTAGTCAAAGCAAATCATACCTTTTTTTTTTTTTTTTTTTTTTTTGCATTGTAGTGATGCATTTACTTAGCACTGTGGGATATGTGCCCCAGGAACATAAGCTCAAATTGGAATGTCAGGCACAAATTTGATGCAAATGTTGGATCAACACAGAGCTGCAGCTACTTCTTCGCAATCAACATCTTGTTTTCCCATGTTAATTTCTTTTGGGGCTGTCTGGTTTGCCAGCCTTTATCAACATTACAGAATAGTTTAGATGAGTTGTGAGGAATTTTTTGCCCTTTTATTAGAGATACAAAAACCTTTTGATACATTTGATTAAAAAAAAAAAAAAAAAAAGTTTGTACCAGTTCTCATACATGTATTTTGGATTGTACAGATGGATTCTGAAAGTCCAAGGAAAGTATCACCTGATGTGTTGCTCCCAGCTGCAGATGAACACAGAGTATGCTTGCAGAGTATTTCAGGGGAGCTCAACAATGGTAACTTTCTCGTAGATTGGATTTGTCTCTGTTTATAGACAAGTGAACTTTTTCTAGTGTTTTCCTTAGGAGCCCTGTTGTGCTGTGGTTATGTGCTATAGCAGTGAAGAAGTGCTTGGCTATTGTTAATTAACACCAGTTAACACTGCACTTGTTGGCCCATTTGATTACTCAAGGAAGTTCTTGTGTTTATTATATGTGTTTTTTGGACATGTATGTTGGTTTGGTTGTTTTTTTTTTGCTTTAACTTGTTGCTTAATGTGGTAAGAGTGGTATCTGGTTTAAGATTTACCTGTCTGAAGTTTCAGATGTTCCTGGATAATCAGCAGAAGACAAATTTAGGTTTTGTTGCTGAGGGTTTCTGCCTGCAGGTTCTGGCATTTGCCTTGTGACCATCCTGATTGAGCATGGGAGAGCAGGGGATTTTTGCTATTGGAATAAAGCTTTTGTCTTTTTAAAAATGATTTGGCAGTCCAGCTTATAATATGGGTATAATGACATAGTCAAAAAGGCTAATCCAATTTCAGTTTAGTAAGACGGAACCAGATCTTTGCAAGCTTCTGGGAGCTATAAATCAACTCAGTCTGCTTCATATGATTCTGTTAAGTTTGAAATCAATATGGAAAGGGGGAAGAGCTGATTGTGGTAATCTTTCTAAGGTATTTCCATGTTACTTTAGTACACTATGTGTACTAAAATAAAATCTTGATGGTTTTTTATTAATATTTTTTTAATGTGAAAATTCTTCTGTGGAACCATTCCTAGAAGCATTTTCTATACTTGTTTCATCAGAGGACTCATAAACTATAAGATGACTGCAGCACAGGATTCAAGAAATACATGGGCAGTAGGTTGTGTGAGTTTGGAAATAAAATTGGACACAAAACTTCAAAAATATTTGGAATAATGCACATGTTGTGCACTACAACCAAACAACATTTGTATCATTTATTTCCCTGCAAGCTAAACCAGAGTGATCAGTTGAGAACCAGCTTGGTTTTACCTCACTGAATGACATTTGTATGAGATTTTTGTGTCTGTACCCTTGCTCTCCATAAGCTGTTAATGAGAAAGCAGCCTCAACATTGAGCACTGGTGGGATAGAAGTAGTCATAGTGCTGCTGCATTCTTTTATGATTGTTCGTAGAGCTATCTGCTCCAATTAATCCTTTTAGAAAGCAGAATTCAGCTTCCAAAAAGAATAAAATATTTTAACCTTGTTCTGTTAACAGACACGACTTAATGCTTCACAGGCATTGTTGTCATTCTGTGGTTTAACATTTTTAATAAAAGGTGCATGATGGGAATTACTCTGCATTTCTTGCATACTACTGTAAATTGTGTGTGATAAGATAATTGAATATTAGCTATTGCACTCAATGAAGTAATGTGTGCAACCAACAATTGCAGAACCTACTGATGTTGTACAGAGTAAAAGATATCTTCAATTAAATAAAATAGCATTTTCATTTTCACCTCCAGGCTTTTCAGAGAAATCCAGTGATCTGCAGGTAAATGATTTTCATTTCAGTCTACATGTCCTGCTCGTTAAAGAACATGTAGTTACTTTGAATTTATGGGTTTTTTGTTCATTGGATTGTCTTTCATAGTTGAAGGTTTCTGCAGTTTTAGAGATGAATGAAACATCTTCAAAAAAAGAAAGGCAGAAATCAGGTAATGATGACTTTGATATTCCGAGTTTAACTTCAGAATCTTTCTGGATAAGCATATTTAATTAAGCATTTGATTTATTTGTTTTGCAGATCTACAGGAGGAATTGAATTTAGGAGATGTAGATGATATTGAAGGTATTTATAAAAGGGTTTTTTTTGTTGTGTTCCTTTGTGGGCAGACGGATTGTACTTGTAAATTCTTACTATTAAATTAATTTTTGCTAGCAAGATGTTATTTCAGCATAAAATTTAATGAAATATGCCTCCATTGGTGAGTGTTTTCTCCTCTAGTTCTCCATTCAGTGCTTGTAAAAACCTTTCTACAGCGTAAGCTTCTTCCAGCACACCTGCTATCTTCACCCCTTGTCAGGCAGTCCTCAAATTTACTTTCCTTTCTGTTTCTGAATATACCAGTTTCTAGAGGAGCGATAGGAAGTATGTCCTATGTCTGGTTCCAGGCTAGGGATCTGCAAACTAAGCTGTCCAGGAGCTGCAGGTGGGACAGAAACAAGGATGCAAGTGAAGCAGCTAGATCATATGCTATATGTATGGGAGAGACGATATACAACCTTAATGGATTTTTAGCTTCTTCATTCTGATGTGTATGAATTTAAGTGTTTGTTAGCAAGATGTGAAACAGTTCCCTATTCAGGTCTTAGAATTTTTACAACGAGCCCCTGAAAATATAAATCAGGTGAAAACCTGTATAAACAAGTATATGAAGTAGATGATTAGAAAGAGTTCAGAAAACTATTACAACTTCTAAGCATGGAATGGAAATTGTTCCAAGCTGTTTGGCATCCTTGTCTTAGGAAAATAGGTACTGTTTCTTTTGTCAACAATAGAGGTTAAACTTGCCTCCTGAAAAAATGTATGTGTGTGTATTTGCAATGCATAAAGAAAAGGAGGTTCTTTTCTGCAGTGATAGTGTTTCTGTAAGATGCAGTAAGGACTGTTAGAATCACAGAATTGTAGAATTGGACTGGAAAGGACCTTTAAAGATCACCTAGTTCCAACCTCCATGCTGTGGGTAACCTGTTCCAGTGCCTCGCCACTCTCATCAAGAATTTATTCCTTATGTCTAATCTAAACTAGTTTAGATTAAATTAGTTTAAAACTGTTACTCTTTGCTGTATCATTGCAGGCCATAGTAAAAAGTCTTTCTTCGTCTTTCTTATAAGCTCCCATTAATTATTGAAAGGCCATAATATGGCCTTTGCAAAGTCTTTTATTCTCCAACTCTGTTGGCTTTTCTTCATAGGAAAAGTATTCCAGTCCTCAAATTATTTTTTGTGACTGACCCTCCTCTAGACCTGCTCTAATTGGGATTTTTGTGCTGGGGGCCCCAGAGCTGAACTTAGTACTCCTGGTAGGGTTTTGAAAGAGTGGAGTAGGAGGGGGACAGTCATCTGCCTTGGCCTGCTGGCCATGCAGTGCCTCTTCTTTTGTGGCCCGGAGTGCAATTGGCTTTCTGGACTGCAAGCATGCATTGCCAGCTTATATCTAAGTTTTCATCCAGCATTATCCTCAAGTCCTTTTCCACAGGACTGCTCTCAGTCTGTTCATTGCCCAGTCTCTGCTGATGCTGGTGATTGCCCAATGCAGGTTCAGGACCTTGCACTTTGCCTTGTTGAACGTCGTGAGGCCTGCTTCTCTAGGCTGTCATTGTCCTTCTGGATGTCATCTCTTTTCACTAACATATCAGCTACACCACTTGGCACCACTTCCACATTCATCATATTTCCCCAATTTAGAGAGACAAGTATGTTGTTTGAGCCCATGTAAAAGGTCTTAAATCAAGGTAGCTAACATCAGTTGCTATTTCTTTGTCTGCCACTGCAGTTAGTCCATAATAGAAGGTTGGTTGGATCCTGGGAAATATCTCCTTTTTTGCCCTTTTTAAAAACAAGTGTGATGTTTCCCTTTTTCCAGTCACTGAAGGTTTCACCTGACTGCCTCACTCTTTAAATATGGTGGATAGTGACTTGGCAACCTCGTTTATCCATGATCTTGGAGGTCTTTTCCAACCTTTCTAATTCTATGATTCTGTGAGATTTAGTTTTTGTCTGTTTTATGTAGTAATATATTGTGAAATGTAGTCCAGTAATGGTCCAGGGTGTTATAAGATTGTAAAGTTTGGTAGGAAAATCAGTCTTTTCATAGCTCATATTATGTCAGCATAGCATTTCATGTATTTTCTGTTCATCCTTCCTTGTCTCTCTTTTTTTTTTTTTTTTTTTCCTCTATCTATGTGTTATCTTGAAGATCAGGTACTAAGAAGTGTATGTGAAAGTTTCTCTGACTTCCATATTTGGTTTAGTTTTCAGCAAGCTGTATTTCTTCAGAGCATTGTGATTCCTGTGGTACATGTATTTCTAACTCTAAAAGGGTTAAATGAGACTCTTCTTCACAAAGATTAGGAGCAGTGAAAATAGCTAGAGGAATCTAGCCAGTTACTGTGTAGCATACAGTATGTCATGTATATATAAATATATTTCTGCATATACAAAAATCTTTTGAGATTCTTAAAGGTGTATTTGTGACCACTTGTACTGATTTTTGTCAAACTTCCCTTCCACATGAAAGGAAAAATGCCCTGAGAGAGGGCAGTTCACACAGATGCATCTTCAAACTGTGTTATAATATTATCTTCAAATCATAAATCATACGCTTGAGAGATTGTGTTAGTTTGTTTTATTTTCTCATAAATGCAATGATTCAGGATGTACTGTAGGTATAAATAAGTTGTAATAAGTCATGTTCATTATAAAGAAGTAATTTCTTCACTGTAGGTGAGTGCTCAGAACCTATCTTTCATGCATCATCAGCTGAAAAAGAGAGGGTTAAAGATGCCATTGAAAACTGTGGGCGGCAGGTATGTGAAACCAAATATTATGAGTTATAGTCTGAATTGTAAACTGCATTATATGTTATGGTAAAAGAAAGCTTACCAGTCAATAAATGGTTCAAAAAAAAGAGTCTTGGACCTTAAGTCTGTATTATCTGAAGTTAGATACTATCTTCTTTTGTTTGTGTAAAATGCTTGCCGTTGTGATGGATACTTGACATTGTTCTGCTATGTTTCCAGCTGGTTTGCTTAAACATTGACCACTGCTTTTCTCTATGTGCAATGCAGAGAAACAGTGTGGTGGGTTTTTTTTTTTCCTATACAAAATATATATTCAAATGAAAGCAAGATTTTTCTGTCCGGATTTTCTACCTGGATTTTCCTCTTTGTAAGAGAAAGATTAAGCAAAAACCTGAAATATGATGATCTGTCAATGCATTCTGTGCCTCTGCAAAATATATCCTTGTCTGATCAAGGTAATAAGTGTTTGAAAGTTTTTTTTTATTTTTGGAGGCCATTGTAGAGGAATATAAACCAGGCATGCTGTTTGTATTGAACATACAGGACTGGGGAGGGGTCTCCAGTGAGTGTCTGGAGTCTTCTGTAATATCTCAAGGGACAGTGGAGGACGTAATATCCATCATACATCCAAGGCACCATGGAAGAGGGATGTGATTGATTTCAGCAGGTAGAGAACAGGACTTAAGTGTTGGAAGGTGATAGCAGATGTGCAAAGTGAATGGAGCTTGGGAATGAAGTGGCTGAGACAGGTGGTGACTGAGATAATCCTCTGCACTGTGAAAGGTTTTTGTGGAGTTAAGATGTGGAAGGAGAAAAGGGCCTGTATAACCAGAATAAGATCAATGGTCATGGTCCCTTGGGACACCAAGGCAGCAGGCCTTATTCAGAAGGGAACACAAACCAAGGATAATGTTGCAGGGACTGTGACACATGGTACAAGCAGTCAGCACCATTGAGGAACAGAGCATGGAGCCAGAGATATGAGGAGGCTGAAGAGAGGAGCTGGTCAGTGGGTTTGAGGCATGGTACAGTTTTGATAGATGTCTTGGTTCTTGATTTTGGGTTGAGGGCAGGTAAATATCCTGTATTCCTAGTAATAAAATATTTGTCTTAGGAGCTTGGAATGGAATTTAATAATTTTGTCTCTGGGGAGCACAAATGATTGTAATGCCAATCCCTTGTGGTGGATAGTAAAAAGCTTATTATGATCACTCACATGTGTTAACTAGCAGGGGATTGTAAAGTGCCAGTCAGTAGAAAGTGAATGGGATGGGAAAATTTGTGTTTTATGTTGTTGATTGTTTTGTTGGTTTCGTTTGTTTTGTTTTGTTTTGTTTTTAAATATTAAAACTGCATAGTGACACGTTTTAGCCTGCCTGGTCCCTGTAATTGGCTAAAGCAATCCTCTTGTTCAGAGAAATCTAATAGAAGAAAAACTATTGTTTCTAAACTAGATCCTACTATTTTGAGGAAAAAATAAATAAGGTGGTACTTTTGTTTTTTTTGTTGTATAATAGGATGAGTTTGCAATGTAAATTACATGGGTTAACCGTAATTTCCTTTTTCTTGGTAATTTTTCTGTCTGTACCTGCTTACTTAAGGATAAATATGTTTTAGAAACTACCAACTTGATAGAAAACCCAGCATATGGAAAGCAGACTGACAAAGCAGAAATTTCTCATCAGGAAGCTCTAGCAGAAAATGAGGAATCCCACAAGCAGTTAAGTCTAAAGCCGTGGGAAGAAAGATATGAAAGAATGTGGGTTGAAAAAGAGAAAAAGGAATTGAAAACAAATTTTAAAAACATTACAGCAGAGCTGAAGCAGCTGTTTGGTGAAATTAATGAATTTGAGGAAACTACATCCCTTGTGGCAGAAGTGTCAGAAGATGACTTCAGTGAAGAATTGAAGAGTTTTCGTGTTTCAACTTGTGTGACAGAATCAAATAATAAGTTAGAAAGTAAAGGTGAACTTAACGTAGACCTAAAAGAACCCAAAGTGGAAATTGTAGTTCAGAGTCTCGGCGTCCTTCCTGATCACAATAACTTAAATGCAAACGTGGAAAATACCTGGAGTACAGATGAAGAAGACTACACTAATTACACAGATAATACGAAAGTACTTCTAGCAAGAGGAGAGGAAATGGAAGAAAATGAGAATGGGATTAGTAGGAATGTAGAGAGAAGTCCTGAATATTCCCTGAGACATTGTTTAAAAACAAATGTTTTGGATGACATTTCTAATATTCTTCCTAAAATTAGACCTATTTCCACAAATGATGAAAGTACACTTGGTTTTATGGGAGAGAAGAAATTTGGCAAGGATGTCTGTCTTAGTGACAGTGTTTCCAGAGACTGCCTTATCAAAAACAAGGAAATAGGAGAAACAGAAATTGAAAATCTTTTTCCACATGATCAGCAACCTTGTGGCATGCTGAAAAGGAATCTGGATGAAGAACTAGAACAAGATGTGGAAAGATTTAAGAGTAAGGTAGGAATGCTGCAAATGGTATTCCTGGCTTTGGAGGAAGAGAAGGTACAGCTACAAAAAGAGGTAGAAGTTCACCTGCTGCTCCTTATTCCTTAGTCTTTCTCCACATCAATGGTCCTGTTCATGTTAGCTATTGATCATTAAAAGAAGGTGCTTTGTGCAAATTGTTTTGGTTTTTTTTTGTTTTGTTTTGTTATAAGTGAAGTACATTACTCATAAATAAGGAGAGCAGTGGTGAATTGTACTTTTCCCCATAATGTAATCAGAAGGTTTTGAGAAATCAAAATGTATTGACTCAGTTTAACAATAGGTGGCAGTCAGTTCCAGTGTAAGTAGTTATCACCACGTTGCCATAAAAACAAATACATACAAGTATACCAGTTTTGATTCTCAATCAAGGAATGAAAATAGCTTCTGAACAGGGTCTTGACTAATCTCTTCATTTGGTGTGGCTTGTGCATGGTGTGCCTTCACTGCCTTTCACTAAAATTCCTGATTGCTGTGAAACTTTCTGCTTGTGAGTTTGGGTTTTTTTTTCCTCATCATTAAGGAAGTACTCCATCATACATCCACTCATATTTTGTATTTCTACAACTAATGTTGTGTAGTCTGTCTAATTTCTTATCCACCAGTAATGCCCTTATTGTTTCTTTCCTAAGGGCTGGGTTTTTTTTTTTTTTTGTTATACTTCAAATCATGACTGAATTCAGTGTATTTTCATTGACTTGGTACATTTTGCAGAGTAATTGTTGTGAAAATTCTTTTGTATTTTACATTATTTTAGAAGTCAAGCTTAGATTATTTGGTCTTAGGTCTCCTTTAGAAACAGAAAAATATACGAAGCTTAATTTTCTCTTCATAGGTTGAGAAGGAAAAAGAGAAGCAGAAACATTTCAAAATGCAAGCAGTGGAGAAAGAGGAAGATCATGATAAATTAAACACACCGTCAGGCAGTATTACCAATCAACCAGTAAAAGAAAAGCTTGCTCTAAGGAAGAATGAAAAAAAACCTGAGAATGAAAAAATGATAGAAGAAAAATGCACAAAGAACTTTTCATCTGAGGAGAGACCAAAATTAATTGGAATGCCAACGAAAGGGTAAACTAATAAAACAATCTGTAATTTTTATTTGTAATATTTAGGGGTTTTAGCTTTAGGGCTTTTTAATCTTGTATTTGAAGCACTCTCCTCAGTGTTGAAAGCTATGCTGAGTAGTCCCCTGCTTCTCAAACTTTTTAAAAAATATATTTTTCCGAATACTAAGTGCACATTGGAGGTTCAGGTTTATTTCATTGGAGGAGATAGAGGTCTTAATCGTAGAATCATAGAATGTCCTGGGTTGAAAAGGACCACAATGATCATCTAGTTTCAACCCTCCTGATATATGCAGGATCACCAACCACCAGGCCTGGCTGCCCAGAGAATTTCTTCCTCCATACTGACACTAGTCGTGTCTTCAGAGTCTTAGCTGGAGATTGTGAAAATGTTATTTTCTTAATAAATAGCCCCCCAGAACAGAAATGCAGGAACTTAGTGTACTTTCTCTCTTTTCTAGGAGATATTAGTGTTCATCATGGAATTGTTTTCATTAAACTCAGACTCTCTTTGTCAAGAAAAAGGGAACGATAATACCAAACAGTTCTAAGAAGTTTGAAGAAGACAGAGATGCTTTTACATTACCCTAGGCAGGAATTTTTATCTGCACCTTCTTCAGGAAAATCTATGCTCTAAGTACATCCTCTGATGGGGACAGAGAGGTGTTCCAGCTTACTTGAGTATCTTCCAAGATCTTGGAAATCAAGCCTCTGTTTTAACAGACATCTTTAGTCTTGTTTTTTTTTTCCTAGAGTAAGTGTTTTTAATTTTATATAATGTACTCAATTGGTGACTTTTTTCTTTCTGTTCAATATAGTAAATCTGTTCTGAATGCAAAAGGTATGAAGAAAAATGAGAATAAAAGGCAGTCTTCAAAGCAGAAGGTTAATCAGAAGATTCAAGTAATGGATGATAGCACTTGCAGTGAAACATCTCAAGCTGAAGAAAGGTACCGAATACAATGAATATGATAAATATATTTAATGTTTACAAAAATTGGCCTGAAAACTAAAGGTAAGTGTTACAGACTGAGTGCTTAAATGATTTTCCCCTACCAGAAAAAGACTTGGGGGGTGTGCAGGTGGATGGCAAGCTGGAGATGAGCCAGCAGTGTGCCCTCACAGCCCAGAAAGCCAACCATATCCTGGGCTGCATCAAAAGAAGCATGGCCAGCAGATCAAGGGAGGTGATCCTGCCCCTCTACTCTGCACTGGTGAGACCTCACCGAGTGTACTGCATCCAGATGTGGAGTCCTCAGTACAGAAGAGATGTGGATCTGTTACAGAGCATCCAGAGGAGGGCCATAAAAATGATCCAAGGAATGGACAGGCTGAGAGAGCTGGGACTCTTCAGCCTGGAGAAGGCTCTGGGGAGACCTGAGAGTGGTCTTTTTGGAGGTCCTTTTTAACTTTGGCTGTTGTATAATTACTAATATCATACAGAAAAAATAGCCTTCCAGTACACATATGGTGTTTTTGTTGTTTTTTTCTGCCTCCAACTACATGACTATGTATAACAAAGTCATTGTATCAAACTGCAGTTTAATTCACTTCTGAAACTAAGTTTTCAGAGCAATTTCAGTTATTGTTCATAATGTTGTATAAGCATTCCAGTACTGAAATGTATTTCTGTTTTCCAGACCTGCAACAAAAACAGGGAGCGAAAAGAGCAAGGTACTGTAAAATTTTTTTTATCTGCTTTTAATCACTTAAACGGTAATGGCTTTTACATCATGTTCAATCAGATGCAAAGATTTTTGCTAGTATGCAGCTTTGTACTATTTGAGTTAAATCAATAGGCTGCGAGTGAGAGAATGAATTGTTCCTGCATTTATAATGATCTGTAATAATATAGTTTTGTATACGTTAACACACTGTATTGTCTGTAGGTCAGCATGCAAATGGATGTTACTGATGACCTTGATTTAACACAGTCGTCTGATACAACTTCAGAGGATGCTGAGTTGCCAACTTCAACTTACAAAGAAGCTATGTTGCTCTTAGAACAGCTTAGCGTGGATCATACAGGTAAGTTTCTAAATCACTTTGTCTTCTGTTACAAGTTCCTCTTTTAAAACTCTTGTTTCGTTGTGTATCTTCACAGTTCCTCAGTTTTCTATTTAGGTCTAATATTTATGATCAAAAATGACTCTTGCCTATACCCTACTCCCCAAAAAGTACAGACTCCTGCACTGAATGCAGAATTCATCTCACCTAACCTCCATCTGTGTCCATCTGTGTTGTCAACAAACACGCCTTACCTACCAGCTGTCTCTAGTCGGAATTGGAAGAGCAGGTTCTTGTAAGGTACAGACCAGTTCATTCAAATGTAGTGATCAGAAGTTAATAAGACAGTCTTTTTTTTTTTTTTTCCTGTTTATTCCCTTTAATAAGTAATGCTCCAAAAAATAATGGTTTTGATTAAAAAAAAAAAAATCTATAATGTTGTAATATGCTTGCATGTATACACATAGCTTGATATAAATGTAAGCAGCACTAATTTTCTTAATCTTTGCTAAAATTTCATTAGGCAAATATGGATTAACTGTGGCTAAAGACCTTATTCCCACCCACCTGCACTCTCACTTCCACTCTTCAACAGGACAGGAGGTGAAAATAACAAATGAAAAAGCTCAAGAAATTAGATAAAGACAAAGCCGTCACTAATTTTTGTCATGGGCAAAATGGGCTCCACTCAGTGAAAATTAATTTCATTGCTTGCTAATTAAATTGGGGAGTGAGAAAGATAAAATAAGTAAATAAAACACCTTCCACCCACCACTTTCTCACACTTAATTTTGCTTCTTCACTGCCACTTTCTGAGCAGTGCAAGGAGGATGGTGGCTTTCCAGTCAATACATGATAGTTCCTCTCTGCCTCTTGTACCTCTTCACACATTTTCCATGCTCTAGCATAGGTCCTTTTACAGGCTAAGATCCTTTAGGAATTATCCACCTATTCTACAGTGGAGTCTTCCATGGGTTGCAGTGTGGGTGTCTGCTCCAGTGGGGCCCTTTCCAAGGGCTGCAGATAAATACCTGCTCCATTGCAGTGCTCTCCACAGGCTGTTTGGGAATCTGCACCCTCACCTGGAGTGCTTCATCCTTCCTCTCCCTCCTTCATCTTACATTTATGTTTCCACTGTTATTTACACCTTTTTTTCCTCCTCCTCTGCCTACATGGTGGTTTGGCCCTTTCCAAAATATGCTTTCTTGGAGGTGATAGACTGAGTTGTGTCATGTAGTGGGTCTACATGTTGGACTCATCTGCATTTGGCACAGTCTTTTTCATCTTTCTTATGGAGACTTCCCCATGCCTAAAACCTTGCGACTTATACCCAATTCAGCAAAGAATTAAATAGATTGTAAACTGGAAAGTTTTTATGCATATGTGCAGTTGTTTTTTTTTTTCTCCATATAGATTCTGCTGTTTTGCTGAAAATTCAAAATATACTTCTTGAATATGAACAGAGGATAGATCATGAAAAAAATCGCTATGCAGCTCTCTGGAGAGAAGTCAGGAAGTTGGAAAGTGAAAAAGAGGAGTCACAGTTAATAGTAGAAGAGACTGAAGATTTGAAATCCATATTGTCTCACCAAGAAATGGAATTGAAAAGTGATATCCAAAGCCTTAAGTATGCAATCCTGCATTTTGATTGTGTATGTTATCCTGGTCATGTTTTAGAAGGTGCTGGTAGTCCAGCCATCAACAGCATGCTAAGTCCCACCACTAAGCCATGTCCCTTAGTGCTACATCTATGCATCTCTTAAGTACTTTTAGGGAGTGGGACTTAAAAGCATCTTAGGAGTTGTATTTCACAGGTTTTGTTTTTGTTCTGTTTTTATATAAAACCAGGAATCATGGCAACTCCACAGACCACAAATTGAAACAGTTTACTGGGTGTGTTTGAAGGTCAAATTTGAGATTGTTTCCTTGACCTCCTACTCCTGAGCTAGATGCAGGTGGTCTTTAGTCACTGTTTACAACATTTTCAGAGGAGTGGCAAGCAGGCATTATATCAAATTCATTAAGAACAAATTCAAAGCCCTTGTGAGGATACAGTGAAATGCTCTTGCTGGTGAGCTGCTTTGCTGAGAAGCCTCTTGGGGCCTTGGCAGAGATTAAGAGCAACGTGAGCCAGAATGATCTTGCAGCTGAGAAGGCCAACAGCATCCTGGGTTGCATTAAGAAGAGCAGAGAGTCAGGAAGCTGAAGGGAGGGATCCATCCCTATTTAGCTCTTGTTAGTCTGTGTCTAGAGCACTCGGCCCAACTTTTGGCCTCCCTGTACAGGAGATCATAGTGAACATGTGTGAGTTCAGCAGAGGCCTTCCAGGCTGATCACAGAGCATGGAGCACTTTCTCTGTGAGAAGAAGCTGAGAGAAGTGGACTTCAAGGAAATATGCCAGCAGTCTCACAGTACATGGAAGGGGATTGTGAGTAAGACAAAGCCATTCCTAATTTGGCCTGGATTTGGCTCTAAACATCTTTCAAAATTCCCAAACATCTTTAAATACAAGGAATTATTTTTTTCTTTCTATATAAAATCCCAAAACAGTGTTAGCTAATTATCTATATGTTTATAAAACATATAGCTTTTCAGGAAACCAAAGTAATAATTATATGTAAAGCTTTCTCCTTGAGTGTAAGCTACTTAAATACTGATGTTACAGCCAGTCTTTTGAGCTATTTGTTAGTAGTTGCTGATACTCATTTTCCAGAATTAACAAAGCACATTTTTTGGGGTATCTGTTTCTTTACGTTTATAGTTACTTTCTTATTTGTTGACAAAAATATTGGAAAAATATTCAAAATAAGAAGCAAATACAAAAATGCTCTCTTGTTTACTTACTATGGATACACAATGGACAGTTTTAACCGTACCAGTGCTTATTGCTGATTATTTCAGTTATTAAAAAAAAAAAAAAAAGCCTAACATTCTCCAAGGCGTTTTTATCAGATGAAAAATCAAGTTGCTATTGTTTCTCTCACATGTAAATCCAGTGAGTTTTAAAACTGTAACTTGGCTTTTTAATCATATTAAGCTTAACATTTCTAAATCCTTTTTGGAAAACTATCCTTTAATTTATTTAAAAAAAAAAAAAAAAAAGGTTACTTCACACATGATAAGCAGTTGTTATAGTCCTAGAAAAGGCTTCTTAAAAGGTTTTGGATTTGTCTTAGATAAGTGATGTGCTGTTTTGTTAGTATTACTTGCAGTCGCTATGAATCCACAGTATGTAGATGATGTTCAGCATATTAAAAACAGTATATTTTTAATACTAAAAGTTTATGATATTTTGATCTGGTAAGACTGTGAACTAATTTTGAATGAAGTGTGCACCTGTAACATGAAGTTTGGGGGTTTTTTTCGGAATTATAGATGTGTGCATTATTCTTCATGTTTACCTATGTAAATTTGAAAATACATGATGAATTTTGTACATCACTTAATGGCTTATTTGTCAGTCTTATGCAGCTCATGTACGAGATGTCTTCCACCACTAACAGAATGAAATTAGAGTTATTTTAAAGGTTTAAAATTGCAGCAAAACTTCTGTATTTGAGAAGATGTGACATTGTTATGGTTTAAGTTGTTTCTGCAAGTTCATGGTGTGGCATATTTACTTTTTTGTGAGTACTTTAATTCCTCAAATATTCTCTTTTAAAACCCAGATTTTCTTTGAAACAAGAAGAGGAAAAGAGGCTTAAAGCTGAAATGCAATATGAAAAAATAAGAGAACAACTAAGGAGGAAAGAGGATCAATATTGTAGAGAAGCAGACGAGAAACAACAACTTGAGTTGTGTGCAAGGAATTTAGAAATGGAGTTAATAACACTGAGAAAGCTCATGAAACAGGTATATTAAACCTGTTATCTTCTGTTTTTCTGCTTCTTTCTAATTGATGTTTTATGCTAGTATGTTCAAGAAAACCTTGTTTGTGAATGAGGCATTATATAATCATCTTGGTACATTTTGAGGACCATTGTCCTCAAACCAATATGATCAAACAAGTTCATGGTTCCTTTTCTCATTTTTCAGAATTATAGTTTGGTTTGTATTTCACACAAAGCCTCACTTTGAGTTGTCTTTCCTAATTACTACAAAACTGTGCATGTGTTTGTGTGTGGTTGTTTGTTGTCTTTTTTTTTTCAGAAGGAAATTAGAGTTAGTTTGTAGCACTCTTTCAAGTATATTTACATGGATTTAAATTTAGGCCTAAATGTTACTGTTTGCTTGATAATCTGTAAATTGCCTCAATTGCGTACAGTCAGGACCAAATCCAGAAAAACTCTCAACTTTACTTTTATTACAAGTTTAATGTCTTATTTAATGTGATTGAGATGATAATGTTTTCACTGTACATAATCTGCATAATTCTTCATAGTTCTTACATACAGTTTTGAGGATCTTTCCACTGGCCTTGACATATTTTTCAGCATTCCTGTCATGCAGTTTCAAATATACCTCAAAAATTCAGTCTGTTCTGTTGTATTTTTAAGCCTCAACTTTGCAAAACTTACATTTGCAAACATATTAAGAACACATGAAAGTGATCATTAGGGATCTTCAGTGGCTACATTGTTCTGGCAGGAGCAGAAAGTAGTTAGCATCACCTCTTTCAGTCTGCCTGAATTTAATGAGGGCATGATTGGCATTAGTTTACCTCCTGGTCTGTTTGTTCCACTGGTCAGTCCTCTTCTGTGTCTCACTTCGTTAATAGTCTTTGGAAATCTTGTGCAACTCAATTTGTATAGCAGTATTGCTGGATTTTGGTAAACTGTAAATATATTGGCATATGTTCTGAAGCATTTCTAAATATTAGTAGAAGAGATGTAGACTTAGGACCTTGCAGTGGGGTATAGTCAATGTAATCATTGTGCTTTTGGAAATGTTACTCTTTTGATTTATGCAGTTCTTAATGTTAATGCTAATATTGATGAATAGATGTTTTCAGATCTTTGACTGCAAGCATATGAGTGTTCATCTCTGTTTTTAGTGTGTATATATAGTATGTTAGAAAGAGAACTTGGCTTTCTGCTTAAACTCTGTACATTTCCAAGAAGAGTAGTTTTGGGTTTTTTTTTCATTTGTTATAGAGGGAGATTCATTTCATTAAGTATAAAACTTCTATAATGCTGATTTGTGCAACAGACACACACTATCCTTATAACTTTCAATTCAGATAAACCTAAACACGTTTGTTTGCAAATATGGAAAATTGTTACGCATTATATGATTTTATGATAAACAGCTCTTACTAGAATTATTAGAAAATAGGGACGCAAAGAAGAACGAAATAGGAAGGTATTGCTAATTTTAATTTGCTCAAGATTCACAAGTTGAATTATATTACTGTAGATTGAAGAAGAGCGTGATGAAACACAGAGACAGCTCTCTCAGGAAAAGAGTGCTAGAGCTCTACAAGAAGGAATTTTGAACAGCCACCTGTGGAGACAGAAGGAACTGGAAGAAGAGACAAGAAAAACTATAGGAAAAAATTCAGAGGTAAGCAGTTCCATTTCTAATTAATTTGGTTATATTTCTCTGTGCTCATTCTAACATCATAAGAAAAATAACATTTTGTGCATTTTGGTGGATTATCTACAATTCATCAGTATAACCCAGTTTTGTTACTGCTGTCTTTAAAAATTCTGGATAGCAGCATCAATCCCACATATACCTGAATTGCATGTGGAATTAGGAAACCACTGGAAAACAAGACATAAGTGTTCCCACTTTCTTAAGCTATTTGCTGTTCTTCACTGTATAGTCGTTATAATCATTTTTAAGGTTTCTATCAGTGAAACATCCAGAAAACTCGAGACTTACAAGGACAGAAATCATCTGAGGCTGTTTGTGATCCTATTACTTGGCTTTTGAATTGGTTATTGTACTATCATCACTTTCTTGTTTCCGTTTTTTTCATCTTTTGGTTTAATAAATTATTTTTATCTCAACCCATGAGTTCTATTTTGTTTTCAGTTCTCTCCTTCATCCCACTTAGTGGTTGGGAGTGTGGTGCCTAGCTGCCTGCCAGGTTAAACCAGAATTTATTTCCCAACTGACTATTCATTCATGTCCTTCATCACACAGGAATCTGACACTAATGACAGAGAAAAGGATCTGCTGCACAAAAATCAATTACTACAAGAAGAGATTGCTATGCTAAGACTTGAACTTGATCAAGTAAAACTTAGGCACCAGGAGGATGAAGGAAAATATTTAGAGGAAAATGAATCTTTGAAAGAAAAAAATGATGATCTTCAGAAGGAACTTAAGCTGAATGAGGAAGCCTTAACACAAACAGTATTTCAGTACAATGGGCAGCTGAATTTACTCAAGACAGAATCTGCAATGCTAACTTCCAAGCTTGAACAGACAAAAGAAAGCAAAGACAGACTGGAAACAGAGATTGAATCATTCCGTTCCCGCTTGAATGCGGCTGTTCAAGATCTTGAACGTCATCAGTCATTGAAAAGTGACGTTGAACGAACATTTCAGAGAGAACGTGATGAATGGCTTCGTGTACAAGATAAGCTCCATCATGAGCTCTCTGATGCGCAGGAGACCAACAAGAGCTTGTCTCAGCAGCTGAGTAAAATGGAAAGCAAAGCTAATCGTCTAGAAAATGAGCTTCACCAGTCGAAACAAACACTTCGAGAAAAAACACTGCTTTTAGAAATGATGCAGAAAGACTTAAATCAAGCCCAGTGTCAGGCCAAAGCAAGTGATCACGCACGGCAACTTGAGAAAGATCAAGTCAGCAAATTTATGATAAAGCAGGAATCTATGCAGGAACGATTGGCTCAGCTCCAAAGTGAAAACCTCTTACTCCGTCAGCAGCTGGAAGATTTGCAGAACAAGGGAATCATCAAAGAAAAGGTCGTGAATGATGTCCAGGACAGATTTAATGATATTTTCAACAAACTCAGGGCTGATACTGAAAAGCAAGTTTACCTCGTGGAAGAGAGAAACAAGGAATTAAATACCAAGTGTACTGATTTAAGGGAACAAGTCTTTAAATATGAGACTGACAAAGTAGAAAGAGAGGTAAGCTATACAATTAGAAGACATTACAGAATCAAAGAACGGCCAGGATTGGAAGGGACTTCAAGGACCATGAATCTCCAACCCCCTGCCACATGCAGGGCCACCAACCTCCACATTTAATACTGGACCAGGCTGCCCAGGGCCCCATCCAACCTGGCCTTGAACACCTCCAGGGACAGGGCATCCACAACCTCTCTGGCAGCCTGTTCCAGCACCTCAGCACTCTCTCTGTAAAGAACTTCCCCCTGACATCCAACCTAAATCTCCCCTCCCTCCACTTAAAACCATTTCCCCTTGTCCTGCAGTTATCTACCCTTTCAAAGAGTTGATTCCCCTCCTGTTTGTAGGTTCCCTTTAGGTATTGAAGGGCTGCAATGAGGTCACCCCACAGCCTTCTTTTCTCCAGGCTGGACAAGCCCAGCTCCCTCAGCCTGTCTTTGTAGGGGAGGTGCTCCACTCCCAATTGAAACATTAAAATGTTTCAATTCATAAAATGATTTTGTATTTCTAAAATGCATCAGGTATAAGTTATATGCATAGAACCAAATTATGTTGTTTTGTTGTGGTTCTTTGTTTTTTTCTTGGAATTAAGGAAGACTTTGGTAAATGGCTGAATTGTATAATCTAGTTATTTTAAAGGAGTAAAGTCAAATTTCTTGGTTTTCCTCATGTTTATCTAACTGTTTCTTTAGGGTTTGGTCAGACAGCTACAGCAGGAGCTTGCTGATGCTCTTAAAAAGCAGTCTATGTCAGAAGCTTCCCTTGAAGTTACTACACGTTACCGCAGTGACCTTGAGGAAGACAAACTGCGCTTACAAAAGGAATTGGACAGGGTTAAAACCAAGGTACAGAGAAGCTGTAACTTATACATATAAATCTGAGAGTTTTTTTCCCCTGTTTTTGGTGAAGAAGAGAAAAATAATGTTCTGAGAGCAAGTAGCAGAGAAAGTTAAGGAGGTTAGCAGTGATACCCTGTCATAATTCATGAAGCCAGTGAAATCTTTGCCAGCTGGCCTCCTGCTTTATAGTGAAAGATGAGTGTTACTGGAATCATCAAAAAGCCATCTATTTTCTTTTGCAAGTAGGAGACATTCTTCAACCCCACAGCTAAAGCTATTCTTGAGGCTTCAGGGCATTTCAGCAGTGTTCTTTCTTTTTCCAACTTGCTTCCCTCTCCTGGTGTCAAACACAACTAAGAATTTCTTTGTGTATGGGATGTTTGCACTATCTGAAGCAACATCACATGGGTGCTCTGAATTTACAAATCAATTTTCTGTGTCTTATTAGATTGGTTGTAAACACTGTAAGCAGGTCTTTACCTCCTTAGTCTTCTCAACTTGCCCCTTGTCATCTGTGATCACAGTAATACCTGTGCCAAACCAGAGCAGAGATTTCAAAGTATAAGCAAATGTTGTCCTCCTATCCTAGAAATAAATTCAAGTGTATAGATTTAATGACATGTATATGAATTGCATTGTTGTATGCACTTGGTGTCTGTGATTGGGTGGTCTTTGAGATGAGGTCGCTGTATCTTTACCTGGTGAAGATCTGTATTTGGTAAGCTGCATTGCAAAATAACCTGGTGTCTCTGCAGGTTATTGCATCTGGTTTGGCCAAGTATGTTGTCCGATTTCTTAGAAACTGTACAAATACTGCACAGCTGAATTTGAGTTTTCCTTTTTTGCTCTCTGTGAGAGTTGTGGGTTTTTTTTTCTGAAACATGTAAGAATCTACTATTGAACTGTGAAATCACTTTAGGAAAGGGATTAATTTTTTAATTAATATTTTCAATAGAATAGCAAGCAAGTAGCTACAGAGTCTCACAAGTCACTGAGAAGGTAGGATTAGCAGTGTCAGTGCTCATAATGGTGTTAGAGAAAATCGTTTGTACAGATGGGAGAGGCCATATCACAGATAATTAAATATTATCTGCTCTTGTTCACTTGCTAAGAGAAATGAGAGCTTGAATGAATTGGAAATGATTACAATACTTTGGGTAGAGGGTGTTTGTAGATATGTGCAATATTCAAATTCTTCAGCACTCACTGAGTTCTCTATAGAGAAACTAACCTGGCTGCTGAGGATTCTCACTGCTATCTTACAGTTACAGGAATCTGAAGAACAGCGTATTCAGTCTGAGCATTGTGTTCATGACTTGAAGACTGTCCTAGATAATAAGGAAAAAGAAGTATCAGTTTCTTCCCAGAAACTGCAAGACCTTCTGTTAGCAACTTCTGGAACCAATACTACTATAAAACAACTGGAAGAACATGTGCAACGGTAAGAAAATAACATAGTGAAGCAGGTTTTGCTTTCTGAGATTCTTCGAAAACGTTAGGATTGCCTTGTTGCATCATCATGGTAATACATGATTTTGAAAGAAGCTCTTGCTTTAAATTGCATGCTTTCACACTGTTCCTTTACAATTTGTGCTATTATGGATTTCTCTAATAAGATCCGTGTTTCTCTTTAAGACTTGAAATTGAAAATGCCAGATTGGAAGCCACAACCAAACAACAAACGAATAGAATTGAAGCTCTTCAGAAGGATCTGCAAGCCTCAGCCTCAGTAAGCCAGTCATAAACTTTTCATTTATTTATTTAGTGTGAGCCTCTGAGCCTAGTTAGATATCTTTCATGGGGAAGTTACATGATTTTCTTGGGGAGCATAAAGGGAGGTGAGTCACCTGAGTTGCCCTGACTGTAGGATACTCTGAAAATACTGCTGGTCCATTCTCCAGCTTTCTGGTTTTGAGAGTTTTCCTGTAATAATATATCAAGTCCTACTTAACACTATATATGGTGAGGTTTTGACACTGTTGTGCTGGTTTAAATATTTTATTCTTTATACCAGTCATGACATTAAATGACAGACACATACTGTAATGTGTATCTTGAAAGGCATTCTGCAGGTTTCTTCAGGGAAAATTCACATTTGTGATGGTCCCAAGAGCTTCATGCCAGAGGCCTGACTGACATCATCAGGCTGGGACAAGAATTATATTCCCCAGAGATTTTGTTGTGTGGAATTGCTTTTCCATTGTCTGCTTCATGTGTATTTGTTTTCATGAAATGGTAAAAGGGAATCCCCATGGTATTATTTGCTGAACTCGGTGAAAGGCTTGCAATTTCCCCCTGTTCAGTGGTATTAGCATAAATAAGGTGATTGATATTAGCATAAATAACGTGGTTTATAAGAAGCAAATTATTTTTGTATTCTAAACAATGACCAGGGGGCCTTGTTATACCTGTGGTTGTTAATTAATGTTTAAGAGGTTCTGAAAATACATGCTATACATGAAAGTTGAACTTTGTGCTGTACTGACACTGGCAGAAGAAGAGAGAAGTGCTTACTCTTCCCCCTTGGTTAAGACGGCATGGTTTTCAAATGTATAGTGGATGGGAGAAGCTCCTTTGTATGTTCATTTTTGGAGTTAGGGTAGTAGGGTTAGGTTGCAGTTGGACTTGATGATCTTGAATATCTTTTCCAACCTGAGCGATTCTATGATTCTGTGATTGAAGATTTTTTGTATTCCACATCGTTCTCTCCCTGAAGCCAAATGGCAGAGCTGATGTTTGCTATAGTTTTATCATAGCATCAGACTGAGGTATTTCTCATGACTGATGGTGAGGGTAAGTATGAAAAGAATAAAGTGATGGAAAGATATGTGTAAATTTTTTTTATAATAAAATGTGAACTTCAGGCTAGGAAGACAGCGTCTTCTTTGTTCTTTTGATGCTTTCTTAGGTTCATAATCGCCTAGAAGACTTGATAGCTGGCTTACGGACAGCACAGACAGCTGCAGAAGAATACCAGCATCAGCAGGTACCTCAATGACTTCTGAAAATAACTGGTTCAGTTTTTTTATTTCTTGTGTGCAGGTAATTGATTGGAAAGATTGGGTGTGCTGTAAGGTACAAATAAACTGACAAAATAGGTTTCAGGACAAGGCACCTTCAAGGGTAAAGGTTGTAAATTTCCGTATTTCCCTGCTGCTTTTTCTATCTTTTCAGTGGTATGCAGATATTTGTGTTCATCAGCATGATTCTTTTGATGGATAGGTGGTTGAGAGAGCTGAGAGGGGAAACTAGACATTGGAAATCTGTCTTATCTTCAGAGCTTTGTCATAGTTTCCACCTGAGCTCATTAGATTCTTTTCCCATTTGTGAATATGTATTGGTACCGTACTGCCACACAGGGGGCTGAGGTAAGGAAAGAGCAACTAGGTGAGGTAATGCTGTGCAGTGGCAGGTAGCTGGAAAGTAGCTGGTGTGTGTGCATGGCCTAGCATCTTGTGTAACCTTGGAATATTCTTGAATTAGTTTGTTGGTGAAAAATTAAGCTGCTGTAGGGAGAGTAAGAAGGATCTAGTAGAAGGGAAAAACTGTTGGTTTTCTGCCCCAGAAAAGTGTTAGTTCTTTTCCAGGTTCCTTTTCTGTCATCTTCCTTTGGTGGCATACCAATTGGAAGCAGTCATTAGGTTTTTATACATTGTGACATATTGAGAACCAACATTTAACCTATTCTGTAAGGACACGTGAGAATGTTTTATGAGATTGTTGTGTAAGCCTTTAAGCTAAGGTTTTTATGTCCTTCTCTAGATCAGGGGGCATTTCTTTTTTTTCTTAAAGTGTACTACTCAAAGAATCTAGGCAACTTGCATTCTTTACAAAGTTAACTGAATAAGCAAACTTGTTTCCACACAAATGTATTTGTGATGCAAATCTTTGTTCCTTTGGGTAAAAGTATAAGTAACGTTGCTGATCTGAACATTTTCTTGCTATGAGAAGATCTGCAGTTATTACACAGTCAGTGAGTGTAGGGAATTTTCTGTGTTGGGCACTGGATTATAAATGTAGTTATTTTTGTATCATTATGAAATCTGGAGAATTTCTTGAAGAAATTTTTGGGGTAATTTTGTATGTGTGTCTTCTTATTCCCAAAGGATGTAACCTCATTTTATCTCATAAAGAGCATTCACTCTTTCCACTAGCATTAAGTGCTATCCTTGATGCCACGTTTTATAAACTCTGTATAATATTCACTATAGATCTTTAGTGGTGAGAGCTTAGCCCTGCCTTCATTTGAGTTACTAGTTTATAATGTAGTTCATGTGCAGTATTGTCTCCCTGGTTATCTTGGCATTCCTTTTGCTATTGTTGTTTCCAAGATGCAAAAGCAGAATATGTTGACTGTGACATCAAAAGAATCACGCAGTATGTGGGAGGAAGAATTGAAGTCAAGAGCCCTCCTTGAAGAACGTCTTGCTCAACTTGATAGGGAAAAGGCTGAGCTCTTGGAACAGGTGAGAAAACAGACAGTCCTTAACACCTAGCCAATACTCAGAATGATGCTGACATTTTCTTGAGTTCTTACATACTCGGCTCTTTGTATCCTTGCTACTTGGGCCCTGAGTACTGTTGTGATTTGGGAGTCATGAAGGAATTGAATAAAAGCCAATAGAGTATATCTCTATAAATGCTGGAGTTGTCCTATCAGGAAGACAGTGTGCTTTGATACCAGTTGAGCAAATGGAGCAAGGCTGCAGTTCCTGAGTTCTCTATTTGATTTCCTTCTGGTTGTTGTCTGACCCCTTGATTTCTGGGCAGGATTAAAACACCTCTTACTTTCAGTGCAATGTATGGAAAAACTGCTCGTGTTTTCAGAACAGCAGGAGCTTAAAACACTTGCAGAATAAATAAGGTGCAAGTGCAAACTACAAAACTAGTTCCCAGCTCTCCTCTGGTTTGTCTGAGAAAACACCATGAGAAACAACACGTGAATTAGTTAACACCCACAAATAAGGTGTGGAGGTAATGACTAAGGAGACACTGATGAATTCTAGAAAAGCAGACTCTTCCATAAGAGCCTGCTGGTCATTGGGGATTCCATGAATGCTCTAGAGTGTGCCTTGTTCTCCAGGGCTGTGGTTACCTATGCAAGCTGACGTATTAGCAGAGGAACTGCAGAAGCTGTTCTCTAGCATCTTTTTTCCAGCTTTTTGGGACAAAGCCCAATAAGGAGGGGAAGAAGCATTTGCTTCAGCAGGGGCACCAATTGGTATCCCTAGGTATCAGCCTGTTTGTGTGAAACCTGAAGTGATTAAATGTTCACAAGAATCTTGTGCCCCAGTGTTCTGCTGAACTTGGCGAAGGGACACGTATCTGTGTGCTACCTGCAGTTGCTACATGTAGTGTTCTGTGCTGAGTGTGACATGGTTTTTGGTTTTTTGTTGCTTTTTTTTTTTTAAGTATGAGACTGAAAGAAAGAAAGTAAAGAAGCTGGTAGAGTTGAAACGACCAGTTGAAGCGCGTCTTGACCAGGAAATGAAAAGAAACGTTGAACTGCAGAAAGAATGTCACAGGTATGGTTCATTAGTACTTGAAAGAGAGTTCACATAGGCTAGAAGTCAGGCTTTATGGAACTTGAATGTAAAAGTAGGTGTGCTTAACCCTTTCTAAACAAATTCAAATCTCACATCAGTTCTTGCAGGGCAGTTCTGGTACATGAGCCTGTGGTTTTCTTGTAGGTGCCAAAAGAACTGCAAATGCAGGCTGCCCTGCACTTCTGCTGAGAGAGGGAGGTTTTTTTTCTTCTATTGAGGTGAAATTTGGACCCTCCATGTGCATTGCATTGGAATGCTGGATTTTCTTATTAACTGTTGGCATTTTGAACATGTTAAAGATGAAGCAACCCATACCTATGCTTTTCATGTGCAAGTGTGACAAATAGATTCGTAGTGCCTTTGCGTGTTTTCTGGACTGATTTGTTGTGCAGGTGCAAGAGGCTTCTGAACAGAGCTGTGAAGAAACTAAGAATGCATGAGGCCAGAGAAAGAGAGTCCCAATTTAATTTCCAGGGAGAAATGAAGAACAGGTATTCTGAAATGGTGACTGAAGTTGGAAAATTAAGAGCAAAGGCAAGTTCTGGTTGTTTCTTTGGGTTTTTTTTGTTTGTTTGTTTGTTTGAGTTGTGTTAATTTCTGAAGACTTGTAATATTCTTTTCAGTAGGTATAGAAAAGTTATATTTCTGGGAGAGAAGAGGAAATTGGCTTCACAGTTGACCTTGGAAACTTCTGAAATATCTCATATTTCCTAAACATTCTTGCAACCAAAGAGTGGATTTGACCTAGAGAGAAAATACTCTCCTTAACCACTGCTGTGGAAGCTGCTTTTTGAAGCACTGTTTACAGGCTTTCAAAGGCAATGGCAGGAGGAGTACTTTTTTCCTATGCCCAGTTAGCTCTGTACTGGAACATTCCCCCTGAAGCACAATAGGCATTCTTTCTGGTATCTGGGTAGAGTTGTTTGATTTTCATTAAGCGATAGAGCAGTGCACAGAAGAATGGCTCTAACACCTTTCAGTCCACTCCCACAATGAAATTCTGCTAATTTGGTACTTGTTGGTCTTTTACTTGCTGCAGAAGAACTAAGGAAGGTTGGAACTTGAGAAATCCTATTGGCAAGAACTTAAAAGCTGTTCTTCTTTTAAAAGATGAGCTTGACTTTCCTTTGACTCTGATACTGAGTCAGCAGGTGACAATTACAAATTGATGGTTTTCCTCTTTATGAATTTTCAAAGAATAATTTTACACCCTTCTAAGTTCATTTTATTACTGTCTATAGGTTGCTGAACTTTCTCAGCAGCTGGAGTTAGAGTCTAAAAAATGCATCCAGCTGGAAACACAAAACCAAGATTTGCGAGAAGAGTTGTCTGTTCTGCGTGGGAACCATGAAAAATTGGAGAAGAACAAATGCCAGCTGAAGGAAGAGGTGGCAAACCTCAGACATCATTTGGAGGCTAATATGGTGAATCACAGCCAAATAGAACAATACAAGAAAGAGATGGAAGAACGAGCTGGACAAGAAATCAGACAAAAACTACAAGAAGTCAATTTGTTTTTGCAGGTAAATGAATTTGTTTTGTATGTCTGTAGTCTTTATTATGTAACTTCTTTTTTGTCATTTTTTGTTCGTATTTTGATTCTTTGTGTTAGTGCTGTACTTTTGTCTTTCCTGAAGGGAAGTGGGAGAACAGAAAATGGTTGAGCAAAAGTGCTTTTGTGTATGTAATTTGCCTGCAGGTTCCCAAGTTAATAACATTCCCATGACAGGCTTCTGTTTTGCAGTTCTTAGAAGCTATTCTATCTGGTCATCTTGTTATTGCTGTTCATCAAATGAATATTGTAACTTAGAGATAGTTTGGCCATACATGCAGGACGTGTTTTATCATTGTACAGGATAAAATGCTCAGTGAAGGCGTCGCTGAAGTTACCATGGGGCAGAAAAGTGGGGATGAGATTCTTATAATTTCTCTGTCGAATCCTTTTTGTGTGCCCTGTCCTACAGACATAGCATTCTTTTAGTAGCTGCTGTGATAGAGATCTGCTCTTAGCAATATTACTTATCTGGATTAATACAGTTATTTAATGTGTTGGTTCCAGGGTTCTGCCTTGATTACTGATTGTAGTGAGGAGGTCCAGTTGTCTCAGCTGAGTAAAACTGGGTCCTTAACATTGGTTATGTGCAACTGTCTTGGGGGAGGCAGTTCACATTTTCTTTGCAATGGTTGAAATTGTGTTATCTGCTTTAGACACAGGCAGCCTCCCAGGACAGGTTAGAACAAATCAGAGCCAATCATCATGCCTCACTGAGAAACCAACTAAAGCACAGAATTAAGGATCTCGAATGTGAGTTGGACAGAATAAAAAATACTCAACAAGACATTTTTCAAAAAGAATCCACACAGGCAGAAGTGGAAAAATACAAAGAAAAGTATCTGGAAGAAGTGAAAATTAGAAAAAGCCTAGGAAATAAACTGGAAAGGTAAGTTCACGCTTTTTTGGAGTGGTAACAAGATGTGAAGTAGCAGTAGCTTGCATGAAAAACTCGGTACTATTTCCTCCTAAAATCTCTCTTCTATGTCTTGTCAGCATTATGGACATAAACCTAAGATGACATCTTTATAAAAGAGCCTTCTAAAACCTTTCCCCTTTATTTTTGGAACTACCATCATTTCACTTCGGTGTTCTAGCAGTCACACCACTGGTCGTGACATCACTAGCATGTGTTTGAAGTTGATAACGTTTTAACAGGTGGCCTGTGGGCCCCTCTCATTTTGGAGTCTTAATGCCTTCTATTTTCAAAAGCTGAAAATAGTAGCCAAAGACCTGGAAGAAGTAACTCTGCAAAAATACTACCAAAGATAATTCTTTGCATGTTTTTAAATGTTTCAGAGCCAATGAGAGACTAGCAGAAGCCAATGCTAAGCTCCTTCAGGAGCGCCACAGAAACAAATCTTTAATTGCAAGCAGTATTGTCACAGGAGGTCTGTCTTCAAGTCCAGTTCTGTATTCAACTGAACTGGGGCATCTTGGCAACAATTTGGCACTGAACAGAAGTCTCAGCCTAGGAGGAAGCTTCATAGGCGCAGCTGGGAATGCATTATCATCAAGAAACAAGGTTGAAGCCTACATGGCTAAGGTAAGCATTGTGAAATACTCTTCAGTGGTGAAGACTTTTGGTCATCAAGACTGTACAGAATTCCAAGAGTGCTCAGACACCAAAAATACTGGCATCTAAATGATGAACTATCTAACATATATATACCTATCATACCTATGTACATATACAAGGGGTTTTTTGGGTGTTTTTTTTTTTTTTTTTCAACAAGAGAGAATTTAGTAAGCAGTGCTGTGGCTTTGGAAGTTCCCAGCTAAGCTGTTTATTAAACTTTAATATATAGTATGTGTATAAGCGTATGATATACTTTAAATGGATAACTTTGACATCTTTGCCCTGCCTATCAGACATCTCTTGTCAAGCCACTTTTTCTTTCCTTACTGATCTTCATTTTTACTTTTAGTACATTAATACTAACAAAGACATGCTTCAAAACTAGGATGATATGAGTATGATTTCTTTGCTTCTTTCTATACAGTCTGCCGTGGGATGCATGCTGTGCCTAGGAAACATTTCTCTTTGTGCTTCCTGCTATGTATTATTACCTGAGAAAATAACAACCTACTCTTCAAGAAGTCTTCACAGCTTTCTAATATTTTGCAGCAATTTCTATATGATTGCATCCTCTGCAGTAGCTCTGAAGTACTTTACCAGTTGTGCTGCTTAGTACTTTGCCTGTTCACCAGACTACGTAAAAAGACAAGAGTTTATCTGACTGAGCCTTTTCTTTGCTTCAGTTATACCTCAGATTTTTCCAGTAATCTGTTCCCTTCTGTTGAGAGGGGAAAAAAAAAGAAAAAAGAAGAAAAAAAAAAAAGAAAAAAAACAACCACCTCTGTATTGCCATTAAATTCAGGCTAAGTGCTGCCTTCTTGGATGGAAAAGATTACAAGTAGTCCTGACAGTAAAGCTCATAATGACAGGGAGTTAAGGAGCTTAAGTTGCAGTCACATAGTCATCTTGCACTTGTGTTTTTATTTAAAGCTCTGTGTGCACATTTGGTGTTTTTCAAAGTAAGGGAGGTTATCTGAAGTAGACTGTATGCATCTCCTGGGAGGAGGAGGCTCGTGTAGATTTTGACTTTGATTTGTGCAAAAGCTCTGAAATAGCTACAAGGACAAGGAGCTGAAAATACTTCACACTGCCATCATTCAAATTGCTGGTATCAATTATTTTGTCCACGCAACTGTTAGAAGAAACAAACTGTGCCGATTATAAACAAGAGGAAGAAATGCTGCTCTGACAAGTAGGCACAGAAAATAATGGTGAACTCTGCTAGCTGCAACCAGTGCAAGTGCATGGATTTATGAAACCAGTTTTCCTACTGGTAGCATAAGAAAAGGAACACTTTCTTCCCATTCCATCTCTCAGTTTCTGTTCCTTTTCTGATTTTATTTTCTGTCTTCCTGTTTTGTAGCAGTTTTAAGAATTTCCTTTCTTTTGACTTTTGTCCATTACTCTAGTTCTTTTACTTGGCACCACTGAGAAGAGTCTAGCTTGTCTTCTTTATACTCCATCCCACAGTCAGATAGTTACACCTGTAGGTGAAACCCCGAATCTTCTCTTTTCCAGGCTGAACAGTCCTGGTGCTCTCAGCCTCTCTACATAAGCCACATGCTCCAAGCACTTAACTGTATTTGCTAATCACATATGTCTGGAAGCTGTATGCTGTCTGTTTTGACAATTACTTCTGTGTGTTGCAGGAGTCACAAATATCATCAAATGTAAACAGTAGCATACAGTTGGGCTGTGGCCCTTTAAAAGGTCTGATGTCTCCTTATGAAGACTTTGCATTCAGAATAAATGACAGTAAATAAACAGCTCCTGGGAGAGCAAGGGGTAAATGCTCCTTTGTAGTGATCCAAGCTGGTTTCTGTTACATAATAAAAAGTGCAACACTTGCTTTGTAAGCAAGTTAACAAGAAAGTTAACAAAGGAATAATGTGTTTTTATATTTTTATATGTATTTGAAGATAGACATTAACCATGTGTACATTTTTATAAAACCACTCTGCTTTCTTCCTGTATTTTTTATGATCCAACTGGTGAATTATAGATTGCTTTGTGCTAAAGTTAACGTTGCCCAGCAATGAGAACGCTACAGCCTCACTGACCAGGAGATTGTCATTATGAAAAATCAAACTCCAAACCAAGATGTCCCCATTTGGGATGGCATTTTAGGTTTCAAACACACATTATGTGTGGGTTTTAAAGTTGTTTTAGAAGTTTTATTTGCAAAAATGGAACTTGAAATCTCAATTATGTGTTACGTATAATTCTAGATACGGAAGGAACTGGATGAAAAAATCACTAAAGAACTTGAACAAGGTAATGTGCTGCTCTGATATCAGTGTTTTTAAGGAAGATTATGACTGTTTGTAACTTTTATATAATTATTTTCAAAAGTTGTCAAGATCCTGTTTGAAGCACAGTGTTGTTGTTTTTTTAACTCTCTAATTTAGAGTTTTAATGGCAAACTTCCTGCTTACCAAAATACTGGTCAGAATGTTCTGCAGTTACTTTTGAGAAAAAGCACGGAGAACAAACCATCTCCCCCACACAGATACACTTGGCTTAAGCTGAAGTCACCTTTCGTCCTTAGGCACAAACATCAAATGAAAAAGAGCCCTGAAATAAGATTTTTATAGACTTCAGTCATCACACCTCTTTCTGCATTCATTCATTGCATTCAGCATTTCAAGTATACCATATATATCTTCTGGTGTTCTTGATTTTTGCTATCTCTTTTTCATTGCTTTTGTTTGTATCTCACATGTTGTCATAGTCATCTTTGGATAAAGAAGAATCAGTAGAAAAGATAGCCTTTCTTTAGGTAAAAATCATTCAGTAATATTCAGGAAAACAGCATGAATTGATCACTTTCAATATACAGTGTAAAGCATGTTTTGTAGTACAAGACCACGTCTTCAGAGAGGAATTCCACCTGTTTCATAATTATCATTCTGCCAGAGTCCCTGCTGTTGTGCATAGAGACACTGGAACAGGTTGCCTGGAGAGGTTATGCATGCCCCCCCTCCCCCTTTGCAGGCATTCAGGGCCAGGCTAGATGGGGCTTTGGGCAACCTGGTCTAAAGGAAGGAGTCCCTGCCCCTAGTAGGGGATTGGAACTAGATGATCTTAAAAGGTCCCTTCCAGCCCAAACCATTCTGTGATTCTAAGACCTCTGGAATTTCTTTCTCTAGTGTTGACTGATAACTGAATTTGAAAAAATGTTTTTTTCTTTCTGCCTGTCCTTTTTTATTTTTATTTTCCTTGGAAGTTTTTAAATCTTTCTCCAGAGTGTAGCTTGTTCAGTTACCAGTAATGTTTTTACAGTGGCTTATTTGACTCAATCTGCTGTAAAAGTAACATCATGAATCTCGTTTCTTTTCTTTCCAGCCACTGCTGAACTTGAAACTGGATCTGCTGGAGCTTCTCCAATGGTATCTACTGATGGATCTTCAAAAAATCTCAATGTTGACCAGGATCCCCTTTGCAGAGCAATACAGGAGTACCGTGATGTTTTAACCAAAAATTATCTGATCTAAACAAAAATGCAAAGGGAAAAGTACTGGAAATCATTTTGTTTACATAGGGTGTCTTTGATTTCCCATCCTGCAGCGTGGATGTGGAAACATCTTTATATTCAAACTGCAATAAATTCAAAACGTATTAAATAGGTGTCAAGCACTCTGCACTTACCTGTCGGTCACTGAGGTATAGTTAGTTTATTTTGCACTCAGAATAAGAACCATATCTATTTTTTCTTACTATCAGATTGAGTAATGTTGATTCTTGAACTTGACAGAACTGTCAGAATGTTTTTGATGCGTTATTTTGCTCCACTTGTGTTCCATGTTTTAACAAAAGCATTCCCCTTGTTCTGTTTAATCCTTTCACTGTTTATGTGTTTCCAGTGTTATTTTAATGCATAGGAGGTTATTTGATTGGCTTTCTGCCAGCTGTTTCAGTCCTGATGCTGTGAATATTTCTGCTGATTAAGTGAAAGTTATACCAGTGTTTAAGCTGGAGAGGAATGCACTTTACATTGTTGTCACTTTTACGCACCTTGGGTTTAAAAATACTGTGAGTGTGTAGTAGTGCCAAGAAAGCTTTAATGTGATCTTTTTGGTATTTTTGTTTTGGTATCCATGTTTGGGTTTTGCATTAGAATTTGATTCAACTTAAGATATTCGCAGTTGCTAGATCAACATATGATGAACCTGAAGCAGTTCATACTGGGAAGAAGGAAAATAAACATTTCAACCTTCCGTCCAATTGGTACTTAACACTATTTGTGTGATAGGACAAATTTTTGTTGCTGCTAACAGCTGGTGATAAAATAGCTGCAACTCAGGTGAAGAGTAATGCTGTGGGACTTTGTGTCTATAAGACAAGCAGTTTCGCTAACAGTTACGTGTTACTGAAGATCTGCAGTAGTCATTCCTTGTCTATAAAATTTGCTAAAATACTACACAACAAATGAAATCAACGTTCCAGAGACATGAGAATGTTATACTGAGGCAAACAGAAACTGGAAAAAAAATTTTTACCCACTAATTCAGCAACTTGACTTAACAAGCAGTGAGGAGATGTAATGAATGTTGCTGCAACTCTCTGCTCTTTTTATATGAATACAATTTTGTGACACTAATACACTGTATTTAATTCCAGATATTATGTTCCAACTTGGTATTTAATAAACTTTCATATCTAATATGTCTTTGTTTTACTCAATTGACCTTCTTGACTTTGCTTTCCACCTCATTCTTTGCCTCTATGACTTGCTACAGCTCTCCTCTGCTCACTTCATCAATATTTCTGGTGCCTTCACTCACTTCTGGTGCACTCACATCACTGCTTCTCAGTCTGCCCTGAGATCAGATAAATGGCCAGCATGCATTTGTGTCCTTTTCCTCGTTGGGTACTTGAAGCATGATTGTGTAAAGATTGTGCATCATCAGGGACTAAATAGAGGTATTGCTACCACTCACTTTCTAGACTCCTGCATTTTAGAGTAATTCTTCCTGTGGTCTGATCAGAAGGTGGTGGGCAAGCACTTGGGCTGGAGGAATCCCAGGCATCCATACAGACTGGAAGGAGCGGTCCTTGAGAGCAGCCCTGCAGAGAAGGACCTGGGGATCTTGATAGATGAAAAGCTTAACATGAGCCAGCAGTGTGCCCTTGCAGCTTGGAAAGCAAATGGTATCCTGGGCTCCATCAAAAGAGGGGTGGCCAGCAGGGACAGGGAGGTGATTGTCCCCCTCTACTCTGCTCTTGTGAGTCCCCATCTGCAATACTGCATCCAAATGTGGAGCCCCCAGTACAAGAAAGACAGGGAGCTGTTGGAGAGGGTCCAGAGGAGGGCCACAAAGATGATCAGGGGACTGGAGCACCTCCCCTATGAGGACAGGCTGAGGGAGCTGGGCTTGTTCAGCCTGGAGAAAAGAAGGCTGCAGGGTGACCTCATCGTAGCATTTCAATACCTAAAGGGAGCCTACAGAGGGGAGGAGAATCAACTCTTTGAAAGGGTAGATAGCTGCAGGACAAGGGGAAATGGTTTTAAGTTGAGGGAGGGGAGATTTAGGTTGGATGTCAGGGGGAAATTCTTTACAGAGAGAGTGGTGAGGTACTGGAACAGCTGCCCAGAGAGGCTGTGGATGCCCTGTCCTTAGAAGTGTTCAAGGCCAGATTGGATGGGGCCCTGGGCAGCCTGGTCTAGCATTAAATGTGGAGGTTGATGGCCCTGCATGTGGCAGGGGGGTTGGAATTTCACGATCCTTGAGGTCCCTTCTAACCCTGGCCATTCTGTGATTCTGTGATCTCAGTAGCTTTAATGTCATAAGCTTTGTCATCATAGAAATTAAGGCATGTATGCTTGAAACAAGTATGGAGAGGTGTGATTCTAACAGGCGTGCTGAAACACTTTCTGGTTTTCAGTGGTGATGCATTAATAGGAAACCAAGAGTAAAGTCTTTGTTGTAAATCTGGCCATGCTTGGGGGGATCTTTGGGGCCCTTTCTGCAGAAGATTTGCTATCCCTTCATGAGATAACCTCTGGTGGCCCTTTGTGCTCTCTCTAGTTGGTACAAGAAAGGAGCCAAGTGGAAGAATACCTGCAGCAGAGTCCACTGTACTTGGAGGACACTCAGGCCTCGTTGAAAGGGGAAGCTATGAGATTCATCAGCGTCCAAAGCCCTTGGTATCCTTCCTCGGTCAGCTTTCAGCAATTCAGCTACTGCACCGTGAAAGCTACTCCAGATGTGGCCACAGGAGGTCAGAATAGAGCAGAACAATTCTCTTCCTCACCCTACCGGCCTCCCATCTTCTGCAGCCCGGAATACAGCTGGCCTTCTGTTCTGCAAGCACACATTGCTGGTTCATGTCCACCAGGACCCTAAACTACATTCTTTCCACTTTTCTCCCATTCTTAAAAATGAGAGTAATGTTTCTGTGATTCCCTTTTTCTAATCACCAGGGACTTTTCAAATATGATGGAGAGTAGCTTGGCAGACCCATCAGCCAGTTCCTTCAGAACCCTGGGATGCCATGTTGTCCAGCCCTATAGACTTGTATATGTTCAGTCTCATGAGGCAGCCTGGGGCTTGCTTTTGCCTTACAGTAGTGTCATTTCTCTTAAATTGTTGACAAGGAGGAGAGATTTTGCTCCCCCAAACCCCACCTGGAGGTTCAGGAACATGGGAAACCTGACTGACAGCAAAGCACTCAGAGTGTCTCATGCTTCTCCATGTTTGTTAAAGGCAGTTCTCCCTCCTCTTTTATCAGAGGGAGTACACACTCCCTGGTCTGTCACTTCTGACAAGTGCACTTGTAGACTCCCTTCTGGTTATTTTTCACATCCCTCACCAAGTTCAGTTCCATCTGTGCCTTGGCCTTCCTGATCCCATATATGTCCAGATAGCATCCCCATCCTCTTCCCAGTTACCTGTCCCTGCTTCTACTGCATACAGCAAGCATGTGGAGCAAGGCTAACCAAAGTCATATTAAAACTAATGCCACCACAAAAGGGCAAAGAGTTGGTAATTGGGAACTCCTTGCTGGGAGGCACTGAGGCCCCCCTTTTGCTACCCAAATAACCTTTCCAGAGAGGTTTGCTGTTTTCTGGGGGCATATGTCAGAGATGTTAAGAAGACTCTACTGCATCTGATAAAACAGAAGACTACTACCCGAATGTCATTCAAGTAGAGTCACAGGAGGCTGCAACAAGGAAATTACAGAACACTAAAAGGGACTTTGCATCTCTTGGAAACACATTGAAGGGATCAGGAGCACAAATAGTGTTCTCTGTCTGGGGGCTGGGAAAAGAAGGGGGAGAATGGGTCAGGTAAATTACAGGCTGAGGTGATGGTGTCAGGATCAAGGTTTTGGGTACTATGATTTTGGGCAGGCCTTTGAGAGACGGGGTATGTGGACATCAGACAGAATGTGAGAGTAGATGGGGAAAAAGTGTGCTGGGGAGCAAGCTGGCTGGATTGATTACCAGAGCTTTAAACAAGATTCAGTGCAGGAAGGGGATAGAGTTCCCTGTGATAGAGAAGGACTAGGGAATGCTGTCATTTAAGGAAATTGCAGGGAAAAACCTCTCGATTTTCCCACAGGATCTTGTGAACACTCCTCAGAGAAGATAACATTGCTAATAGCCTGGCATCCTCTGCTTCCCTAAAGTGCCTTATACTAATGCACATGGCATGGGAAATAAAGAGGAAGAACTAGAGATGTCTGTGTGGTCACAGAGCAATGATCTCACTGTGTTCACAGAGGCTTGGGGGGACAGCTCACATGACTGGAATACTATCATGGATGGCTATGTGCTGTTTGGGAAAAACAGGGTAGCAAGGCAAGGTGGTGGAGTTGCTCTTTATGTGAGAGGGCAACTAGAATATATTAAGTTCTACCTGGGGTGAATGATGAACAAGTGGAGAGCTTGTGGGTAAGAATTAAGGGATAGACTAACACAGGTGATGCTATTGTGGGTGTGAACTACAGGCCACCTTATCACGATGCAACAGTAACTTTGGTACTTTTATAAATAGTGTTCAGGTACTCAAAGGCCTGAGAGGACAATGTGCCAGCCAGGAATGACTGATGCTCTACACTGCTGTGGGCATATCTGTGCACTGGAGCCAAACATTAGCAGTGGGATGGTCTGGAGATTCCCTTTCAGCTGAAGGCAGTTCTGTTGGCAGCTATGCTCTTCTACTGATGGTCAGAAAAAGGACAAATAGAACCAAATCCAAAACTACAGGCATTACATGATGTGGTTGTAAAGAATCATACATGTCTTATCCACAAATAAAATAGTGCAGACCCCAGAGTGAAGGCTGCCTTTCTTACTGCTTTCTGCCCTCTCTGGACTAATAAAAACAGTGATGTTGGAAGTTGTTAGAGTGTAAAACTCAAATGACTTGACCAATCTTGTGAACTACGCGGGCTGTTAAACCAGTCTCTGGATAAAACAGGAGGCTGTCCCCTCTACCCACATAACAATCAACACAAATTATAACAGTAGTTAACTCCATCGACCATTTTAATTATTTCATTTCACACCAAAGACTGCTTCCATTCTGATCCTAACAATTTTAACTTAAAGAATCATAAAGCTGCCTTTTCAAAGACCTCAAGCATTTCCAGCTCCTGACTCAAACTGTATTTGTGGCTGACGTGCATCCAGGATGAGGTGGGACAAGCTGTAGAAGAAACACGGTGAGAAGCAAGAAAGCAGTTTCCGGGTATTTGATGAGCGCGCACTTTGCACTTGTGGTTTAATCATGGAAATCATTCTGCGTGCTGCTCCCACTAATGAGCTGATTGTTAGCAGAAAGGCGGGACCCGCTCCTATTGACTGTTTACATCTTCATGTGCCCTGTTTTTGAAATCGAGTTCCAAACGAACTGAGGTTCTATTGTGTGATATTTCCTCTGTAGCATCACACGTTTTCAATCAGCATCAACTCCTCGGCCATAATCGCTTCCTCCTTGGCTTCTGCTCAGCATTGCACTGCGCCTCGCTGCAGAACAGAGCTTCCATGGGCTGTACGTGTCAATGGCACTTGGTTTGCAGTTGATAAGAAGTGTTCTTAATTACTATTTAATCACATTTCCATTAATGAAAATGGAAATGGAAGCTCAGCATGAAATGAAATAATAGCTTTTTTTTTTTTTTCCTTTTACATATACATATGTTTTTGCTGGTCTTTTGCACTCGTGTTGCTTTTTAAGCAGTTTTGGGATACTGAGGACATTATGACACCTGCACGTTCCATCAGTGCAGACGCTCACCATAACCCACCAGAATCTCAGGTTGGATGGTTAGCAGAAACACTGCAGCATGTAGCTGCAGCGTAAGCTGAGCTGAAGTTTGAAATTATACAGGTGAGAATTCGCAAACATTTAAGCACAACAATCCCAAGGAAGAACCACATCTTAGGAATTTTACAACATTCTAATGCCCTAAAATAATTTTGAGAATGTTTTCTCACAGTTTTCCAGTGCTTCTCACAACGTAATGTGCACATTGTGTCTGTTCACGAGAACTTAGCTCTGATCAGTGCTGCTGTACAGCTGAATCTTGCCCACCTCCAACAGGCTGCTGTCCCACTTCTTCTTTCTTTTTGATGGACTTCTGTTTCTCTGATTTTTCCACCTGTACAATTTCCATTCCAGTTTCCATGTAATACATTGTAATCGTCACTACTGGCAAAATTTACACTGATGTCAAGAAAATATAAATCTCGAGTAGAAAACAAAACAGTGATGACGAGGAAGTGGTGGAAACGACCACTAATGATGTTTCAGAGAACAAAAATTGTGCAGGGACTGCCCTCCTCCTGCCCTTGTGTCCCCATGAGTAACCAACACCGTTTATGTAAAAGTGCAAGTGGTGGGCAAGGAGTTCAGCGTGGAGTGACATTTCTTGGCATCTGCTCAGGGGCAGTGTTACTGATGTCAGACTAACAGCAGCAACACATTGTTCAGCACAAGTCCCCAAGTTCCTGGAACGTGCTGCGAGGTCCAGGAAGGAAGATATTACTGCCTGGATAAGGTCAGGCTCGCAGTGCAGGCAAGCAGCTCTTGGCAGAAGTCTGAATGCTATTGTTTTCACCTTTGATTTCTACCTTCATCAGCGAAGCTCCTGTTTTCTTCAGGGAAGATGCTACTACTGGAAGAAATGTCACCATTTATGCAATTACTGTAAAAATTACTGTAAAAAAAAATCCTTAAGAGAGTATTACAGGTGTGAGATTTTCAAGGCAAACACCTGACTCATTATTGCCTTCTGTCACATGTAGTTAAACTAAACCTGATACAAGTTTCCCCTACCTCAGCTCAAAGTTTTGTCTGTATAGATACCACTTTCTGACACATACGGCTTGGGTGGATTTTTTGCCTGTGAATACCTGGCACACAAAGTATGCTTTCTTTAAGCAAGGGGCAGCTGAGGCTCATTGATATGACAGCAACTGAGACTGAGGAACCCTCTTCCACTCAAAGAAAACTCATGGATTTTTTAATTTTTTTTTTTTTTCATGGTTCTAATCACTAAGCAGTACACACAACTGGAAAGCAGGAATGAAAATACAATTACTAAAAATGAGCCAAGTTGCTGCTAGACATGGAGGCAGAGCTACTATGTCTGGCTCCTTGGCTTGCACTTCCTTTCATAGACACTGTGGCTCCTTAAACCCACAGCCTGAAAGATGCAAAAGAGGCAGATGTGTTCAGAAATACTATAGTCCAAATAAATCTTGCAAGCACAAATCATGTCGTTTCACTGGCATTACTCCCATGTGGAGTTTCTGAATCTCTTCTCAGGCTTTTACTTTGTTGAGAAGTGCCTTCATGGTCACTGTCATTTAGTTCCTAAAGGAACATGACAAATACCAAGCCATGAACTGTCAGCCATGGAATCAACTAAATAATCTCTCACCAAGGCATTGAGAACACCAACCTGGTATTTAGGATAATTTCTATATGAACCTGAACCATATTTACCTCAGAGTAAAATTCTCAGCGGAGCACAGCTTCACCCAACAGAAGCTAATAGGTAGAAAGCATCTATTCACACATACAGAACTGGTATGTTTGTTGGGAAGGTAGTATACTGATGGAATTGTACTAGATATATCATACAGCCTGTTTTATCTCCAGATCTAGCTCAGCATGTTTGATACACATCAAGTCCAAGGCCTAATGATAATAGACCATAGTTGATAGCAAAGGATGAGCTGGACAGAAAGCCTCCTTTATCAGAGTAAGTCCTCAAAACAGAATCCACGTGCTTTCAAGCCATACACCATATAACGTTTGAAGAATTTTGCAGCTATGTCGACACGGAGGCTCTGCACATGGATTGCAATTAGGGAACTTGCTCTCTTTGACCACAAAGATGGCTTCTGTTTTGCTTCAAGCACACCAAAGGAATTTCAAACACCTTTTTATAAGCCAGCTCAGCCATTTCACTGGAGACATCCTTTTCCAGTACTAGCCAAGATTTGTCCTTTAACTCCAAGGTGTCTTTTAAATAAACAAAAGGAGGAAGCGACCAACATCAGGCAACGCAGGAAACGTCATGGATTATGACGATTACCTCCAATTCAGTGCTACTTCCTTTTGTCCTCAGCATCATCGTTCTCTGTCCTGCTCATTTCTGTAAAATCAGTTTGTTCATTTGCAAGGACACATTGAATTTTACTCAGTTACATGTTATTTATCAGACTCTTGATTTTGGCTCGACAGGAAAAGCCAGTTTTCAAGAACACTATGAACTGACACCTTTTTTTGTATTTTAGTAGGACTTTCCATGTACTCTGAGGAACCATCTGACAATCATAAGACCATCAGTCAGTACTCACTGAGAATACCTTCAAGTCTGAGAAGGGGATTGTTCTTCTTTGTTGAGTATTTTCCACCCAGTGAGAAAAAAAAAAAAAAAAACCTTCTTTTGCAGAAAATACCACTTATCTCCTAGGAAACTCTTTCTTTTCTACATCTGTACACAGTGGGAAACCATAGGAACCTTAGCAGCTAGCCAAATGGCACACAGCAGCTGGCATAGCCCTGTACAACACAATAATGGCTTGTGGTTCTCTTTTTCCTCTTCCAGACTTCTTTCAACATCTGAGAACATAACTTTTCTCTCAAAATTAAGCTCTATTTTTTTGTTTTTTTTTTCACTAGCCATGTAGTTTTATCTAGATGACGTACACACAAACATAACACTTGAATTTTCAGCCTCCTCATCCTTTGGGGACTAATTCTCTAGCATTTTTAAGAAATGTAAGGCCATATTTCGATATCATTTTTTGCTTTCAATCCCATTTACTTCTGCTACTGATCCACTTCATAATAATTTTTCAAGAAATCATTAACTTTCACTGGTGACCTATTCATAGCTTACTTGAAGCACAGGTTTGATTGAATACAAATGCTGTATCAGATTGGTTACAATTCAACTTCCTGCATCTAATACAGTTTTTTTGAGTGCTTCTTCTGCACCATGCCCTTGCAGGGACCTAACAATCCATTGTAGAATCTAATTTTATTAGGCTGCAATTTCATCTTTGTACTTTTTGAAGGGTAGCGGGCCTTAGGTTTGATTTAAAGAACCTCTTTCTGATCAGTTCTCCTGTCTTTGATTTCTTCACCAGCATACCCAGCACACACTTTGGTCAAATCCAGACCAAAACCAAGAGCATCAAATGGAAATAAAATCTGGTGTTGAAACAAACAGAATTTGAATGCAAGCCAAAAGTAAAAAATAATCTTAACATTGCTGCTGTCTATGTCTATAGGTAACCAAACTTTGCTTCTCAGTAGTCTCCCTCCTGGCAGCACTGAGTTGCTGTCTACAATCCTAACCAGACCTGTGAGCAGGCCATCCTTTGCCTACCTCACTGAAGAAGATTCAGTTCAACAATGCACAGCCTATCAACCTATTTGGGCTTTGTGCTGCCAGTTTTTGTCAGCAGTCTTTTCTGAAAAGGAGGCTGAAATCGCCTTTCTCACTTTCTCCAAGAATGCTCTAGCACTTACATTTACATCAGCTTGTGAGCAGAGATGCATTACTTTCTTTGATCTTTGATACCAGAGCCCCCTGTCCTGATATTGCTTGAATTTCCCAATATATATTTTGTAATGAAGTTACACAGCATGGAATTTCCAAAGTAAATTCAACAAAAACATACTTAGTAAAATGTAGAAACTTTAATTTACAAGTGAAACTACAACATATTCATAATAAAAAAAAAACGGTGACTAAACAAGTTACGCACAATTTGTAAAAACTGTTGAACATTGTTAAATAGGTCTGTACAACCAAAGATTTACAAAGTCCCTGTGCATTCTCTTCTTTTCAATGCACAACTGAATTTAAGGGTTCTGCTCGAATATTCCCTAAGTCAAGAGCTGAATCTGTCTCTTCATCAATCTCACCGATGACAGCACTGTAATAAAAAACAAGTTATCATTTGTTAAAATCCTGGAAAGTGAAGATTTTGTTTTGTTTTTGTTGTTTAAATTTAATTGTAGAGCTCTATCACTTAAATGCCAAATTTTCATAGTAATCTCCCACCTCATTCATTTCAGCAATCAGCTGCCTCTATAGCTGTGCCTTTTGCAACTGAAAAGCCTTTGTCTATTCAGATTTTCCATGACACATAACATTTCATACCTCTGGTTATTCTGACTTCTGTTTATTGTGCATTTTCCTACTGCAGCCCTCTGAAGGTCACAGCATACCAGGTATTTACATAATGACACAATGATGCCTACTATCCTATTATTCTTTCTAATAATCCCTAATATTCTTTCCTTCCTGATGAATCAGTGTTTACAAAGAACTAGCCAGAGACAGAATGAGACTGAGTTCAAGAGTAAGACATCTCTATAAAGGTATCAAGATTTCCACGATGACTAGTAGATCAGAATGCCAAGCAGCTTTCTTAATTCCACCACTGACTTACCTTCACTATGTCAACATTTCAGACAACACAAACTTAAACTGCTTATATCAGCTGAATGTTAAGGTATTGACAGCATGAATGCTAATTTCATATTTGAATCCCTTTAGAATTCTTGGATGAAGAAAACCTGATCCTGGAACAATGTCACTGCTAACAGCTTTTTTCAAAACAACTTTGATTTAAAACATTTCCTTAGATTAAAAACTGGCTGTTGTATCAGAGCATAAATTTCATGTCAACAAATAAAGATCTTTCATCAAATCTCATTCTCACAGCCATAAAAGAAAGAAATAAAATCTGCCACTTTTGATGTCTCCTTCTAAAGTAGAGAAAACAGATACGCATTTAAGATGTTTGATTTTAAAATAGTTTTTGTTCACAATCTTTAATAAAGTTGTGTTTGTTTTTTTAAAAAACACGTAACCACTTACATATTTCCTATTTTCCCTAGTTCAATAGTCCTGTCTTTAATAATCTTCACTTGCTTTTGAAACATACTGAGTTTTTCTGATTGCTGGTGCATACTCACTGCAAGCTTCTAGTATGTATCTTTAACCACACTGGATTGCCTGGAAACATTTTATCCCTTGACTGTATCTTTCCAATAGCTTCCCCATCTTCTCATTGTCTCATTTTTTGAAGCTAAAGTTTCCCACTCTCCTCTTTTATATAGACAGCAAACATCACTGTGTTAATATTTGCAGGAATAGAGAAATATTCCTTCTAATGAATATATTTCTGAATGTGTTAAGTATACAAAAAAATATACTTTTTTTTTTTCTACAAAAGAAAGTATTGAATATATTTGAATAACGTGGCAGCCTGATACGGTGAAAAAAAAAATCAAGTAGTAAGAAAAAAGACCTGGCCTCTTTGCTACCTTGGTTTGTTTGTCAATTTTTTTTTTAATGTTTTTTTCATACAATCATAGAACAGCTTGAGTTGGAAGGAACACCACGGATCACCCAGTTCCAACCCCCCTGCCACAGGCAGGGCCACCAACTTCAGATCTGGTATTAGACCAGGCTGCCCAGGGCCCCATCCAATCTGACCCTGAACAATTCCAGGGACAGGGCATCCACAGCCTCTCTGGGCATCCTGTTGCAGTGCCTCCTGGTAAAGAGCTTCCCCTGACATCCAATCTCAACCTTCCCTCCCTGAGCTTTACCCTGAGGGTAAAGTCAAAAGTGATGAGGACCTTCCAAAATAAGGTTTTCTCAATGACACTAGATAAACACATCTAGATACAAATCTCGTCCCAACATTTCCAGTGAATATCCCTTGGAATTAGAAATGAAAATTCTTACCTGTGCGGGGCATGACCAAAAAAAAAAAAAAAAAGAAAAAAAAAGAAAATCTGTTCTCAGAATGCTGTTGCAAAATTCATCTTCCTAGCAGGCCCATTTACTGGAGCTTCTTTCCACTGCTCTTGTGGCCTTCCCATCTCTTTGACACATCAGCTCTGCATTTCTCTGCATTTAATGAGCTTTTCTGCTCACTGTGTCATGCCATCTGACATCAAATGTCAACTTCCCCCCTCAATCTGCTGCTACATCAGCTTTAACTATCAGTTGCTGCATCATCAAGCATGAAACTGAGCATTTTTTAGAATATGAAGCATTCCCTTTTCCCTTACAGCTCATCTTCATTCTCCCTTAATTCTCCCTTAGTGTCCCTAAATCAATCCTATTAAAAGTTAACTTTGTGTACTTTGCTAATTCGTGGCATGCAAGACCTGCCTTATCATACGTTCACTCTTTTCTCTTTTTCTGTTAATAGACCCTACCATACACAGACTGGAATAAAGTACATCTACACAATGCCTAGACTTAAAAAAGAAAAATGCTGAGCTTCACACTGACCTTTTTCCTCACATTGCTATCATTACGTGACCTGGTTAATTTACAACTCAGATATTCTAAACCAACAATATCTTAACATTACAACTTTTGTAACAGAAGCATAGCTATTTGCTACTTCATATGCCTCAGCTTTGATAGCTCTATCAGGACTATCCACAGATGGAAAGATGTAAGACACATGACTGCATAGGCATGTAAATATATATATATTTATGCACACACAATTTTTTTATTGGCTTAAACAAAAACATGCTCTACTTACACATTATCACCTCTCACAATGTATAATCCCAGCACTACTTGCTCAACTCCTTGTGAAGAACTGAACACTCGTTCATGGCTTTCGTCTAAAATCAAGTTAATGGTCTGATCAAAACCTTTCAGGGTTCCCTGAGGGGAAAAAAATAAGCACACAATAATAAAGTTCTCCAACTGCCTTTTAAATTTATATCTTCGCTCTCACAGATATCTTAAACAGCAAAGTGGCAATATTAAGATACTAGAGAACAGATGCTCTATTTAGTTTTTAATGTTAGTCTTACATAAAAACAGCTGGAGAAGAAAACTTTGAAAATGGTAATCAATTTAAGCAAGAAATATCTATATTTACTACTGAGTGTTCATACTAACAGCTACATTATTTAAAGAGGAAGTTTTATTTAGATCCACGAGACAACTAATTTTACAGCTTTTAGTCTTCCCTGTATGGGAATTTCATAGAATCATAGAATGGCCTGGGTTGAAAAGGACCACAATGATCATCTGGTTTCAACCTCCCTGCTATGTGCAGGGTTGCCAACCACCAGACCAGGCTGCCCAGAGCCACATCCAGCCTGGCCTTAAATGCCTCCAGGGATGGGGCATCCACAACCCCAACATCTCCAGAAATCCAATGTTAAAAATAAAGTCAAGAAACAGAAAAATTAGATTCTTACATGCTAAACAGCACTGAAACCATTTTTAACATGCAATTTTAAGTAGCGCCTCTTTAAAGGAGGTTATCTTGGTTCCACAACACTACTCAACAAAAGTGGAAGACACACAAAAGGAAGAATTTCTGTGCTGATTTAACAACAATTTGGAAAAATTATAAAAATCGATTTGTGTCATTTAGCAAATTATGAAATTTAAAGTCATTTTACTGAGTGTGGCTGGGCTGGACTTAACCTTCCTCATAGCAGTCCACAAAGGGCTGTGCACTGCACTTGGAGCTGTGAAAGAGCTGATACCACCTCAATGCTCTGGCTGTAGCTGAGCAGCACCAGCATCGCACCAATGCAGCACCCAAGCCACCCAAGGCCAGCAGGCCAGGGGCAGCAAGGCACAGGAGGGAACACAGCACTGAACCAAACTGAACACAGTTATCCCACACCAAGTGATGTTACACTGAGCTATACAAGCTGGGGAAGGGCAAGATAAGGAAGGCGTTTGTTGTGAAATTGTCTGTTCTCCCAAGAAACTGCTAAGTGCCTTGAGGCCCTGCTTTCCCCCCCAAAATAATATCTCACCACAATCATTCTTCCATCAGAAGTTATCACTGCAACAGTACCTGACAGAGCTCATTAAGGAAGCATTTATAGATATATGAAATAGAATCATTAACATTTTCTGTAACATCTATGTGTAATAAGTTCAAAAAGTCAGAAAAGCCTGCCAGAGGCCTTTAAAAACAAAAAACAAACCCCTCTACATTTCATATGAACATTTGACAACAAGTCTTGACAACCTGCTTTAAAGTTTCACTTCTCCAGACATGCAGAATTGCATACAAACATGAACACTACAAAAGCATGCTACAGTTTAGAGTTTGAACTCCTTTTCCACTACTAACTGCTACTATCTCAGAACAGGAACGAAAACGGTTTTATTAACAAGATGGACAGCCATTTCAGATAAGGAGCTTAAAAACAGTGCAGCACCGTGGATCCTGACTGCGACATTGCACACCCCTCCTTCTGAAGCTCTGATTTTCCCAGTCTTATCATTACCATTCATTACTATCAGTGATGCTGGCTTAACACGTTATTGTTTGTGAATAAAACTGAAAGCAACAGGTAAAACAAAGACACGAGAAAAACCTTGCAAGAGAAAGATTCTAAGAACACCAGCGCATGGCTTTTGAGAGAGCATGTGAAGCTGGCAGCTAAATACCCGCTATACACCCTGTGATGGGCCAGGCCCATTGCGGATCCCGCTCCTCACCACAGCATTACAAGTAACAAACAAGCGGGCAGCACTGAAGCCCACCAGGCCCTCTCAAACCCCCCATTCTGTCCGTCACGAACCACGACAGACCCGAGCAGCGCGATGAGCCACGGCCGCATGGTACCGTCAACCCGCACCCAGCCTCGCCCCCTGCAGAAGAAAGGCCCCTCCCCGCCGCCCCCACAGCTCCGCTCGGCAGAAGGATACGGTTGATGTAGTTCTCCAGGGCCGACGTCATGGCGGCGGCTCCCGCGCTTCGCCTCGCACCGGCAGCGACGTTCCCGGCACCGATTGGAGAACTACTTCCGGTACCGCTCGCAGAACTACTTCCAGCACCGCTTCCGTCGTGCGCCGATGACGTTTCGCCCGCCGCGCATGCGCATGACCCCTGCAGGAGGGCGGGAAGAGCCCTCTTTGGCCACTGCGCACGCGCGGCGCCGCGGCGGGACTGAGTTTCAAACGACGCGCGGGAGAGGGGCGAGCGGGTTGTACCAAGTGCAGCGCGCTGAGGGGGGTCTGACTGTGTCTCCCCTTGGCAGCACGTGGCTCCTTCCATAGAGAGGCGGGTGGGGGCGGAGCAGTGCTACTGCGCCTGCGCGCTAAGGCGAGCTTCTGGCCGCGCCTGAGGGGCATCGCGGGGCGCCTGGGGTGTGTGGTGGGTTGGGGTGGTGAATGTCCGTCCTGAAGCACCGCTGTTACTGATTAGGTTGATTTTTGGTGGTTTCATTTCTACGCCTCAAGAAGTCTATAATTGCAATACGGTCTGTCTGTTAATAATTGGAAAGTATTGTCAGGTGTTTAAAATATAAACTGGATATTCGGTTGTCTGTTTTATTCCCTGTGCTGTAGGTGGAACTTTGAATAACTGTGTCGTCCTGTGTTCTCGCTGAGCGATGGAATCCTATTACAAAGAAAGATCCTGGAGCAAAAGTTGCAGGCACAACCTGGGAGAAATCAGCATAGCTTAGCACGTCTCCATCCTGTGTCCCCTGACTTCTGCATATCTGCCTTCCAGCAGTAAACATGTGCTGTGGATTTAGTTTTCTTTAATAAAAACAAGCCGTTCTCTTACACCGTATTTGGGCACAGAGACCTCCCTGTGCCTTTCCAGTACTTGGGGGGAGCTTATGAAAAGGAGGAGGAAACAGAATTCCTGACTTCACCTGCCCAGGCTCTTCTCAGATTTTTCTTATAGATAAGCAGCTCTGCCTGCCTTCTCAAAATTCTCATTCAGGTTCAGCTTTCTGCTTGAAGTCGCTACTTACTGTCAGTCTCCTGCATATTAATCTTCCACGTGGAAACAGAAAGATCTGATCTGACACCATCATCTTTTTGAAGAAATCAGAGGTTCCCCACCCCTCTTACTAGCAGGTTTTGACATGACGTTATAACCTGGCTCTTTGGTTGAAGCTGTGCCTCAAACGGAGGGCACGTAATTGAATTAGTTGGCATGAGGCCAGCGAGAATCTGAAACTGTGGTTTAGGTGCTTGTCCAGCAGAGGGAAGTCGTAGCCTCTGGTTGTATTATAACCTGCTCTTTCAGAACAGAAATCCAGTGGCTTTAAGATGCAGTGAGTAAGCAGTCTTGACCATCTGTTTTCTCTCACTGATCAGGATCCTTGAGTCCTGATTTTAGGTGTAGAAATTCGGTACTTGTGTTTTAGGATGTCATTCCACACTTCTTTACAGAGAAAAAATAATTTGTTTTCTACCATCAGATGAGGTGCATTTTGCACTGAAGCTCTACTTTTCTCTCCGGTGGCTATAAAAGGAACCTAGGTGACTAGCTCAGACACAGGAATTTCACAGGTCAACACTTACATTAAGCCATACAAATTTTAATCCTGTTGGCCGTAGCTGCCAACACAACACTGGTGTTAGGATGAGAAACATCTATCTTGCTACCCTCTTGCCTGTTTCTTCCACTGAGTTGCTGCAGACTGACAATTAGGACATAGCAAATAACTTAATATGGTCATTATGCTCTCAGATAATTGAAGAAACAAAACATCTTTGTAGCAAGGCTCTCCCTTTCCCTTGCCTAGCATATCACTTGATAATAGCATTTACTCCTGTAATGAAAACCATTTTTTTTCTGCAATTGACTCTCTGTACTTCAAGGTTTCCGTGGCAAGCGATTGCTGTATTTTATGCTTTCCACAGAAAATATAACCAACTAATCATGCCCTGGAGTGTCTCTGCTTACTTTCCTGCTTCCTCATATTCTGCCAGGGCAGGAAGGAAAGCCTGCAGTGATAGTTGTAGGGTGTATTTGCAAGCAGTTACTGCGTGTAAACTTGTTATCTAGCCTTGAGCTGACAAAACAGATGAGTGGTTGCTGCTGCCACTGTGTATTGTTTCTCTCTTCTACATTTTCTCAAATACAACAGCTTCTTGTGGCTTTGCTTTCCTTAGTTATCAAGAAATAGGTATGTTTTATAGACCTAGTCATGCTAAAGACTGAAGTGGCTTTGTGGAGGTGTTGGGGAATGAAAGGCCTGCCCAGTACCACTCTACCAAGCTCAAACCTTGTTGGATCTGGTGGAGAAAGGTACACCGCCTACTCTTCAGGCTTCCTTGAAAGCTGAACCCCTCTAATGTAATGCTCAGACTGTGAGGGGATTTAAGAAATTTCTTGTAACAAATCCTCCCAAATTGGCAACATCTGTCTGTCTGCTCAGCACTAATTGCATCCAGAAAAAAATTGCACATGAGGCTGGAAATAATGGAGTGGTGCATACTGGAGAAGAGGAAGCAGATAGCACATCCTGCAGAAGAAAACTAAGCATCCCCAAATCTCATGCATATCATTACTTAATACATTTGACAGCCTTTCTCATATTTTCTGGGACTCAAAGATTTAAACATCTTTGATTTTTATCTACATTCCGAGAATGTCCCTGGCCTAACCCTTTATTTCTTCTTTAGTTTATACACACCCAAGCTGACTAAACATGACTGATGTCCACTTGTGTCTTCAGGATAAACAGAGACGTCCCTTCACCTTGGCTTCGTTCCTCTGAGTCTGTAGAAACACTGGGGATACAACATCAGCAGTGCAAGGACACAGATTGTAGCTGTTGGCTGGGGAAAACCAGAAAGATCTTGCTCGCCTCATGCATGGCTAGCTGTGATCTAAGTCGAGACATGCTTCATGTTGATACTTTTATATCAGGTGGCTGGTTTTTGCAACAAGACAACTGGAAAATATTTTAAAAGGATCGCAGCCTGAAAATTGCCAGTATACACAGAATATAAGTTACAGCGCATCAGAAGCAAACCTGTCACATAAGCAGTCCCAAAGTGCTTTTTATTTATTTTTATAAACAGTTAGCAAGCACCTGATATACATTTTGTTTGTTGTGATAGCAACTGCTGCACTCATAAGAAACATTATAAAAAATCCTCATTTTACTCAGATCTCCTTTATACTAGAAAGTGGGTATTTTTCCAGCAATTTTTGCTAACACACAAAGTACGATACCAGTCTTAATGACTTTACAGCTTCCCCACTTAATATGCTAGCAGAAAAAACAACAGTGCATATTTCTGTTTGCAAGAAAACAAACTCTTATCTACTTTCTTTTTTTTTTTTCCCTGAAGAAACTGAAAACATCTGTAGAAAATCAGTACTATTTTCCATTTAGATGGTAATTTTAGGGGATGTTGTGAACTATTGGTAGAAAAAATGTGATTGCTAATGGGTTATGTACCTACAGCTACAGAATTATAGAGCAAGTAGACTGTTGTTTTCATCTACTCTAGGCAGAGTACTAAGACAATGCTATTGTACATAAAATGAGTAATGTGCTTCAAGTAACTGACATTTACCAGCATGTCAAGTTCATCATTTTTACAGTCGTAGCTGAAATTGCATTTGCTAAATTGCTCTTGTGAAGCAGGCTTTTCATTCTGATACATTCCCTCGTTCTCAAAGTATAATTTGTCTTCTTGTAAAAGCACTGATCTTAATCCTTAGCCTCTGTTAAGATTACTAGATCTTCCAGTTTTAAGTTTAAGGCTCTTTATCTTAACACTCCCTGTGGTGATGCCTATTTGACTTGTTCTGTTCCTTGTTTCATGTTCAGGGATGCCTTACACACTGCCTACTGTCAGATATAATGTATATTGGACCAAAAATTCAGTATAATTCTGCATTGTAACTTAGATGGTATCATTATTTTGTGAAGTAAGGTTATTCACTGTACCACAGAGCAATCTTCTGGTACCAGGACCTTAAAAGCGATTATGGAAGTAGAGAAAGAACATTTTGTGAATTTGATGTTGCACAAAACAGGTGCTGAATTCCTTCTTGTTAGAAAAATATAAATGAAAAATGATCAACAGAAGAGGAGGATAAGTAGGAGAAGCTGGCGTTCCTTTAACAGGCACTGAACTGTTTTATCTAACAAAACACAAAAGAACAAAGGGCATGGAGGAAGCTATTTTTTATCACTAGACTGTGCTCTGAAAGGCAAAACTCGAACACAAGCAACCAATTGCACCAACAGCAATGAAAAGATGTGGCACATGAGGACGGCAGATGCTATGCTGTCTTCATAGCCTTGAAGAGGGCTGTCTGTTTTGTCATCATTCCTAGCTTAGGACTTTCTGAGCTACTGCTCCAGCTGGATATTTTCTCATACCCCAAAATCTCCTTGGAAATGGCAACTGGCATCTTTGTTCACTGCCAAGGTGTGTGCTGGTGCTTCCATGTGGTACTTTCAGGTACTTTCTTGACATCCTCAGTGTTTCTGCTGGCATCAAGATTTTGTATAATTATAGGTCTTTTTTAGCTTAGTGTTCAAATATTGAGGGCAGTCAGCTGGCATCAGTGTTGGGCCGAGTGTGAGGCCTTTTGTTGTGAATAGGATTCCTGTACATTCTTTACACGGGGACCTGGGCTGCAGCCAGCACAAGGAGATCTGAAGGAGAGGGAGGACTGCAGCTCCAGAAAATGGTGGGGTAAGAATGGCTGGCAGAAGAAGACACTTCTAAAAAAAAAACAGGCAGACAGACATACACACATATACATGCACACACACAAAGAAACAACAGGGCTTTGGGATGTGAAAAGATATATCTCTTGTCTGAAGAGACACGGGTAAAGCTTTTTGTTTGAAACAGATTTGCTTTCCAGCAAGAAGTTGTCTTCTGTTCACAATTATGGTGTTTTTTTTTTTCCTTTTAGGCTCTGGTAGAATTGTTCTTGGGTTCCTGTGATCATGTGTTTGAGGCCTAATTGCCACTCTGGAGTGATGTGTTGCTCTGAAATTTCTGGGGCACTTGGGTGAGCACGTCTAATGTCTGAATGTTCAAGTTAGTTTTGCAAGTGAACAGTGCCTGAGAAGTGGTGAGGAAAAGCATAAAAGGCTTTCAGACATGTCCTTGTGTTAGAGTGCACACATAACTAGCTGGGATGTGGAAGAGATACCACCACTTGGCCAGCACTGAACCTGAGAGAAGAGCTGTATTGTAGAGAGCATGGTGCTATCCACTGGTAACTGCTGCCTTTTCATTATCAACCACTGTGCTATTGCATTATTGATTAATGCTGTTGAAAGCTATTCCTGCTGGTCCCTTATGTTCTTACTGAAAACCACTTAATGTATCAGCCACATCTAATTGAATAGCAAGAAGAGTGAGTGAAATGTCATTCATCAGCACTCCTTCCCTTTATAGGCATTGGCAAAAGTATGTATGTCATTGAATATTGAAAGCATCCTGAAGGCATCAAATTTCCAGATACAATCCTGACTTGTTAATATTTTATTCAACTAATGCTAGAAATGCTGCTACTACTAATGCCGCTCTGGACTTACATGCTTCACTCACTGTAGGGACTAAAAGTATTCTGTACATCTGAAGTATTACCATATCTCAGAATGATTGGTAAAGCATTACTCCAGTCGGTTACTAAATCTGTAAGTTAAATCACATAGACATTCACTGAAGTTGCAGAATTTCTTCTGAAGTCAGTGGTGGAACTGCAAATAGAAATTAGCTAATTTTTAAATATTGGTATTAGAAATAACACCAAAAGAGTTTAGTCAGTGTCAGGACAGGTATATACAAAAAAAGACCAAAAGTCTTGGCTGCAGGGTACAGACAGGAAAATTGGTTTGCTAAAGCTGCTGTGTACCAGCAGTAGAAACCAAATTCAGATTTCTAGACTGTATGCAGTTTGTTATAGTTTATTTTGCAATGCACTTGATGCTTGAGGAAGGTTCTCCTAGTTCCCCTTTGCTGTATATGTGATAATGAACATGTATGAACATCTCCCATCTGGCCTCTTCCACTTTCCAGAGACTCCATTTACTTTGATATCCACATTCATTTCATTCTCTTTCAGTCCCTGAGCAGAAGTTCCAGAGTGGGATGTGGACCTCAGTACACCACCACACATGAGGTAAAGCACTGTTATCATTTGCCTCACATGCTTGTCTTTGAATTAAATTTAAAAATAATAATAAAATGGAAAAAGAAATGGAGGATTAAATGCACCTGGAACAAGATAGTTAGAATGGAAAGAGTACTCGTTGCCATTCTTGTTGACCCTGACATGATATATTAGGGTGTTTATATATCTTTTATAAAGTGGTCTGTCTTTTTTTATGGCAGGTAAGTGATGAGGCAGGTGTGGAAGTTAGCTGTCTCCTGAGCAAAACAGGCTGTCACAAACTGAAGCACAAGATCAAGATAAGACTGTCATTGTGCAAGTCTCTGCTGTCCTGGAGCTAATGAGCACAATCTGTTTTTGCAAATGATTTCATACTTTTGTTCTTTATTATGAACATACACAGCACTTAAGTGTTTTCAGTATTGGCTGACTCCAGTATTTTGTAGTCACGATTGTGGTATTTAAACAGGAGGTGATCTGTTCTGCACATGGAAAAGGGGCTGTGTTACAGAGGAAATAATAAAGTGTTGCTGGGTTTTGGCAAGAGGGTGTTATGACTGTTTTCAAAGAATATACCCAATGTTCTTTATTTTCAGTACAAATCTATGGTGATTTGAATCTGATTTCTGGTCTCTACCTGGGGAGCATTATGACTGTGTTAGAAATGCAAGCATAATATTAAATTGGAAAGCTTTTACATATATGCAGGTTTGTCTGTTTCTTTTGTAGCTGCTATATAATACTGGTCCCCTGTTTCAACCTAAGAGCTGTGCTTAATGAGATGAAATGAGCAGTACCACTTGAGTAGGAACTATTGTAAATAATGGAGACCTTTTTATAAAACTTCATGATATTGTTAATACCCAAAATGCACTCAGTATGACAAGCATCACATTGCCTTTGATTAAACACAAAACGCCTTTCAAAGATTTAGTCTGGTGGCTGTTTTTTAAATGCATTTCAAGACTTTCTGAAAATTTTGAAATATAAACACAATGTGTTTGTATTCTGAAAATGTGTTTCATGAGGGACACCTAATTGTCTTCAGTTCCCAGAGAAAGCCAAGCTGGTAACTTATCCCCAGTCACTGGAAGAAAACTTGCTTAGAGACTTGAATACAGACTTTCTTTTTCTGTTGCACCACTCCTGAATTATTTTTACAGGAAGGTTTATGTCTGGGATATATACATACCTAGCTGAAAGGTAGGATAAACTCTTGAAACATGCATTACTTATATCTCAGGGATAAAATCTTTCCAGGAAAATGCCTAGGTTTAGAAACTGTGCATCCTGGGACCACATTTGTATATATTGTAGCACACAATGCCAAGTATTATGCTAGGTTTTCTGAAGCAGGTCTATTTTTCAGTTTGAAGCATTATTGTGCTAAATTGGTGATTAATCTGTAATGTTCCAGCTGAAGAAAGCCTGAGTTCAGAAGGGTACAATTGCTGCTCTGGGTTTAGACGTAGTACAGCAAGGGGCCTCTGTGCAATGCAAGGATTCCAAAGGCAAATATTTGAACACAGAAATAAAAGAGCGTGAAGGACTCTGGCAAGAAGGTTAGACCAGCTATTGCATTTGAACAATGCTAGTGCATTGGATTTAGGAGATGGGTGGAGTAGAACCCTAATGTATTATATCAGATCAGGTATTTTTTTCCTCATTTAGTTCTTTACCATTTTTTCCCCACCTTGTTAGCATGGCTTGCAGAACAGTCTATTACAGTATGTCAGAAGCAAGCAAGTATTGTAAAGCAAGATCCATAGAGCAACTGAGAAAAGGATGCAGCAGCTTGTCTGTCAGGATGACAATGTCCTGACAGAGGAAATTGCAAGAGGGCAGAGGCTTCCATTTCCTCCTACATTTTATCAGGATCCACAGTCTTTTGTGTAACACGGTGCTGTCCTCAAAATGAGAGTGGATCTCTATAACATCTCACAGTCTGAGAAGGATCGCTGTCTAGGATTGCAGGAGAAGAGCATTTGGGGTTTACACAAAAGTTACTGTAAAACTGGTTGGAGACCAGACCCACTTGTGTGTTCGAGGGAAGCAACTGGGAAAAAGAGGATCTGGGGGAAACTACTGGAGGGATCAAGTGGAGCCCAAATCCTAGACTCAGCTAAAGCCATTTCTTTCCATTTTTCTTGGCAGCTTGCATCTATGCAGTGTAGGCCTGATTCTGATTCTGTAAAGTCAGTGTTTCAGTTTAGCCATCCATTCTTCTCAGCCTCCACAAGAGACCTGTTTCAGTGTCCATTTGTACTGAAGATGTAGAGAGTGAGTTGCAGAGATTGCACATGATGTACAAATAAATAGGGAATTTTCATCTGCTGGCTTTTTACATTTTTTCTCACTCTAAGCTCACAAAATGATGGAAAATCAGACACTTTGTGTTTGGAATACTCACCATCCCTCTTGTATATCTGTCCTATAAGATGGACCTTTTCTTCATCTAGTTTTCTTGCTGTGGTTGTCTGACCATGAAATCTTTGAACTGAGATTGTCTATAATATATTGCGTTTGGGAAAGAAACATGTGAACTGTAACTAGGCAGTCTGGATGAGGAGAGGAGGTACTGCTTGGTTTCTTCACCAGGCTCCTGAGGAAAACCCCCTTCATGAAGAGTTGAAGAATGAAAGCAAAGAGTTTTATGAAATATGCATCTTGCAAACAATAAGTTGATCACAGTATCACTTCAAGCTTTGCCACACGAAACCTCACCACTTCCACATGATTAATTGCTGCATGTCATATCTCACATAAAAGCCAGTAATGCATAGATATATTTATACAAGGTGTGGCAGAGTATATAGGCATATCAGTACACTTACATGTAATGCAACTTTCAATATACAGGAAGGCTTCCTGGTGAGATCTGAGCTGTCCTTTACAAAGTGAGAGAGAACATTTTGTCTTAAGGTGAGCTAATGATATTTTTAACATTCATTTGAGTCTGGGGTGGCCTCATTAACAGGCGCTGCTTGCTATCTAGAGAGAGGTGCCTGCAGCTGGCATCAACGGGAGCACAGGCCTTTTCTGTGGTGGTGAAAGTGAGGAGATTGGGGGAATGAGAATTGACATCACCTCCAGAATATATTATGAATTAATAATTCTCTTGAGAGAGGATGAGCAGGGGTTAGAGTGAAGACGAGAAGAACAAAGCAAAAGAGGCTATAGAGGAAAGAATTAACCCGAGCAATTATAAGCAAATAATAAAGAACAGAGGAAGCATGCATTCCCTGGCTGAGGTCTTTAGGTTTGCTTTTGCAGGATATGATGAACTGGCCTAAGGACAGCATTGTGAGCTCCACAGTAAAGGCACTGGCTTGACAGTTTAATAGAATATAGGAAGCTTTCTGAATGGAATCTGAAGATAGATAAATATTAACATAGTCGTCGTCTGTTCAGCCATTTTGTCAACCTTTGTTTGTATTCAGAAACTTTAAATGAGAAATAGAAGGCCATTTATAGGCACCATTTCCTGCCACCAGATGGGTCCCACCAGGGGTAGTATGGGTGTTAGGAGTTGTGAAAAAGTCGGTGTGATGATTGAACCCTAAAGGAATCTAACACTCCCTCGCATTTCCCCCTCCCCACCACTTTCAATAAGTGAACACACAAGAGCTGTTTGGAAAACAATCAGTTTAAAATAAAACTTAATTTCGTTGTTATATAAATGCTAAGTGACAGCTATAAAGAAGCAGACTGTGTGGTGGTGGAGCTGTTGTGTCCTTTCAGGAATGTTTAATAAAATTTCATTAAAGAAAATACAAAATCTCTTAATAACAAGTCTAATCTAAAAACTTTCCACTGCAACTTGTCATGATTTATGTTAAGACTGTCATTGTTGTCACCAAAATCTGTTGGCTGCCATAGGTATAATGTTTGTCAGTACTCAGATTCACCAAGTCTTTGGATATCAACAGGAAACAATATGTAAACCTGATTTTTATTGCTTTAATCTTTACTTGGTGGACTTCATTGATACAATCACCGTGTAGGCACATTTTACAGGCACTGCTCATTTCTTATCCAGGATTATGATTATCCCTAAAAATAAAAGTAGATGTTATGCTATTAATTTACGTATTTTAGGAAAAGATCAAAGGCACATAACCTTATGTGTAATTATTTCATTTAATGATACAGTTCTACATTTACATCTGCAAAGAAATGTACTAACAATGACTAATTAATCCTTAAAGCATCTCTTTGAAATAGGTAGATGGACATAATTAATCCAGTCTAACCAATTTCTTGCCCTAGGCAATAGATTGAGTCAATATTTAAGCCAAGATTAAAGCTCAGATACGTCAAAACCTTACTCTGTGTCCAGTACACAGAGTAATGTGTAAGAACTAGCAGTTCCCAGATTTCCTTACCCGTACTTTGCTGTAATAATTTAGACTGACACACGTTTTGACCCGCACCAAACCCACATTGTCTGTTGTCTGTCAGAATGATTCCCCTGTGTCTTCCTCTCAAAATCTCCTCCCATTCCAGCCAATCAAGGTATGAAAGGTCTAACTTTTCCCTTCTTGGATCCAGTTTTCACTTCCTTGTGCCAATCACTTCCTGACTAGCATTTTACACCAGCAGACTTCCTCCCACAGGCTCCCTGTAATTCAGGTGTCATTGTTTCTCTTTGGGGCCCCAGTTCTGTGCTTTACATGCTCCCCAAGGGGAACCACCTATCTGTTCCCCTACTCCTGACTGCCTTCAGCTCATTACCAGGGAGCTGCTCTGCTGTAGGCATCAGGAAGGAAGCACTGCTAGAGCTGATATAAGCTGCATCGTACATACCAGAAGCATTAAGTACGGAGACAATTCAAGGAAAGCTTTTCACAGTTAAATAGCAGCCACTGTTCTCATAGATCATGGCCCAAATCAAGATGCAGCCCATGGCCCACATGTCTCTTGCTGTAGGTAGAGATTCATGAAATATTTGCAGCATTTTGTGAGTTACAGAAGCACTTTATGAGAGCAGGGGTAGGCGTTGTTATTCAGGTAGTACGGAAGGCTAATGAAGTTTGTGAAGAGAAGAATAAGGAGAAGCTGGTGTTGTAACCAAGAATACTGCTTTCCTTGAAATAGTCTAGTGGCAGTATGAACTAGGGTGACATGGTTCTGACGCCAGTGAGCAGCAGAGAATGCAAAGTGACAGCAGCACTATGATAAAGTCCCAAATTGATAGAAGAAACTAATGTAATTGCACCAGAACCTGAGAAATAGCACCAGAACCTGGATTTCCCACACTGGCAGTGCTTAAGACCTGATCAAATCTTACCTATAGCTATAGCTTTTCTTACTTGATAGGAAACAGAGTTAATGTGATATAATGTGATATATCCCATAGCTGTTGATAACCACCGTGTTTTTATTTGTGCTCTGATATAATATGTCCAAGAGATATGCACTCTGACTGTAGGGATTCTTCTCCCCGAGAACTTGGTGAATGGACCAGAATTATTCCTACAGGCAGCCAAGTTGGCTGCTGAGTGTCATTTGGTCTCAGCTGACATGCCATACAAGTTGATGTGACGCACTATCATTGTACTCATTATTTCCTTTACTCTATAGGAAAACTTACATCTTCATGTGATTGCAGGAGAGGGGAAAGAAGACATGTGGAGGACATGAATTTTCCCAGCAATTTATCACCATATATAAGGATATACTTTTAATGGCTGCATAAATTTTGATTCATTTCAACTTTCTCCCAAGGTGTGATTTTCTATTGATAAGATTGCGTAGCTACATGTTAGTTTTAGAAAAGCAGTTGATAGTCTGCCCCATCCTCTCAGGCATTCTGCTGCTGACTCAAATGGTTGATGTCTTCCTAAAATGTGTATGTAGCCTGTTTTAACCAGGAATTGATTGGGTTTGACTAGATAGAACAGTCTATGGTGCAGAAGATCAGATATATGATCATAATTGTCCTGCTTGGACTTAGATCATTGAATTTACCTGAGTGCTGAGTCTCCATTCATCATGATTCAAGAGTGTAAAAGCTAGAGCTCCATAAAATGGGCATCGTACATTCAACCAAAAGGAGAATGGCTGAGTATAGACATATGGCAGGTTCATTTTTTTTCACGCTGTTGATAATCTCAAAGAACATGTAGTAACGGAACAAATCAGCATGTTGGTGGAGGTTCCTCCGCCACCCACACCAAATGATATTTTGGGGCATATAAATAGGAGTCAATGACAATAACACATCCCTTTCATTCTGAGTAATTGCTACTAAAATCCAAGATGACTGCTGTCAAAAGGGGATGTGCAAAGGTACTAGAATTCTTTCTGCTTTAAAATAATTATACACTGTAAATACATGCAAGAGAAAGCAAATTTCTTAACAACCTTTTTGGAGAAGTAACTTCTAGGGGAAATAGACATATCTTTCCATTCTTTGACATAGTTTAAATGTTTAAGGACAGGTGACCTAGGATCAGCCAAGCTAGATGGCAAAGCTTTACTTTATCATATAGATTCATAACAAAATCTTGCGTTTTGACAGTTCCTTTCACAATCACATGGAAAGTCTCTGTTCTGATATTTTCTCATGCAATTAAATGATTCTGCAAAAGTTTAACATGCATAGAGCCAATGTAGCAACTAAGATTAGCATAAAATATTGGAGGAAATGTTTTCCAAGTCTCGGAATGCATTTTATTGATCTCCAATATTGAGAGCATTGGGGCAACTGACGAGCTCAAGGCGAAATCCTACCCCACCAAAATGACACCAGGTACTTCCCCTGTAGTGAAAAGAATCTTCTTAAGATTATGACTGATGAGATACATAAAGCATTCGTCTCCCTCAAACAAGGAGGAAGAAATGAAATGTCCTCTTTCCACTATGTAAATTTTGCAGGCAGTTTACAGCATTTAATGAATTGTTACAGCATATGCAGATGAACACTTCCCACCCACTCTCCACAGATCTGGCACACTGTAATCACTTGTCCTATATTTCTGTGCTGTATAATGTCCTCTACTGCTCATAGAAATACAGCCCACAAAGCTGAAACAAATGTCCCTGAAGAATTCAATTTGTCAGAGGTTATATCTGTCTCCTCTTTTCAGGCCAGGATACATGAGACTCATTGCTGCCCTTTTGGCCCTGTGGCTCAGACTAAGCAAGTCTATTACTGCATTTTAGCCTTGGCTTTCACCTTTGGAGCTACAGAGCTTGCCATGAAGCTCTAAGCTCCACCTGACTCTGGGGATTTGCCAGGGTCAGGCTGGAATCAAGAAAGACTTACACAACCAATGCATGCAAAAGGAAATATGCTAAGCACTTTCAATGAAATTCAGCTCATTGAAGATTTTTTAGAAAATACATCCATCACTAAGGTACCTCCTGAAGTCAAATATGCATAACTATAGCCTTTTGTAAATCTCCTTTTGGATCTTCCATTTTAAGCTTAGTGCTCCCATTGCTTTTTCTTCTCTCTTTCTTTGTTAATATAAAGTTATGTCTGCACTTGTTTGATCAAGAATATTTCTCATCTTGAATCTCTGCTTAACTGTGGGATAGCTTCCTATCTCTTAGTATAATTAGCTCTAGCACCACATAAGTGCATTCAGAGTATGAGCAAGGAAATCTGTGATCAGTGCAGTGACCACAGTGCTAGAAGAGGGAAATGTTTTCCTCCATTTATACCACTAGTCCCAGCTTCACAACAGGAGGGATATTTGGATGTTCTTTGAAAATGTTCTGAATATCCTACCACTACTCAAAAACTAACAATGAACCTGAACCTTCTCATAGTTCATCTGTGTCACACCTGAAGAAATTGCACATTTATATATTAAATATATATATGTACATAAATTCCTTATACATAAAAAAGGAATGCACATACATATATATAAACCTCCTACTCATCATTGCCTCCAACAGAAATGTATTTCACATGCACTCTATACAAAATTTTTAAAGGATTTTAGGAAAGGCTCATGATTTAAGTTGCCAGCGTGGAGACATTTTCTGCATGCATGTTTAATGCACTGTAAAGATCAAAATTTAATGATCCTGAGTTCAGTCTGTAAAAATGGAAATATCACAGATCATTAGACACTTTCATCTTGTAAATTTGAATTCTGAAAGCATGGGCTGTTTTAACTTGTGTTCTGAAGTGAACATATGTTAAGTTAGGTAGGACATACATAGAAGTTCATTGGAATTTATAAGAATATTATCTGTTTGATCAGGTATTATATCAGAGCTTTTATTTCCGAAGTCATGCACAGAAATATAGTGGTTAAATTTCACATTCAGTAGATCATCTATCAGTTTGATAGCTTTGCTGATGCTTTGAACAGAACCAAATCCCATAATTTTTGAAAAAATGAACTGAACAATTAACTCATTTTCTCACTTAAAGGAAGATTTTTTCTCTCCTGACTGCACTGCATGTAAATCCCTAGCATCTATGGGAACATTTTTAGTAGGGTCAGATCAGAATAGGTGTTCCAACAGTCCTAGTGCACCTCTTTAGATTAAAGCACTATCTTTAAAATGATAATTGTAATTAAAGCTTCAGGTAAAAAAATGAAATTACTGCTTTATTTCATCTGACTTCTAAGGAAATCAGAGAAATTCAAGTAGGCTGCTTATCTCTATGAGCTTCACCTGTAGCCAATAAACCAATAGGCTTTTCCAACATTTGAATCAATTAGAACTATATGATTCAAATAAGCTTTAGAAAAAATGTCCTATGGTGAGACACTCATAAGGGAAATAAGGAAGACAACTACTTGATGTAGGTGCCTAATATCTGAACATTTTAAAAATTACTCTGACAGCCTGCACTTAGAAATAGTTTTATTTACAAAGAAAATACCATTCTGCTATCTGAAAAAGAATGTATGAATTATAGTATGCAACACACTGGTGACATCACTGATGGAGTCACTAAGGACATAAACAGTTAACTCAGGCAAATTATGATCACAGAATGAAGAAGGCAGCTTGAATCCAAACCTCTATGGTTTCTGTATCAATATACATTTATGGTGGTTTCTGTTTTTTCATGTTATTGATTCCTAGACAATCTCTGGTACAAAATGAGCCAAAATACTTATTGAGAACCAATTTTACTTATCAGGATTTTGTGGCTTAGGATAATTTCTAGTAATGTTTTCATCTCTAGTAATGTTTTTCCTTTTTTTGAGTAATCAAAGAGCATGTGGCACAGGAAAATTCCTACTGAAATGATAAATGGATAAATGTCCTTACTGGTATGAAACTGTGCACTTATATTCTTACGAATGTATGCCAGAGTCAATATGATTAAGCACCATCTAAGGATTTCTAGACTAAGGTCTAGTGGAAAATTAGGAAGATATTCATCATTATTTTGTAACTTCTGCAAAGTGAAATAGAAACTCTATTGCAACATTACAAAGGTATGCCTTGTTGAAATGATACTTTTTATTGCTTATAGAAGTGTTTGTGAGCAGGCTTTTTCAATGGAGGTGGTTATTAATGTGAGAGACAGTGTCATTTCTTCACAGGACATGATTTATCTTTATGACTTTTCCTTTGTATGAATATTGCAGTTCTGATTGTGTCATTTAGTAGTGAAACAGCCTCAATCTTTTATCATTTACTTTGCCAGGAATGCATAATCTGTTCCTCCTTATACAGTTTCAGTGAGGTACTTCTGACAGAGTTTTTTTCCGTGGACTACTTAAAAAATCTAGACTACTTAAAGAGCCTCAGATTTCCTCTCAAGTGGGAAAAACAAAAACAACAGGTGAAAAGCTGGTGGAGGTTAGATCTTGAATTGTCTCCAGAACTGAACTATTAATTAAAGGTTCCATGGGGAAAGCTGATTTTTACTCTGAGACTGGGCAATTCTTCTCCATGAATCTATATAACACATAGAAGACTTGGTCAAGGTACACAGAGGTCCTGTACAGCAGTGCTTTTGTGCCCTCTCCTTGTGTCTGCCCCAAATCCCTGACATTACTCAGTCAGTGCCTTTGCATATAAAGCTGATCAAAGTCCAGTTTCCCTAGGAAGCTCTTTCTTCTCATGATCTAGTGTTAGGATTCACCTGGTGAACTGGATAGGAGAGCTGATTTAGCTAAAAATAAATCCCCTCTTTGTGCTGGCTTACTTTTCTGCTATATCCGCTTCCCAAATCTCTGCACGTAACAACTCTGCATCCTATAAACAAACCATAGAGTTGCCAGCAAAAATTGGAGGCAAAAATTCCTGCAGTCATGATTTTTTTTTTAATCATTTGCTCACAGTCATTAGAAAACTGGGAGATATCCAGTGATCAAAAAGTCTGACATCATAGCCCCTGAAAGGGAAGCTTCAGAAGAAACTGAAAAAATGTGCGTTATTGTTTACCAGTAAAATAAACCAGGCTATCCAAATTGCCTGATCTTCTATTGCAAAACTTCCTGCAAAGTTTGAAGACCTTTTGTAACACATTATCTTGCCTGCCATGCTAGAGGAATAGTTGGGCATTTTTTTGTATCTGTTTTCTTCTCCAGGTTCAACATGAATCAATTTTATTTTTTTCATAGATTTAGAATACTGCAGTCATGTGGTTTTTATTCAGTGGTGCCACTAGAGGGCAAGATGACAGCTGTTAGCCATTTGGATCTTAGGGCTTTGGTCCTGCAGACATTGAGGTTAATGAGAAATTATTGACTCTAGCAGTGCTGAAACAAGCCATAAAATCCATTCTCTTCCACAAATAGTTGGGATTTCCCCCAAATCCTTAAAAATTGAGAAGAATGTCTTTAATTTAAGCTAAGACACTGTAAATAACTGTTAAAAGTACTTGACAAAGATTATGTATATTATCAATCAGCTATATAAAATAAGAAAATAGAAGTATCATATAAATACATCCTTCTGAAATTATCTGAAGTTCTCCAGAATAAACAGCAGATTTTTCCAATTCTGTGAGTTAATAAAATACTTCAACATTTTTATATACACATGTCCATGCCTGCAGCATATACACAGATTAAAATTTACCTTTACATTGGCAGTATAGATGAAGTGCTGAGCAAATGTAGAAGAGCTGAACTTGATTCCTAATGCTTTTTTATTGTTGCCTTGAGCTTCAAAGTATGTTTTGAAAATTACTTAATGCTGTCTCAGTCAGAGAAGCTTTGAGCTTGTCAGCTATCATAAACTAAACTACATTTGTCCTGGTCAGTACTTGAATGGGAGGCCTCCAAGGCAAGAAAGGAACCTGTGGGATGTGTGTATTTTCTGCTTTTAATCCTGCTGCTATTTCAGTTTCCCACAGAAGTTCTTGTATTTCAGTTTGTTGTTATCACGAAACCTTTGTTTCCTTTTCTCTTTATGTTTTAAAAAAGAAAATTGCATACAAAGAGTGGGAAAAATCCTAAATTACAAGCTCATTTTTATACCAAACATTACTTCTATAAAACTTCAAAGGAAATAATAATCAGAGTTTGGAATAAGGCCTCTAGCATCTGGTTGTGGATAACACTGTGGATAACGTTTCAATTACCATGTTACTGTGGCCTCAACCCTCAGTCGTTTGTCTTTAATTTTGTCCCACAAGTACGCATAATTGTGATAGCGCTTTTTTAAAAACAGCATTCTTTGCTTTATAATTTTCTGAACTCGCTTTGTCAGACATACAGCAAGTTGATGTGTTATAAAGGGATTTCCTACTGCAGGAGATAAGCATTAAACCTTGGAAAAATAGACCTGTTAAGAGAACAAAGGACAAAGGCACTAAGTTGAACTTTTCCAGCCTTTCAAGAGCCCAAATTTTCCATGTCTTCACATGAGCGAGCCTCATGACTGCTCCAGGACCCAGGACTAAGGAGAGTCAGCTCTTAGGCCTGGAGGAGAGCCTCAGCTCAGCTTCCTCCTCAGAGCAAGTTCAAGCACAAAGCCCTGGAATATTCTCCTGGGTCAGATCAGTCTTACGTATTCTACTGAAGCCGTACACAGCCGTACAGCCCTTACACAGACACCTTTAAAATCTCCAGCCCAAAACGCTAGACTTCCATGTCTGATGGGTCCCTGTGTGCAGGCCCTGCCTGCCCTGCTTCACCCAGCTGGGCTCCATGGCTCTCTGCTCTACAACACCATACAGTGGGTGACTGACACCAGGACCATCAACTTCCTACACTATTGGCTACAAAGCCACTTGAGAAGATGGTCCCCTGTGAGCATGGCTCAGGACTCAGAAAATATCTAAGATGGAGTCGTTAAGGCTAAGCAGATCACACACAGTACAGAAATGGCTACAGCTCCTCCCATGGATGTGCATGAGGACCCATTCCCATCAAAGTGATAAACCTGAGGCTTGACAAAATACAGTGGGGAGCTGTTTAAGCAGAGGTGAATAGTCACATACTGTCTTTCTTGACAAAATGGGCTGTGGAGATGGTTTTTGTCCCATTTGTCTTTTCTCTTGCTGCTGGCCCCTGAGCTAAACCAGCTACCAGTAACATTTGAGCCATCAGTGTACCACAGGCAATAAGTTCAGATGGGGGCATCATGTGTATGATTCAGGAGGGGGAAAGAGGGATCCCACTCTATGGCTCCTCCTTGTAAAAAATCTGAGACACCCTCAGTCACTTGCTGATGAAATCCTACACGTGGTGGTTGAAGTGCCTGTGAGGTATCTTGGCATCCAAGACCAGGCAGCTCATAAAATCTAGCACAAAACACAGATAGGCCTATTGTTACTGGTTAGCTTCTGCAGGACTGAGTCATTTATTTGATGGATGGCTGCAGAGCTAGTGTTTTTCTAAGGAGCTAGATCTGTAATGTGCAGGGTATTGCACGGTTATACGCTTGACGCTATAGCTGCTGGAATTTCCCAAGTGATTTGAGTAAAGCTGTCTCTTCGGTTTCTGTAATATTGAAGTATTCTGTACAAAAGTTTTCATCATCAATGTTAAGCGTATATATTTTAATAGCTGCATGCCCAGTAATTAGGAGGCTTCATAGGTCAGCTGAAACTAATGATGAAAATTACAGCTAGTTGAGTAAAGTATAATTATTGCATTTGTCATAAATGGTAAAAACCATACCTATGTGCATATTTGACTAAAAATTAAATGTATTTGGGATTGCTACCACCATACAAGTCATAGTTAATTCTCTTTCAAGTCCAGTTTCTCTGTTTATTCTGTGTCTGAACATCCACGTCTTGCCAAATTCCTAGGAGTCCCTGATGACAGTGCACCAGGAGAGAAGCTCAGGAGAGGAACCTGAGAAGATGGTGGAGATGGGGAGAAGATGAAATTCAGAGGACACCTGCTAGCATTTCAAAACATAACATTTTGAGGTTTCAGAGAAAATATTTTGTCTTTCAGGTTGTCGTATGTCATAGAAAAAATAAATAGAGCATGAAAAGCAGAAGTTAAAAAATTAAACAAAGCCTCAGTTTTCTGCAAAAAGACTGCTTTAATAGGAATATTTTCATCAGTATGTTAAAAGCATAAGCCCCCCTGCTCATTGATCATTATGCTCTGCTCTGGATTGTAAAAATGTGCATGGATTGTTAGATATTTTCTGAAGATACAAGTCAAGTTTCAGCAAAAGTTTGTCTCCATGCAATGTGTCAGTCCCTTGAACTATTAGTCACCGGGAGTGCCTGGGATCTACTTCTAGCTTTTAATTTTCTGTTTGGCTAATCTCTTTCAATTAGGTAATAAGAAGCCATTTATACTTCATTAACAAGATATTACTGTCAATATTAATATACAATTGATCCCCAAATTCACCATTAATTTCTGCTACAAAGGAAAGTATACCTTATCTTTTTTTTTTTTTTTTAGCATTTGTTTCAATTGAGAGGTATTTTGCATAAAGTTCTTTACATTTTCTTATGCTAATGACATTCTTGCAATTCTCTCTGTAATGTGAAATATTTAATTATCAATCATGACAATGCTGCTATGCCTTTAGAAAGGATATTTCACACCTAAATGTATTAACTCTATTGTCAAACAGCCAGCAAAAAAACATGACTGGTTTCTCTTAGTTACTGTTGCTTTGGAAACTAGTTACATGTCTTGATTTGTAAATGATTATTCTTTCAAAAAAAAACGAGACAGAGAAGAATCTGGGGTTTTTTGGTGTTTTTTTGTGTTTTTTTGTGTTTTTTTTTTTTTTTTTGTTATTTTTGTTTTCTCCTTTCTCCATTACAATTAATATGCAATGTCAAAGAGCTCTTTTTCAAATTGGTGGGCTACAGCTTCTGAACTATATGAGTCAGCCTTCTGAAAGCTAATTAACTCATAATTCATTTCAGAGCAGGCATTTCTCAGCAGAAACTTATAATCACAAATGAAGGACGGTGTAAAAACTAATGAAGTTTCATTCCCAGCTCTTTACCAGCCTTCTTCTGTGACCTCAGCAAATTTCAGGGTAAATACTGTTTATATGTTTTCCTGTTTCTGGTTTACTAGGAGAGGAATTATTTCTAGCAATGACTATCTGTACACAGTAGTTACTTCAAAGTGCTGCTTTCCTGACAGTATTCTTCAAAGAAGTTTCTTGTTGCCTTTGAGTCAGTCTCCAGAGTTTTCCCCAACATAACCAGTTTAGAAGGGCCTACTTTTATTTAAGCTTCTGTAAATGAGAAGATAGAAATGACAAAGAAGTCATCATCTTTCAGACTTCATGAAATACATTCCCTGCTATAGAATCTTAATGCACTGTGTTTGTGATAACGTAATTCATAGATTTTAAATGGCATTATTTGCTTGTTTTAAGATGTATCTAACTAATTAATTATAGCGCAGAGAAATTTACCAGCTCGGTCCACATAAGTTTTAGAAGTAGTTCTTGTGAAACATAAGATGTAAACAGGTACACATCCATCCCACAGCTTATCTTTTAAATACACTGCTAGGAACACATCTTTTCTAGCTTCAGTAATTGCCTCATTAGCTCTAAAAAACTGTTAGGATCCTTTGTCTTCTCTAGTGTACTCAGAAGTACTGAGTTATTTTTACACTGGAAGGCAGCAGGGAGTCTGATTTTAGTACTAGCTTCACCATGATGCCAGATTTCTGGCATTAACCTGAAGAATTCTGTTTTCTTGGAATTTTTGTCAGGGATTGAAATGTTTTTGAAAGTTATTAGGCTGACAACTCCGGAGGTTGCCATCCTGTATTTATCTGTCACATCTTACCCTGTATCTCTTTGCAATCTATTCCAGCCAGATGTAGAAGAACCATTCTTAAAAAGAGTGCAAGCTTTCATGATTTCATTCTGAGAAGCAGTAACCTTTCTGCAGTTTGGCTCCTCCATGCCAAAACCCTCTACCAAAATGGCACTCAAGTCATTACACTCATTTTCTTCTCAGTCTTGACTGGTACCAGTAGAGCTAGTAACAAAGTTCACTAAAATATGAGATTTTCTCCTTCCTTCCTTTTTCTTTTTCTTTTTCTTTTTCTTTTTCTTTTTCTTTTTCTTTTTCTTTTTCTTTTTCTTTTTCTTTTTCTTTTTCTTTTTCTTTTTCTTTTTCTTTTTCTTTTTCTTTTTCTTTTTCTTTTCCTTTTCCTTTTCCTTTTCCTTTTCCTTTTCCTTTTCCTTTTCCTTTTCCTTTTCCTTTTCCTCTCCTCTCCTTTCCTCTCCTCTCCTTTCCTTTTTCTTGGAGTTAGTAGATAATTGTCAGTTCTGCCAGAGGAAAATTCAGAACAGCATCCCAAAGTTAACTGAAGTAAGATGCTGTAAATCCATGCTGTCACTCTTCATCCCTCATTAAAGTGCCTAAGGTAGCGTACAGCAGACTTGTAACTTATTCCACTATCCCTGCAAGCCCTGTAAGTGCATTACTCCCTGATGTTCTCCTAAATCCTCAAGTCTCTAGTTCTCTTACCTGGAAACATCTATACAACAGAAAAGTTGTGTGGATAATGCTTATCTTGAGAATGCTTTCCTTGTTCCATCCCCTAAAACATCTCATCAGAGGAACTCATTGATACTTTTTGGATGTTCTAGAGCAAAATATTTGAATTTCTCTGAGTATTGTCCACAATATCAACACTAGTTTGTAGTATGTCTTACATTGTTATATTTTAATTCTACTAAGCTATACAGAATATATAGTCCAAGCCAGATTAAATTTAAGGCAAACAAAAATAATCACTTATAAAATGCCCAGTAAACACTATCATTATTTGTTCAATAAAATTCTGCTGACAAAAACTAAAGAAAACCATCAGTTGATCCTAGGCTTATATCTGAGTCATTTAGCTAATAAGCTGTGTACACTGATGGTTGTCTAATCCACACAGTCAGCAGTGCACACTTCACACGCACCCTATATGTCAAAAACCAGGTTGCATTTATGGCAGATGAGAGAGTGTTGATAGAGTAGGGAAGTGTGAATGCATTTCTGCTTAATTCTGTCCAAAGTGGGTGGGGAAGGACTGGCTCTGAGGTTTTCATTGACATTTCAACCCCCCTTCCTGAGTACTGATCCCACAGTTCTTCAAGACAGAGGCTTATCCTCATAGATTTCTTTCCCACATGTGGACATGTTAATACTTTCTATGGCCATTCTCTCTGTCAGAAGAATATATATTTTGTTTGTCATGGCCTGTCTAAACTACTAGCATATCTTTAATGTGGTGAGATAAAATGCCCTTTCTCTACTGGCAATGTGTAGAATTCATTCTGAAGCCTCTTTATGGGGGCATCTTATTTTTACTGCAAACATGGGATTAGAGCTAGCTAGATACCAGCTCTCTCTTGGAAATCAAAGGCTTGGGAATCAACAGATCTAATTGGGAAATGGCTGATCCCCAAACCTTGTCCTTAGAGAGCACAGTGATACTACTTCATTTGCATAAATGTCCTCCTTCCCTCCCCAGCAAATAGCCACAGTTCTCTGCTAATTAGCCTCAATTCTCTTAAGAACCCCTTTCGACTTGCTGCAAGATACATGCAACCAAGGTTATGAATCAATTTTTCAAAAATCTGGCTATTAGATTTCAGCATGTGACAAGTAAGCATCAATGAAGGCAACAGCTTAAAATTCTAACAACTGTAATTTTTATTCCTATCTCATATCATAATTTCTCCTTAATTTCTGATTAGGATATACATCTACATATTTCACAGAAGGCGTTTTATCTTAGTCTCTGAACTACAGACTCTCCAGGTCTCCAGAGGAACATGCATTAAAGGATGGAACTAGATGTTCTTGTGAAAGCTGAAATCTGCAGTTTTTTAAAGAATACCTTTCCATAAATATACCTCTCACTCTATTGTGAATCACATATATCAGTCTATCCATTCTGCAATTGCTGCATAGGAACTTTACATTCCAAATACATTAGAGACTTATTCAACAGCATAGCAGAACAGAGAGTATTTATTCTTTTATTAGCTGCAGAAATTTTGAAAGGAAAGAAAAAGTTACCTTTAGCTTCATATTTCCAGTGAAAGTAACAAGAATACATTGACCTCATCCACACTTAAGGGCTCTTCTCACTTCAGAGAGATTGAAGATTTGTTTGTGTGAGTAAATTATCTCTTTTTCATTTCTCTGCCAATGATTGACACGTATTGTTCCTGGTCTAAATTCTGACTTCCTCAGAAGAAAGGTAATGACTGTTTCGAAAGTATTTAGCATTACTATTTATGCTTGCTGCTACAATAAAAAGCATGCCTGGATATATTTAATCAGCTAAAGCAAAAAAAAAAAAAAAAACACTAAGTTGTTCTACATACTCACACTGAGGGAGCTGTACTGCAAAATATCTTGCCTGTAAAAAGAAAAAATGTTGCCCCAGAACTATTTTCATCCAATGACAGGGAATGAAGTATGCATCTCAGATTGTGCCTTTCAATCTGTGTTTGACCAGAAGTATGGTTAGCAAAGGATGCTCAGTGACACAGAATCTTAAGAGAAAAGCCTAAATGCTGAGAAGAAGAAACAGACAAGCTTTCATTTCCAGCATATTTTGGAGCTTATAAGAAATCCAATCAGTTATATTTTGCCTGTTAACAATGCACCAAGACCATCTGATTGTATCAGCTGCCTAAAAGCATTCTGTCTCCCCAGCACAACATAAATATTTCAGTACTATTCCTAAAATATTGAGACACAACAGTTTCACTTAAAATTTTCACTTTTCACATATATTTTGATTATTTCTAACTCGAACTGAAACAAAACTAAAGTTACACCTGGGCAAAAAGCTGTGATTCCTGTCAAGATCCCAGTCAAGAAACTGTGTATTTATTTAATGCTTAAAATTAATTGCTGTCTCACAAGATCACTATCAGAGCTACAGGCTGTGCTTCATATATTGCTTGCTAAGAAAGCTTTCTGTAACAGCGTTGTTACAGAATTTGAATTGTAAATAAAAATATAAACAAACAATGAGCAAACAAACAAATGAAATGATTACTAATAATTTTCATATCTGATGGGACATATGTTTTTGTTTCCAAAGGGTAGACAGTGAGCTTCAGCTGCTGGGGAATGGAGGTCAAAAGAATATGAAGGACTGAGATCAGAAGCTTAGAAATCTCCAGACTTTCTAATAAGATGATTTTTTAATGACAAAAATATAATTTCCTGATATTTAATGGTTCAGTGATGTAACGGGGGCTCCTAATTCCAGCTTTACCTCTGGATTCTGTAGAAACATATTTTGTGTCTGTTAGACTGCAAAGATTGCTTCCATTGTGCAGCTTTAACCAACAATTTGTCTTAACAGAGTTTTGTTTATGGTGCTGAATTTTCCTCAGATTTAATTCAGTTTGGAGCTCTGAAATACGTTTCATATCACCTTTGTGCAGTTAATCTAAGTCAGTTTGATAGTTTATCAACAATTAGAAAACAGAAGGCCATCGGCCCATATTAAACAAGTGAGTGATGCAAGCATGAAGCACTGTCACCATGGCAACTCAGCTTGCACATAGGATGCTGTATTTAACCTTGGGGAGCTCTTAAAACTCTTCATTCCTGAAATAGCTATGAACTATGTTGTAATGGGGATGTGTCCTTAGTGCTGTAACAGTAGTTTTGTCTTAGAAATGTGCAAATACTTTGGCCCAATATAACTTCTAAGAAGCCAATAGAGTACGAGCATTCAAGCTGACATGGCTGATGGAAATCATGACTTGCTGTTATAAATGTGCAAAACTGCTTGCTCTTTTTGGAAGCAGGAGGAAGGTATCAGTATATATTACTGCATAAGACAGAAAGCAGGAAATTTCCAGGAATTACTATTAGATTTTTAATCTATTTTCTTTCTGTTATTCCACACAAACCTGTGGGTTATATCCTTCTATCTGCATGGTTACTGTGAGTTTTGTCTGGGAAAGGTCAACAAATGTACTTGCTTTTGTGTTTGTCTTTGCAGGTTTGAAATTTCCAGCTTCTAGTAAACTAACTATGTGTATGATATTAATTAGAAATACGGATCTATATGCCCTAAGCAAGGAGTCATGTGAATCAGCCTAGCTACAGGGTCATTCTACCAGGCAAAAAAAAAGAAAACTCTAGGCAGCCAATTTTTCACTGAAGCCAAAATTTCAAGTGTCTTTTATAAGAACCATAGGAGTTTTAGTGTTGTTAGATGATAAGATCAGAATCAATTCTTAGAAAAAATAACCAGTGCTATGTTTGAATGCTGCATCATTTCTGCCTCTCCTCACAAGTGGGACTACTGCCTCACCATTTCCCCACATAGCTTAAGATTTTCTGGTATGACAGAATATCTGGGACAAAAGGCTGGATTCACTGGAGGACTTGTTACCTGACTGCCCTTCAAGGTGCCAAAATCATATATCATTAAGGGTTTCCCAAAACTCTCATGAGTTTCTCTATAGTGTACAGTCCCTTGGTACCTCACTGGTAATGGAAAATTCCTACTTTTCCAAAGGAAAAATTGATGCTCAGCCTTCCGGCCTGTGTCTCAAACCTCGCTCTGGCAAGACTTCCAATTGAGGCCTTCCTATCTGTATCTCACCTGAAGGTCAGAAGTACTCACATCTTTACATGCAACAATCTTCTGGGGAGGAGCATTTGTCTGGGGTAAGGAAATGTGAAATTCCATCAATAGAAGAAATGTATTTAGGAACACCTAAATCCCAGTGGATTTAGAAAACTCTATTTATCTGTTTTGGGTAATGATTAATCAACTTTACCAATAAGTGAGAAAATAATGGTGCTCATAATACATGCAAATGAGAAAAAGAAGAGGCACTTTTATAGTGGTATAGCTGACATGGTGTGGATTTCAATCTTGTAACCAGGAGAACTGTACACAGGGAGATGTGCTAAATGTTGTTTCACTACATCCTGCTATTGCACTGGTATTCAGGAACATATGCTTGTTTTATGTTTTAGAAACCTGTCTGAACAGATTGTTTAAAACTCTCCATTATATTTAGATTCACAATCAGAAAACTTGATGTGAAAAAGGAAAAGTGCTGAAAAACAATCTCATAAATAGAAAAGCAAGAAATAAAAATACTTCTTAAATTTCTGCCAAATATCAAAATCAAGTTATAAGTTGAGAGTATTTTGACCAATTTTGTAAAACAGTAATCACAAAAACTTTCAGTTCATTATGTGTCAGGTTCTGTACCAAGTGAAGTCAGAAGCCTGAAGTTCCCCAACACACTAGGAATGAAAAAAAAAACCAAAACCATTTCAGGAGTGATAAATGTTGAAAAAAATCAGTTTCAAGACGAATACATTTTGGCCCAGCTCTTTGGTAAGGTAGAATCATGTTATCTGCTGTGTTCTCTGCTCTGGTGATAAACTTCTCAGCGGATGATTAGAAGACTTTTGTAATGGGGCCAAAGACACCCATCTGCCAGTCTGACCTTCCTGCCAGGACATGGGCTTCTTGTCTAATCCAAAACCTTAGGCACAGTGGAAAGACTGTTGGGGCATATCCAGTCCCTGACTGTGACTCATGCTATTCATGTTACTCATCCATGTGGGCACTAATGAAATGACTACAAGGTTCTGGGAACACAGGGGACGGAGTCCAGGTCACAAGTAATACTTGTCAATACTCCCAGTTGACTGCAGAGGCCTGTGCTGGGTCATATGAGTCACAAAGATGAATGTAGATTTTCCCTAATAGTGTTGGCACTGGGCTTCAACTTCCTTAAAAATAACATGCTGCTTTTTAAAGGTGGAATGGTGGGATGAGGGAGATTGCATGAGAAGCTGTCTGATACCAGTGCTCAAATTCTGGGAGAAAGCCTTAGATCTGGAGTTAAAAAGGACATGTATTCAGTCTCCAGAGGAGTCAGTTATAGTTCCAAATGCTGTTTGAAATGTTAAAACTTATTCAGAGTATTGCAGAGACCGGCAAAATATATAATCTAATCCTCAGACTCACCTCCAGATTTTTTTTCAACAGAATGCCTACAAATTAAACCACAACTTCAGGCTATTTAAAATTACTATTTTAAGAAGTGAAAGTAAAGTAAAAGTTAGTGTTCAAATTCAAGAAAGAATGTGTAGAATTAAAAAAAAAAAAAAAGTTTTCTCATAAATTCATATAATTACAGAATGATTGAGGTTAAATGAAACTTCAAAAGGACTCCATCTAATCCCCTTGCTCAAACAAGGTTGGTTTGAGCAGGTTACTCAGGGCTGTGTCCATTCAGGATTTAAGTGTCCTCAAGATGAAAACTGCACAGAGCTTCCAGAAAAGTTATTACAATTTTTGACCATTCACAAAGTAATATATATATATATATATAAATGTTTAAACGGAATTTCCTATATTTCATTTTATGCACATTGCCTCTCTGACAGTCACTGTGTAGCAATGAGAAGAGTTTGGCTCCATCTCTTCCATTGTGTAAATAACTTTTCTGGAAAGGTATATGCTGGGGAAAGGAGTTCACAGACTTTAATGTTTAGATTAACATCACTGCTCTGCAAAAGAGCTGAGAACTACCACAGGCACCGGGGTGGTTTGCCCACACCTGAGAAAAGTAAGTGCTGAACCCTGTCCTCTGCATGTCACTGTTATGAGTGAGTGCCAAGAATAACTTTCAGTGATTAATGTTAAGCTGGAGTGGCATCTCACACGGAGACTCATTTCTTCTGAGTATTATTATTAATCATTGAATAATGAAATTAAATTAAAACATTTAGAAAATCTGCAGACAATATGAAGGGAGAAGCTGCACCTACTTTGATGACAAGCTCAGAATTAGAAGTCAAATAAGTCTGAAAAGTCAGATATTATCTGAAATTAAAAGCAGATGAAATTTAACAAAGATAAATGCAAACAGGCAAATGTAACATGAGTTAAAGATCTGGAGGTTGTAGTGAATCACAAACTGGCTGTGAGTAACAACACTATATTTATATTAAAAAAAAAAAAAAAGGCCTTCTTAGTCTAAGACGTTTTTATAGGAATACTGTATGCAAGCCTTGAGAAGTAATTATTCTGCTCTACTTGGAAGCCAAATGGATCTCAGACCGGTGCGTCCACTGAATTTTAAAAAAGATGATAACTTGGTGAAGATCCAGAGGAGGGTAAAAAGAATGCTAATGGGTTCAGAAAACGCAATCCATATAGAAGGGTATTTCTGTTCCTTTAGGCTAGAAAAGAAAAGATTAAAAGGGATAAGTCTTCTAGTATGTAAAGCAGACAATTATAGAAAGAATGATGATCAGTTTTTCAAGAGCAGCAAGGAAGGACAAGAAGAAATCAGTACTATTTAGAGCAGAGAATATTTACTATAAACCTTTTAAGAAGGAGTGTTCTCATTGCTGAAATACTGGATTTAGCTCTCAAGAATACAGCTGAATATCTTTTATTGAGTATGCTTAATGCCAGTTCATACCAATACCTGTTAAGGACAGTGCAGAGCCATGGCAGGGTAACTTCCTGCAGTCCTTTCAAGATTCTTGTTTCTGTGTTTTTAAGACAAGTGATCTCTACAATGAAATAAGTGCATCCTCTTCATAGCTTAGACAAATACAAGTTCTGTTTCCCAATTCTGGCCCAGAACAAACGAGCGTCCCTGAAGAGAGAAAAGTTCACATTCACCAGCTTCTACGTGGGACGAAGATCTATAAGTAGGAACAAAAGAAATATTTCTTAATGTATAATTGCAGTTTATAAAACCTGCTAATGTTAAACTGAGGTTAGTCACAGAGGGTGCCTGAGGTAGACCAGACTTCTGGCAGCAAATGGAAAACTTTGAGCGATCTCCCTCCTCCGATGTAATCCTTTCTTTCTGAATCTTCTTAAATAACTCTTGCTAGAGATGTTTTCTCTCTGGGCACTCAAAATATTTCTTTTGGAATATGAGAGCATACCAAGCCCCAGATATTCTCAAGTGTCCTGGAAAAAATACAACCTAAACCTGTATATCTTCCTACACAGTCCCCAAATCATTATCACCACTAGTTAAAAGGTACAGTTTATGGAAGATGAATGGCATAAAAGTTCTGTAGGCATATTAAAGGCATTAAACAGTGATCTGGATCTAGCAACTTTTTTAAAAATGTAAGAAACACAACTCTAATTTACCAGTCTGCAAGATAAATAAGAAGTTATTGAGTTGATGCATCCAGTCTTTATTGGTAAAGCTTAATAAAACAGCAAAGTTCCTATGAAGACAGTTGCTGCTGCTGCTGCTGCTCTTCTTCTAATTGCTGTTTGCATTCTATTCCTTGGAAATCTGTGCATTCTTTAAAAACAACTACCAAAAGGTTACCACCAAACCCCTCTGACATACGTAAACGGAAGTTACAGTCCCAGATCAGCTACAAACATGCAAACGTAAGAAAATCCACAGGGTTTTGGTAGCCAGAAGATCTGAAATAAATTTTGACTGGACTTGAATGACACCACACAATGGTGGTGTGTCACCACGATTAGCTGTGCATTGTTGCCAGTGATGAACAAGAGCCTGCATACCATGCTCATAGCAATCTGCACCAGTGGAGATGACCCACTGTCCCTGTCACTGCTGTCAAAGCACACCACCCGCTGCCTTGCTATGCTCACGTCCACTGTTTGATCTATGTAAACATTCAGAAAGCATCAGTGAATGTCAGTGGATATCATTCTTCCTGCATGGAGGAATTCAGTGACACATCTATGCATCTTACATGCATCCGTGTCAGACCCCATTTTGTCAGACTGCCCTTCTGCTGCCATCTGTCACACAGCAACAACACATCATGGGATACTGGCAGGAAGGTTCAACCTCCAACATCCTCTTCTGATGTCACAAGCCAACAGAATATAATGGGAGGCATTATTTTCGGAGCAGCCCTTGCAAATAATCTGAAATGAATCTTTTTCCACAGGGATGAATTTATCACCTTCGCAAATGAAAAGTTTGATTCAGCAGTAAGGTGTCACAGGGTCAAAATAAAATTTACGGTAAGGCAAAATATACTCCCGCTGCCTGATAAAACCTGTGCTAAAAGTGCTAATGTTCCTTCAAACTCAATTCATTCCAATAATTACATAGTCATTAAAGCAGAAGTCTAAAGGCAAAAAATACCTTCATGGACGAGTTCCTGTGAGCGGTTATTTAATCTAATTTTCAGTGCATCTAGATGAAGGGCTTCTCACTGAAGTTAGGACAATCTATCATCAGACTTTTGCAGTCATTCCATTTAATTACTTCTATATCAGGATCATTTTTTATTCCTAGATCTATATATAAGGGTAGTTTAGAAGGAGAATTTTGATTCTCACTGTATCACTCTCATCATTTTGTGACTGGCTTCACACTGCATTTTCTTCACATTATCCAGCACTAAATACACAACCATTAACTTTGATGAAGCTGTGTCAGTGTTATGAAGGCTGCTGCCACAGTCAGATTCAAGCATGCAAGCTCTATCTTACTGCCAGCATGAGCATCTTGGGACAAAACACTGATCACCAAAACCCCTTGCTATTGTTTAACTAGGTAATTCAGGACATATTTAAGCTGTGTTGCTTATTTAACCTGCACAGTGGGGGAATGAGTAGCCTTTCTTCCTGTACATGTCCACTGCATGTCTCACATGCAGTGAGAGCAGGAGATGAAGGTGTTCACCGTGTCGTGGTACAAGCTTATATTGGTGAAATAGTTCTTCTGGGCACACGAGAGCTAACAACTGATGAGATAAAAAAGAAAAAAGAAGAGAAAGCTAATAGTTCATGCATTCACGGAGGGGGAGTGCTCCTGATCAAGAGAATGGTTTTTTGCTTTTGTTACTAGAATTCAAGCAAGGACTAGACTCATTTTTCCTCACTTTTTGCATCCCTTCGTATTGCTTGCCCACCTTCCCCACTGAGCATCCTAACAAGCCAGTTAGAGACATACTTTTATACTTTCATTCCCTGGTGAGCCTAATGAATATTCACTGCATGCAAAGTGGAACAGTTGGAACACAAATAATGGGACTCCTCACCTATGTGCCTTAAAATAGCTGACCTAGTGATCAGCATATTCACCTGGATGCAGGAGATGTCAGGTCAAATTCCCTCAGGCAGCAGTAGAAGGAGTTTAACACAGACCTGCCATGTTATGGTTGAGATAGATAGGTCTTATGTCTATGTTAAACTGCTGATCCCTTTAATAACACCAGACATTTATGAGAACATATCATGGTTGCCCCTGTGGTGCTCAGCTGGGCTTCCTTTCAGTGGAAATCAGGGTGCAGAGAGCTGGGCCTCTTATCTCATCCGTGTAGGACACAGGCACTAAAGTAGGACTCAGACCCAGAAATGTGCAAGTGGTCCCTGTTTTAATGGTTTGGATGCTGGCATTAGGTAACCTGGGTATGCTGGAAGATGCCTCTCTTTCCCCATGTTCTGTGGGAGGCAGAGGTTCATGAGCTTTTAGAAATGAAGAAACACCTAACTTGTAGACTGGATTATTTGTTTACCGTTGCATTTATCTCAGTTCTCATTTATCTGTGTGTATAGCATGTATATATGTGGTAGGAGAAGGAGAGAGAAGGTTGGAGAAATTTTTACTCTTGCTTTATGCAAAACCTTTTGATGTCTTGCGTGCTGCTAATTCAGAATTGTGGATCCTGCACTATGATAGGCACCTGGAATCTTTCTGTTGCACTACCCAAATCCCTGTAGATTTGCTGTTAGTGGTTCACAAATGTTGGTGAGCTCGTCACTGAATTCCTATGGGAATGGTTTGTGTTACTATCCCATTGTCAAAAATACCCACTGCTTTTAGACAGCCAGCTTGGAATTCATATTTCAGAGCACTTAACCTTTTTATAAAATTTAATGCAATGGGAACTGGCTCCAGCTGGAGTACTCCTATGCCTGCAAATCATCCCCAGATGTTTCATATTAGATACCCAAATAATAAGGAATGCATAACTTGTGGTCACATTTTGAAAACTGTGGTTTGGGCAACGTTCTCAGCATTATACAGGACTTAAATAGAGAGGTAGGGACAGAATCCCAGCTCTCCCTGTCCACGTTCAGATTTAGAAAAAAAATAGACAGGTGTTTATTTAACATAGGAAACACTGATCTAATGCAATGAATGAATCAGAATTCCTGTGGAATTGATAGTATTTGACTCCATTTTCACATCTCTTTTATAAAATCAAAATACTTTTAGAAGTAGTGGTAATTCAGGAGTAGTCCATCTTGTTCCTTCTGAGTGCTAGGAATTCCTATGCATGACAGGAGCTGTGGTGTACAATCAAATATCAGCCTATCAACTAAGCTGGTAATCTAGTTAACTTTATAGCAGTTAAGGGGATGTGAGAGATTAGCCAGGCCCTAGTCCAGTTTAAGTCCTGAACCTTAGAAACTAAAGCAATGGTTGTCCAGCCTTTTGGCTTGCCTGGGTTACACTGAATGAAGAGAAATTGCCTAGGGCTGCATCTATGAAGGTTGCTCTGAAAGCAACACCTCCTAATTATTTCAATGGAAAATAAAATTGATACAAAGAGCACAGTGACACCATTTGATAGAGCAAATTCTCAGCTACAAAACACTCTTTTTCAACACCAGTAGCTGTGCATTTTTGCCAGTGAACAAAAGCCTGCACACTGAGCTCATGGACAATCAGTGGAGGTAGCCCACTGTTGCTGTCACCACTGCTGTAACACACCTCCCACTGCCTCACTGTACTTAAATCCACTGTTTGGTCTCCAAAAATGTTCAGCAAGCAATAGTGACTGTCAATGCATGCCATTTTTTACACAAGGGGGAATTCAGTGATACACAGTTGCTTCATATGCACTTCCATCTCATACACCATGGTGTCAGAGAGCCTCTCTGCTGCTATCTGTCACACGGAAACAACATGTAATGGGATACAGGTGGGAAGGTTCAACCTCTGCTGCCATACCACCACTGTCTGCTTCAGACACAGTGGGCCAATGTCACAGAATAGGAGGCATTATTTTCTGAGTGGACCTCATTAAATATATGTTACAGTTAATGTGTATAAACAACAAAACTCATTTTAATTTTTACTGTTTTTTCTTATTGAAAAATATAAACAAACCAATGGGATATGTGACCCAGTTATGGTGAAACTACTGCATCAGGCTGGTTCAGTGGCAGTGGTTGCCATTCTCAGTGAGCTCTCAGCATGTTCATTAGAGAGTTTTGATGAAATTTTACTCTTCCTGTGCTTCATCCTTCACAGTTATGAACAGTTGTTCACAAATGTTCATAGTGCCAAAATGTGATGACAGAAGTAAGGTGTGACTGTGAAGTGAGGGCTGTTCCTCACTGGTGAGTGAGGGCTTATTAGAGTCTGGTAAAGAGACATGGTCAGATTTTTGATTGCAATTCTATGCGTTCAATTTGAAAATTCACAAGTAATGTATAAATGTTGGCTGGAAGTGGAGTCACAAATAAACCAAAAAATCAATGATTTTTTTTACAACCTTGAAATGTATTCTTAAATTACGTTATCAAAACAGAAAGCACGGCTGCATCATTTTTGCTGTTCAAAAGACTGTGCTTAGCAAATACATCAAAATCCATGACCTTATTTGCCACTACGTGAGTTAGCACCACACTGCGCCCTGGTTTCAGCCCAGATGGGGCAAACAGAACACCAATATTTGGTGCTGAGTGGTGGTTGTATATCTTGGGCCAGGCTGCTCAGTAGGAAGAGCTGCCGCTGTGACTGTGCATGGCAGAGAGCAACTGTGGTTGGGTTGGGCTGGACTGAGCTGCATGCAGCCCATGGGCAGGTTGCACATGCCTGATAGAACATATGAATTTGAACTCTTTTTTCTTTACTGGGAGATGTAACTCATAGGAAATTTTAAGAGGAAAATGATGCTAAGACTCATTCTAAAACTTGCTTCAGTCTCAACAAAAAACAAACAAACAAACAAACAAAAACAAGTAAATGCTGTGAAACAATGGGGATAGAGATGAGCTGTGGCTGCAGCCACTGGCAGAAGTGTTTTCATGGTAGCATGGGGCTAAACATGATGGTACCAGGGTGGCTGAACGAGGAGCAGGCTCAAAGTGTGCTTACATTGCATACTTGTGCATGAAAGCTGAAGGCACACTGGACCCCTGGTCACAAATTTGGACAAGGTCACAAAGGACTCCTGAACATGACTCAGTGGAAGCAAACCATGAGACCTTTTGAGGCACAGAGCTGTCTGAGCAATAGGGATGAATTTTGCCTTTAATTCCTCAAGGTAATGAAAACAATCCTTCAGTGGCCTTGAGTGCTATATATTTATATTTTTTGAGATTTCCAATCATAGCTCGTTCTTTAATGATTAACGTGAAATCTTGAGAAATCAGGAAGAATTACAGCTGGGAAATTTGAGAAAAATGAACATATATATCATTTATGTAAACAATGAAAAGCTGCAAATAATTATAAAGATAGGACTGAAAAACCTGTTCACTGTCAGATCGTATGCATTGCCTTTATTTGCCATAGGACATCACATACAGTCTAAAAAGGGAGAGGGAAGAAATTTCAGTAGGAAAATATATCCTTTAGATCCTGTACATAGAACAGAGATCATCCTTGCTCTGGTAAGAGATACATGAGATGACCTAAGTTCTTCAAGACCAACTTTTATTTCCTCCTACAGAAGAGATAGCTGGTTTCTATTTTTTCAGTGCTGACTTTTATTGATGAAGAAGAAGCGGACAGCAAATCTACTACAAAAAAATAAAGTGAACATGAGAAGGTCTAGGAAAATTTGTTCTTGTTGCATGGAGCTTTATAAAAGATGGGGGATGAAAACTTGATTGAAAAAAAAATTTCTAGTGTTAAGTTAGCACAAATATTAACCTAGCAGAAGATCAATTTTGTTTTGTCTTTGCCTTGTATGTAGTAAATATCCATAGATAACCCCAGCAGATACTGTTGAAGTGCTTTAATGAAAAACAGAGCAGAACTGAGCTTTCATCTCTCTTTTTCAAGCTCCCAAGCAGTAGTCATGACTGATGTGGACCAACTGGCAGTGCAAGAGATAGGAAAGGTGTGGCAGGAGAAAGGGAATTTTTAAGGTGAATGCAAAATTACGAATCAATAATGTGGATTAAATTCTCTCAGAGCTGAAAATAGCTCATTCTTTTCAAATGCAAATGATGCAAAGATGTCTTGTATATAAAAAGGTAAGAGCGCTCACTTACTAATGGCACATAATATCGAACATATTTTAATTTAGGCTATCTAGAGAGTGCTAGTTGGGAAATTGATATAGGCAGCAGTAAGTCATTAGAGATATTTACAGAGGTTTTCAAAAATAGGCTATACCATTTTTACCAGAAGTCTGAGAAGGTGGTAGCTAGAATTAACTTCAATTTCCCTGGTTACAGAATTGGCAGAATTAAAGTTTCCCTTTAGTGTGATGAAGTTGGTGCTACAGGAAAGAAGGGGACAGACTCTTTAGCAGGGTCTGTGGTGATAAAACAAGGAGAAATGGCTTCAAGTTCAAAGAGGGTAGATTTAGGTGGTGGTGATGTGGTTGATGTCCCATCCCTGGAGACTTTCAAGGTGAGGCTGGATCAGGCTCTGGGCAACTTGATCTAGCTGTGGTGTCCCTGTTCACTGGAGGGGAGTTGGACTAGATGGCCTTCAGAAGTCCCTTCCAACTCTAAGGATTCTATGATTCTATGATTCTACAGTGTTATCCCTCCAAAACATTATTCTTTTAACCTGCTGCTCAAGAGCCCATAGATTTCCAGTGTAGCAGAAATCCAATAGCTCAGCATTGCAATTTTTTTTTCCCTCTGCAAATATACATAACTTTCTTTGCTGAAATGGTGAGAGCTTTGGGGTGTTTTGGTGTTTATTTGTTTTTGTTTGTTTGTTTGTTTGCATATAAAATGATTGACTCATACACGAAAAGGAGAGAAGTAATTGGGGTAACAGTCTACGAGTTCATATTTAAGAAGTAAAAGTTTAAAAATTCAGTGGCTGATTTGTTTTGGCGTATTCAGCAGTGAATCACAAGCTTAATTCTCTCTGGCTAGAAAATTAATAAACCCCTCTCATTCCTGCCAGGATACATTCAGCAGGGGGTTTAAATAGCTAGCCTACAGCATTGTTTGCAGTTGTCAGAATGTTCAAGTAAGCTATAAATAGCCAGAAATAAAGTAAAACAAGTGTATGGCTTGCCTTCTCCACAAAGTTGCGTACTTGTTCCCTATGTACTTTGTGTTTATCAGGAGATTCCTTTGTTATAACAGGGTCTCTGCTCTTCAGCAGTTAAAAACAACTGGAAAGAATTGAGTTGGGAGAGCATGCTGTGCAAACATGTCCCTGCCACATCATGGCCGTGCTACTTCCACTGAGCACACATGCTACATTCATCCTCCACTGTCACCTGCAGCAAGTGTCCTCAGCACTGGTGGGACTAGTGTTGGCAAACAGACACAGGTATGCTGTATATGAACACCAGGACTTTTTGTGGTCTTCCTCCTCAAACAGTGGTGTTGGTCAGGCATGCCAACACCAAGTAGACAAATTTTTTGACCTTACATAACATTACCAGCAGTTGTAAGGACATCTAGTCCAAGAAATCAGTGTTAAGACCATGAATGTGAATCATGTCCACTGTAATGGATCTGACCACTTTGAATTGTCTTCTAAGTTTCTTAAGATGAACAGTCACAATGGATCTTAATAACAACCCAAAGACAGGGACAGGGAACAGAAGCTGTCATGTTCTGCACAACACACATCTGCCAGTGAACTCCTCTCTGGCTACCTGGGCCTTTCTGACAAAAGATCCTTCCTTCAGATCAGCAATTTTAGAGCCTGATGCAAAGCTTGCTGAGGCCAGAGGTAGGCCTTTCCCTTTGAAAGGCTGAGTGGTGTCCTCTACCATATCTGCAATACCACACCAGGCTCTACCATCTTTTGTGCACCAAAGGTTGTCGGGTATTTTGCTAAACTGAGGTAAGACAGAGGTTCAGATGATCAGCTTTTGAATCTATAGCCACTACTAATAAATTTATTTCCTATTAGGAGAGGGGAAGAGTAGTGTTTATGCAGCAAGTCAATGTTTTTCAAACTAAGCATGTTGAATATTCATGCTGACAGGAGTCAGACTTTTTGCCTCCCTCAGTGAGGCTGAGTTATGTGAAGAAAGGCTCTCTACAGATGTTGCAATATCATTCATTTTAACTCAATTCCATATTTAGTTTTGTAGCTAAAAGATCTTTAATAGCATTAAGTAAAGGTGATCTCTGTTTATGGAAAGGTGTGGAAACCCGTTTGCTAACTGTGACTAATGGCAAAAGAAGCCGATTTTGTTATTGTGTTTAAAGAGGATCATGCAGTGTGATTCTTTGATTTTAGCAATCAGGGAATTTTAGAAGAAGCCGTCTGCTTATGGCAGCTTTGTGTCTCATTGGAGTTACAATATCTGACAGCATGTACTAGAAGCGTTGCTATGGTAATTAAGCATTTTTCAAGGTTTGGGGTTTTTCAGATTTTTTCAGTTATTAATAAGTTTCCTAAAACAGTTTGGAAAAATACTGGTACATTAAAATATCGCTAGTTCCTCATAAACGAGCTATTTAGAGTCTAATCCTTGTCTTTTAAAAGTGCATGGCAAATATCCCACTGACTTTTTTGGAAACATGACTCGGCCTGAAATATTTGGCAATTTCTGTATTATTTCCTTCAACTATATTTTTTTAAAATCAGAAATACTGAAAGTGCCATGGTTCCTGACACATTAATTCCACCAGGGCTTTCTCAGGCCTGTTGTTTCTGGCAGCACAGTTCTGAAGAAACTTAAGGCTCATTTCATATCTCCTGTTGCTACAGAATTGTCCTTTGTGATACTACAGCAGCTGGCCATGGCCATAACTCCGCACATCTTTTCTGAGTGACTCCAAAACTCGAAGTTCTGGTAGTGATCGTAAGAGGAAAACAAAGAAGGAGTTTACAGGTGAAAATAATGTTGTAGCCTGAGAGCTTTCACCAGCTGCTTTCTCTCCTGAGCCCCTCTGATTAAGGTTGCGTTCCCCCAGGAATCTGCTGGCAGTATGCAATGGAGTGCTTGACCTATGAGTTGCTCCTGGAGGCAAAATACGGTGCTGTGTCCTTGGCTTCCTCCTAACTTGGCAACTAATCATTAAGGCATTGTATAATCAGCGATCCCTGTCACCACAGTTACCGCTGCCACTGTGTTTTTCATTAAATTCAGTGACTGTGCAACGTGTACAGAGCAGGCCTGCATATGGATTTCTTAGGATGCCTATTTTGTGAGTTCCAAGGAATCTGAGATGGGAGATACATTCATATCAGATGTTCAGTTCAAGCAAGAAAGTAGGATCTCCAGCCATTTGGAACAGTGTGATGTTTGCACCCAAATAAGTCTTCTAGACAGGACTAGGTACAGACAGACTCAGGCATTAGAGGAGGGGAGGTAGGTAAGATTATTTTCTTTTTGAATCACTGTCTTGGACCTTCACATCTTCTGCTTGAGTAGTTTTTTATACTTTTATTCATTTATTCATAAATGTTTTTCTTGGAGCTTGTCCTTAAGGAATTGTGAGATAGACAGTCAGCTCTGTTTTGCCAAATATACAGCAGCCATGTCTTTGTGCAGTGCTGGAATCTTTGTGTATCTTCTGTAATAAGGTAAGATAAATGAAGACAAAGGTTTCAGTCTTATTTTTTCTTATCGAAAATTCTACCACTTAATAAAGAGATAAATGAACCAGATGACTTGTGGTTTCAGATGATTCCTCAATTTCTCTTTTTCTATGGTAGATTCCAATGATCCAGAGCACATCATTTTGGAAAAGATTTCAGCCCAACTGGATCTTTCAAAGCTGTCATATGTAACCAGAGACATAAACAATTTGTTGTCACCACATTCATTCTAGTCTAGCATTTTCAGCTTCTTTTTTGACACAGGGTTCCTGCAGCACTTCCCTCTTTTTTGCAAAGATAACCTGTATAGGTAAGGTGAATAAAATAAATACATACATGGGTCTTCTGGTCTTCTCTCTTCTCCCACACCAGTAGTTCACATTATTCTGATGCAGTGTTCATAAACTGCCTTACAGCATATCTCTTCTATAGCTTACCAAGAGTTAAGGGTCCCCATCTTTAATTCCCTGCAACTTGAAGTTAATTAATTAAAGCCTACAGGATTCAGTCTCCCAAACAATCACACACAGAATCACAGAATCACAGAATGGCCAGGGTTGGAAGGGACCTCAAGGATCATGAAACTCCAACCCCCCTGCCACATGCAGGGCTACCAACCTCCTCATTTAATGCTAGACCAGGCTGCCCAGGGCCCCATCCAGCCTGGCCTTGAACACCTCCAGGGACGGGGCATCCACAACCTCTCTGGGCAGCCTGTTCCAGTACCTCACCACTCTCTTTGTAAAGAATTTCCCCCTGACATCCAACCTAAATCTCCCTTCCCTTAACTTAAAACCATTTCCTCTCGTCCTGCACTTATCTACTCTTTCAAAGAATTGATTCCCCTCACCTCTGTAGGCTCCCTTTAGGTACTGAAAGGCTGCAATGAGGTCACCCTGCAGCCTTCTTTTCTCCAGGCTGAACAAGCCCAGCTCCCTCAGCCTGTCTTTGCAGGGGATGTGCTCCAGTCCCCTGATCATCTTTGTGGCCCTCCTCTGGACCCTCTCCAACAGCTTCTTGTCTTTTTTGTACTGGGGGCTCCACATTTGGATGCAGTATTGCAGATGGGGCCTCACAAGAGCAGAGTAGAGGGGGACAATCACCTCCCTGTCCCTGCTGGCCACCCCTCTTCTGATGGAGCCCAGGATACCATTTGCCTTCCAAGCTGCAAGGGTACACTGCTGGCTCATATTAAGTTTTTCATCTATCAAGAGCCCCAGGTCCTTTTCCGCAGGGCTGCTCTCATGGACCGCGCCTTCCAGTCTGTATGGATGCCTGGGATTCCTCCGGCCCAAGTGCAAAACTGCACTTTGCTGTGTTGAACCTCATCAGGTTCACCTGGGCCCATCTTTCAAGCCTGTTGAGGTCCCTCTGAATGGCATCCCTTCCTTCCACTGTGTCAACCACACCACTCAGCTTGGTGTTGTCAGCAAACTTGCTGAGGGTGCACTCGATTCCGTATTGATGTCATTGATAAAGATGTTAAAGAGCACCGGTCCCAAGACAGACCCCTGGGGGACGCTGCTCATTACCGGCCTCCACCTGGACATAGAGCCATTGATGACCACCCTCTGTCTGCGGCCTTTCAACCAGTTTCTTATCCATCGAGTGGTCCACCCATCAAATCCACATCCCTCCAGTTTGGAGATAAGGATGTGGTGTGAGACCATGTCAAAGGCCTTGCTCAAGTCCAGGTAAATGACATCAGTTGCCTTTCCCTTGTCCACCGATGCCATCACTCCATCATAGAAGGCCATCAGATTGGTCAAGCATGACCTTTCTCTGGTGAAGCCGTGCTGGCTGTCTTGGATCACACGCCCTTTCCTCATGTGATCAAGCATGTCATCCAGGATGATCTGTTCCATGATCTTCCCAGGCACAGAGGTGAGACTCACCAGCCTGTAGTTCCTGGGGTCCTCCTTGCTCCCTTTCTTGTAACTGGGAGTAATGTGACCCTTCCTCCAGTCATCCGGGACCTCACCTGACAGCCACAACTTTTCAAATATGATGGAGAGCGGCTCGGCAACCACTTCAGCCAGCTCCTTCAGAACCCTGGGATGCATGCCATCCGGCCCCATGGACTTGTACACATTCACTTCACTGTCATCGCCCACCAGGTTCGGTACGAGCCCATGAATGACCTGCTCAACCCTAGCAGCCCTGATTTTGCCCCTTCCCCCTTCATACTTAGTTTAAAGACCTGTCAATGAGTCGTGCTAGTTCCTCAGCTAAGATCCTCCTCCCCTGTAGAGACAGGCTACTACCATTTGCTGCCATCATGCCAGGCGCCGAGTAAGTTTCCCCGTGGTCAAAAAACCCAAAATTCCTGGATTTGCACTAAGCTTTTAGTGCCTTTTATTTTTACTTTTAAGCCATTTATTTATGAGGTGGGTTTTTTTGGTACCTCTCAGTATCCTGCCCTGCCACTGAAGGTATAGAAGAAAACACCACCTGCATGCCCACTCCCTCGACTACCCGTCCCAGTCCCCTGGAGTCTTTCTTGATAGCTCTGAGACTTTTCTCAGCAACTTCATCATTGCCAGCCTGGACTATCAATAATGGGTAATAATTGGAAGGGCGAATCAGACCAGGAAGTCTCCTAGAAATGTCTCTGACCCGTGCCCCAGGGAGGCAGCACACCTCTTTATGGGTAGTGTCAGGCCGACATATAGGGCCTTCCGTTCCTCTCAGCAGGGAGTCTCTCACAACAACCACCCTTCTGTCCTTCCAGGTGGAGGCAGTCTTGAGGCAGGGTCAACTGCTTTTCCCGAGGTGACCTCACAGGTTGACCTCCTTCCACACCCCCACTCACCTCTCCCTTGAGTTCCAGATCACTCTGATTTCATCTTATAACAGGAAAAGCATAAACAAGCACTTTTCGCTGAAGTGCTGCAGTAAAAGCTGGCTTCAGAGCTTAAACAAGGAACTTGTGTAAATATATCACTGTCTTTGTGCTCAGTGCTTTCGATTGTCTCCTCAGCTGTTTGATGAAAAACATGGTAACACACGGTTTCTATAGAGAAGACAGTAAATCAGAGGAAGACAGTCTCAGAGATAAGAGCATCTCTTTGACCAGTCCGTGAGTATATGTAATTGCTGCAGAGTGACTGGCTCAGAGTTGAGGAAGCTCTTGCATTTTTCTTTTTCTTCTTAATGGTTTCCTTTTTTTCTTGGAAAATGTGTCTGTTAAGCATGTAATCTGCATATTTTTCCGTGCTCTTTTCTATTTTCCATGGTCACCAGTACTCTAGATAGGCTACACTGCATAAAATGTGACACAGTTTGCCAACATTACCAAGTCAACAGTTCTTGTTGTCTTCTTCATCTTTCACTTGTTGGTGCCTGGCTAGCTGGGGCTTCACAATATGTGCTTAAAACAAAAAAAAATAGTAAGAAAAAAATCAGAAAAATGAAAGGCCCGGTATCTGTAGGCATTTCATATGCATTATCTTATCCTGAAGATATTTCATGTGGGTGATAATTTTCACAAAAGATCTTTTATCATCTTCTGAACAAGCCATACTTGGAAACTGGCCAGACAGTAGTGATAGCATTGACCAATGCCGGTAAGATAATTTTCTGCTAAGAACATTCTATAAGGTTTTCATCATAAGTAGTTAAGGTTTACAAGAATAAAGCAAAAGATGTAGTATATAATGCTAAGCAAAAGTTCTGAGACAATATGTACGGTTATTTGCCAGTTTAAACCGAATGGTAGTTGCTAGAGATTTTTACAACAGTAAATTCTTATTCTAGTTTCTTGAATTGTAATGCAGCTCTGGCAAAACAGTTTCTGAAGGAGTTTTTTTTTCAAGATTTCAGTGTTCTCATCAGCTATGGCTCAGAGTTTTGACAAATCCTCCTCCTCCAGGAATCATTCATGATATATACACTCAAATTTAGAGTTCCTAGTTAGGAATTAGTTAGATATTTAGCTATTTGTTCAGGAAGGCTTTGCCACAGCGACCATGGATTAGCACCACTTGCCAGTTTATAACAAAATCATTTTTTATAATGCTCCTGAAACCAAACAGAACTCAGTAAGAGGAAGAAACCGCTGGACCCTCCAATGTGTAGCTCAGTTTTCTCAGTCCAATAAACATCTCGGGAATTCTTGGACTCATTTGAACTCTGCTTGAGTTTGACTCTGATAAGCTTCTAAACAAGGATTGATTTTTCATTTTCACACCTTTTCAGCAACTCAAAGTCTCTTGTCTTCACAGAGACTGTGGTATCCAGGGATTCATTCTCTGATCGATGGGCAAAGCCTGAGATCTGCTAAAGAAACCTTATGGGAATTTCCTAAGAGTGAATGACATCAGTCACTGTCAAGCAGGACTCAGTGTCCAATGACTCAGTTAAACATCAGTGACAGGAACTTGTACTGGAAGAAGTGTGTCAGAGAATTCAGACTCAACTCCAAACAATATGTCTTTTCACAGGAACCTTTTTTTTCAAATGACAATTATTACATGTGAGATCCATCACAAGGAGACCTTTAGATATCTTCACATTGAAACCACAGAGCAGATTGTAGAGGACACAATTGGTCATCTTTAAAATGCTCATTGTGGTCTTGTGGTAATGCTTGTTTAATACTGATAATAACACAGTCATTGCTATTAGGTTCAGCAGGGCTCTGCAAAATCTCAACCTTTTCTGGATGCTGCTATTTTTCTAACTTGCTCTAATTCTGTTCATAGATGTAAGGGTTGCAATGTATTCAGAGAGGAGATAAATATTTATCAAGCTTGATAACAAAATATTATATGATATTTTTCCTTCTGTTATTTTTTTAAGGTCTATACAATATCTTGGGCTTCCAGGCCGGTGGCAAAATGCCAGTTAGCTCTTTTCCTCCCTTATTTCTTCAGTTCTGATGTTTACTCAAACCCCTCAAATTTGATTTTCCACTTACTTCAGTTAGAAGCAGCATTAAATATACATAGTTCTGGGGTTGTCACCTTATAAGCAGGAACAAAGGAGCCTGAGTTTCTGCATTTTACTGAGCTCTTTTATGGATAATGTAAAATTTACTTATTGATATCAGAATTTCCACTATTGCTCCATGCTAGCACCGTGTAACGGGTTTACTGCATTAAATAAATATGCTTTATATGGAGCTGCTCTATTGAATTGGTCTGTATTCAGGAGTTGCTTCTTGGAAAAGGGAAAAATAATTGTAAAGAAGTTATAGAGTGTTTGTAGTTTATTTTTCCATTTATAAAGAAAACAAGATGTTTCCACATAAACATAATAGAGAAGGAAGGCTCCACTTAATAAGTGAACTAATTCTATTTACACTTCATTCAGATAAGATGTACTGACCATGCTGTCGGTGTTGCACAATTTTTAGCTTGTATATTCTGAACTCTGTGTGGATCTTGTGTGGGTCTCAGGCATTTCCTTTCTTATGATTTTTAAAAGTTTCCAGTTCATGGAACTTGGAACATTAAGAAACTCCTGATCCTCATATTATTATTCTCTTTCACTCCAGGGTCAGTCACCCTCCACCGAAGCCTTCAGCTACATCCAAAGGACAAGTTGCTTAAGGCCTCTCTTCAGTGTATAGACATGTCTTTAAAAGCATGCTGACATGGACTCTCAGGAATCCCTCTTCCTAGCAGGACCTTGAAGTCCTGCTAACTCAAGTGCAGTTGAGAGTTACTCAAGATGAGGCCTATGGAAGTCTCCTAGGCAGCTGCCCCATTGCTGGAGGACTGACCACAAGGGAGCAGCCAGAAATCACAGTTTCAGGGAAATGTGACAAAAAGCAGACTAATTTGATCTCCCAGACACTTGTCTGACCAGAAATACTTGGATAAATAATTATTAATAATAATTGCATAATAAATGTGTTGATTACAGAACTTTCTCTTTTCTCAATGGAAGGCCTACAACTCACCGTGGCAGCTCTTCCTATGAGTGGGCATGTGCTACAGCATCAGTCCTTCAGTGCTCACTGATTTAGGCAGTTTAAAATAGCCTTTCTGAGTAATTATCACAGTCAATGCATCAGATACCCTTTTTGCTGTTGTCAACTTCATTTCCTTGTGAAAAATCAGTTACACAACGCATTGCCTCTGAAGTGTAGGAACATCACGCTATAGGAAAAAAAATGAAGAGAATAGTTTCTGCATAGCCAGAAACTCAGGTTTAAATCATGTCACACAGGTAAAAATGATGCTGTATCAGAATTATTGATCTTCATGGCTGGTATTAGTTTTTATCTACTAGTTGACATCTGAAGGAATAATTGCAGAAATAGGTAGATAGATTGCTATTTAATCTTGTTCCAAGCACAAGTTCAAGACTTGAATTAAAATGATAGACAGGAATTATTATAATTCCTGAATGGCTAAAACCTTAAAGCATTATTTTTGATGGTGACCCTATGACTGTATGTTTCATCAGTACTCACACACAGACTTCAAGATTTAGTAAATGATGAAGCAAAGAAAGCACACAACAGTTCTGTGTAAACAGGGGGTTGTGAATGGCAAAGAAGAGTCAGAAAACTCCAGCTGTGTTTTGGGCAAAAGGATTGCTGGTGTGCAAGACCATCAGGAGTTCCCAGTCATCTTGTGATTCACAGCTCCTCAGCTTCTACAAATAATCTGCTATTGACGTTGCATAAACATCATGAGACAAAGACTCATGGCAAAATGCAAATGTGAGAATGTCTAACAATTACACAAAGGGAGAAAGAGAACTGATGTGAGCAAGATGAAGTCATACAGTGCAATTAAAAAGTACAGTGAAGATTTTTGACTGGTACTGAAACTATTAGCCCAGTTATTGATTATATTAGAGAAACAAAGATATAGCACTAAAATTAAAAAGAGCTTGAGCAAAATTCATGTGAAGGAAGATACATACTCTAATCTTAGGGACATTCATCAGGATGGGATCAGAAAGAAACAGAGTTAGAAGGAAAGGGTCTTATAATAGGAGGGAAGGACAAACAAAACAAGGCTAGAGACTGAAACCTGATCCATCACTGATCAATCAGTAGGAGAGAGTTGGAAGGTGAGAGAGAACAGATGAAATAGCAAATAAAATGTGCTGGAAATTACGGAGAGATGAAAAGATAAGATGGAGAGGGAGGAAGGAGTTAGCTGAAAATGACTCAGAGAAAGGAATAAGAGCAATAGTTGATATGAGTTAAGAGCACTGAGCTGGGACTAGGACTACCTTTTTTACGGGTAGCTTCTCTTAAGTATTCTGAACTGCTTTGAGAAGACTGTTCTCTTATGGAGAAGGGAACATCCAGTGGCTGGATTGTCACAATCTCTTTTTTTTCTCCTTCTGAACTTCCAGGAGTATTGTTCTTGTCCTCTGGAAATCATCCTTCTTCAGTAAGGTATTACGCATCACACTTTTCTTAGTGCCTGATAAAGAGCTGAAACAAGCTGTTTCTGACTAAGGTATTTTTAGTGCCTCACCAGTCACTGCTGTAAAGGCTTTTATGGCTCAGCATGAATTCCCTGCAGGTAGATACTGAAAGCCTAATCTACAATTACATAAAGACATCTAAAAGAAGTAACATAATATTTGCAAGCAGATCTACAATTCCTTTGTCCTGCAGGAATGCAACAAGAGGCCTAAGCTAAAAATACATTTGTTGAGTATACTTGTCTTAGCATTTTGAGAGGAAAAGCAAATAAACAAAAGCATAAAAATAGATATAAAAGAGATAAAGTAAGAAATAAGGGAGATGAGGTCTCTTGTAGTCTACTAGAAAGCTATTAGTAGTAGCAGAAAGATGTCAGGTGCTGCAAAATAGATCTTAATAGCGCTAGGTTAGTTTATAAATGACCACTTCTTGTAGGGCAACAAATCTAATGATTCTAGAGTTCAGTTTTTGTCTTGGGCCACATTTGGGTAGTTAATAACATCAAGAAACGATGCTTGAAATATCCAGATGCAGTTTATCTAGCTTGCCAGTTATCTTCTTTTTTCTCAGCAGATGCCTTTTTTTAATTAAACTTTTGGAGGCAGCTACCAGCTAAGATAACTTCCAGAATCTGTTAGATTCCTAATGGACAAAATTGGTCAATCCAGAATTTTAATTCTTGATGCCATGGCACCTCCACTCAGAAGAGGGCAGGACAATCGTGGATTCCTGCTTCAACCTCACTGCTCACCGCACTGCATTTGCTTTCTTTAGAAAAGTCTTAGCCTCCAGACAGATGGTAGGGTCTGGCATGGTGATGCTCCCTGCAGTCAAAGCTCATATTTCCCCCAAGTGTACACATACTAAATCTATCACTCAGCTCTATAGTTTGTGTGCTGGTCAGCTGGGTGTCTGCTGTTCAGGATCTCCATGTCAGCCCAGGGCAGGAGAGAGTGGCGGTCTCTCAGTTGGTCTCTTTTCATGATAGTTGAAAGTTTTGGGGTTTGTCCTTCACACTCTCTAGCTGTTCCTTTCTGCCTTTAGTTCTATGGGGGACCACCTTCCCAGCATGCAGCCAGAGGAGCTGAGCAGCCCAGGAAACAAGAAGAAAAAAGTCTCCATCCTTCCAAAGCGGGATTTTTTTCAGGATTTTCTTCCACAAAGACGATTTGATTGATAGCTTTTGCACCTCAGTTCAGCACGGCATTTCTTCTCTTGAAAGAAAAGGAGGAAGGGGGAAGGGGGAAGAGAGGAGAGGAGAGGAGAGGAGAGGAGAGGAGAGGAGAGGAGAGGAGAGGAGAGGAGAGGAGAGGAGAGGAGAGGAGAGGAGAGGAGAGGAGAGGAGAGGAGAGGAGAGGAGAGGAGAGGAGAGGAGAGGAGAGGAGAGGAGAGGAGAGGGGAGGAGGCAGTCATCTGGATAGCCCTAGTTATTTTATTATTCCCTTTTTCAGGTCATACCTTGGTACACACCAGGATACTTTGAACTGGGAATCAGAAGTATCAGGCTCTCCTGGAAATAGAGGCTGAGTTTCTATCTCTGGACAGAGAGCCAACCCACGGAGAATTTAAATGACCTCTCTGGATCACAGTGAGAACTTGGATGAGATGCTCCGTTGCACTGTGTGAAAGCAGAACCTTGAGCCAGGCAGTATTTGGGAGGTGGGACTGAGCTGTTTTGGTCACTCTCCTATTTAGCTGACCTAACAGTGTTGGGAACAGATAGTTACTTCAGATATTGTCAGTCAGTAGGTACTGCAGTCCATGCTCATAACTTCACAGAGGGAGAGGGAAAATGAGAAAACTGTGAGCCATTAAAATAGTAAAGCTGTAATTGATATTTGCTAATATGCAGGCAGAAAGACGTGTTAATGGAGCTCACTATAATATTCAGCAACAGTAGCAGTCCAGGCTGCACATGAAAAGCATTAAAGTCTTGTAAAAACAATGCTGATGTGGAGCTTTTTTTGTTTGTATGTTTGTTCTTTTTTTCTTCTTTCTTTTTTTTTTTTTTTTTTGGAGGGGGAAGGGGGATACATTACATAAGGAGATGTTAAATGTTTGATTTTTGCTCTTTAGTTTGTCACAGGAGGAAGAATTATACACATGTAGCTACTTATTAAAAAGATTTACTACAAAATATTGCATGCCACACTGTTGCTTTTTTGAAGCTTGCATTTCTTTTCATAAATATTTTTTTACTTGACAACCCGAAAATTGCAATGAGCACATCCCTTATCATTTATTTTGCACTTTATGTATTTTTCATAGATACAGCTTTAAAATGTTTGTAATAACTCTTCAAAGCTGAACCTCAATAATGGAAAGGAAGGTTGGAAACTGATAAATGTTCTGATGGATCTGTTGGCTGAAAAATACTGTATTTGGCCAAGTGGAGATGAAACACAAGCTGTAAAAAATAATGCGTAGAGCAATGTATTTACATTGTTGTCAGAAATTTAATAAGTATATCCAGCAAAGTTCTTCTGGCAGATTTGTCAGGCATTTAACGCTTTGCTACCTTAGAATTAGGTTCCATTATTGCTAAATGTATGGAAGTAAATAGTAGTCAATTATATTTCAATTATAGAAAAATAATTGCCAAGTGCCTTATACCCACTCTCTAGATGGTTCATGAAATCAAACATCTCTTCCTCTCTCACTCCAGTAGTGGATCACAGCAGTTGTCTTTTGAGGGGTGAGAAAGCTTTTCTATTAAGATGTCATTTCTTACAAAACATACCATAATTGTATTTTAGTGACTGATCAGCAACGCCATATTATCTGAAATGACATTAAACAAAAGATATCAAATGAAAGTAAGTATGTTTTGAGAAGTATTGATTTTTGCAGTTCATTGCTTTCATTTCATGCACATGAATTTGAAAACTGTAGTGACTTCCAGTGAGTCAGATTTTAGTATAAAGTACGCAAGGTTCAACTGTGCTTCAAGAGCTAATTACTTTTCTAACAGAATAAACTTGAAAGAAGGGAACAAAATACCAGGCTGCAAGTAATTCTTTTAGTATTAATTCAGACTTTGTGGTTGTCCAAAAGGTTTGATTTGTCACAGTCATGTCTTTCTATTCAAGCTTGAAGTGAAAAGTACAATCTTGTGTTTCTTGTGGAACATAGCAGGGTAGAAATGAATGCCACTAATTCATCTCAAGCTTGGGTAGGAGGAGGAGTGGGCTTATTCCTCAGCTAAGTTATTGATATAAATAATACTTCTACCTCCCTCTTCTTGTGGTGTATTTCCTCTCTCAATCTGAATTATTTTGCAAGAAGCTGAAAAATCTATACCTTAAGTCATAGATCCATGAGATACCTTGAGCTGGAAAGGACTCGTGAGGATCACTGAGCACAACTCCTGATCCCACATGGAGGTAAAGCACTAAATGTTCAGATAAAAGAGGACAACACCAGCTGCCTCCCCAAATCCCATAAATCCAAAAGTCTAAAAGAATCAGACCTGACTTTTTCCTAACTTAGAAACTTGCTCCCATCTCTAATTATACATCATAATTCGGTGCAGTCACTGGCATAATTGGCCATCTGTGTACTTTCATATGTGTGAAACAAACACTGGGAAAGGTTACACAGGGCTGTTGCCACTAATGCTCATGGAGAGGCGATGGAGGCTAAACTTCAGAGCTGGATTTGAGATCCATTTTGCAAGCGAAATGTGATTTTTCTTCTTGATTTTGAGAGTTATGAAAAGCCAAGATAATTTAGACAAGCTAAATGGCAGGTGGAGAGGCAAGGGTGGGACCAGAAGGCTTGCAGTTTGTTTCTGGAGAAAAACAACTGTGTTTCTCATAATTTCTGCTCAAGTTTGATTTACTTCTGGACATAGTCCACTATTAATTAAATAGATGACAATATTTCAGAGACCGCTGCAGCTCTGCTTCCCCAGGTCTGGACAGTGGGAAAGTGATTCCAGGCAGGAACACTCATACACAGCCAGCTTCAGGGGTGGACACAGTCAGTGCCTTACCTGGATTCCAGTAGTTGGTCCCAGGTTCCTCAGTTTCCTCAGCTCCTTAGACATACTATGCATGAAGGTTCACAGTCTTACTGGTACACCCATCTCTTATCCTACATGCCTACACGTCCAGCTTGAAGCACACTGGCATTCACACATTCCTACTCAGAACAGAAGATGGCTATAAATAGGGTTTAACCAGAATATCAGTTAGGCTGCGGTGATCTAGCACAGAGCTCAATCAGACAAGCACACTGCCTGCTAACCTGCTTACACATAGCTAGGCCCTTTTGTCTCTTCTTACCTCCGTTTTCCCCAGTTTGCCTTGACCCCTTCCTTTTCCCCACCTTTGTCTCATCCCCAAAGTATCCCGTAAGTCTCATACACCCCTGACAGCTTCTGAGGTGTTCAGTGCAGATGGTTTAATTGGATAGCTCACCTTGGTGGTTTTGCACCACACGCAATAGGTGGACACTCCTTTCAGTGTTCAGTGTCTCAGGTGCAGCAGATTCAGTGTGCTCCATTTTCCCTGTTACTGGGTTGCTAGGGCTCCTCTGCCTCATTGTTCATCTGCTCCTCACCAGACCTTTGCAGTCTCGGTGATTAGCCTTTAATCACATAGACTGAACATCTCCTCTATAGCTGCCTGTGCCAGAAAGGCCAGGAGTGTCTGATAATGATCTGGGTGTGAAGATGATAGCAATCCTATGGTGCTGCAGAACTGGAGAGAGCTGGTCTTCTTTTATAATTGGTTTTGACATTCTGCCAAATAAAGCCCTGGGGAGTACATATGCTCCTGGAGAGGTATTTTCTGGAGGCTGCAGTGCAGGGTAGAAATGACCCTGCTTACAATGTAAAAGTGTCATTTTTCTGCCAGGTCCCACATCCCAGTGGGTTAGAGAGGTCTTACCCAAATTTCAAACTGGATTAATACATTATACATACATAATGAAATACCTTCTATTGTCTTACTGGAAAAAAATAATTATCCTTCATTTTCTTGATGTAGTTGTAGAAACTTATTAAGCAGCTCTCATATTTTTACCCTAGCCAACAGGAGATTCTGGAGGTGGAGAGGTCTCTCTCTCCTTCCCAAGGGGCAGCCCAGGGCCCAGGCAGGCAGACAAGCTTTGGATGCACAGCAGGACTCTGCCCAAGCCCCATGCAGCCAGGAACTGCTGGCTATGAGCCCCTCCTTAGCTTAGAGTCACCCAAGAGAAGTGGTATCAGTGCTGTGACATGCCCTGTACCAGAATGAAGCCCAAAATACCTCAGGGATAGGGAAAGAGAAGAATGGGAAAGCACTGTTACCCTTGAGAGGTAAGCAGCTATATGCATTCTCAAGGAAATCCCTTCTGTTTGGACACCACTGCTGTTCTCCTCTGCACTAATCTTCAGAAAAATTTTTCATGAATGGAAAAATATCAAACTGGAACAATTTTTTATTTTTTTCCCCATGCCACTGTGGAGTATTAGTATACAAAAGCAAATAATTAATTAGAAATTCATCGGGTAGAAATGATGGTGCATCTCTCAGGGAATTATATGCAAAAGATGTAGCTCACAAACAAGATGGGTTTTCAAAAGATCTTTTGGAAATCATTTCAAAAGGAGTCTGTTAGTGACTCACTAGTGACACTGAGCAAAATGGCTCTTAAAACACCGAACAACTTGCATAGGGCAGAGTGTTCTTGAGAGGCATTACAGAATTTAATATTCAGAGATTGTTCATTTACTACTGTCTTCTTTTACCTAAGTTGGCTTCCTAATGATTTTTTTAATTACAATATTTATTTCATCTATTTTAATACAACAATATACAGTGTAGGCTCTCTTTAACATAAATTTGATCCATGTGAAGAATTTTTCCTTAAAGAAAACCATGTTTTGACTGGTGCAAGGGACATAAGAAAAGTACATGTCCCTATTCAGTGTTTGTGGATGTCTGGGTGTCTTTTGGATACAGAAGAGATGGGCTTTGCCTAGAGGTACAGCAGTTTCTGCTATACCTGTGTTTGGGTAGTTCCTAGTAATCCTGAGACACTGCAGGTACCAAGACAAGTTGCACTGCCCATGCATGCTTGCACAGAGCAGTAGGAAATGGCAATCTATGATTGTTACCACAGAGGTAAATTGGGGCCTCACCTTCCCTTCTTCCAGTATGGACAGGCCAGGGTGCTCTACCAGAGGGTTTGGCAACTTGCACTGAAACACTGTGCCTGTGGATCTCAGTCACTCCCATTCTTGTGCATGTGTCTTCCCATATGTAGAAACATGGTGTCTGGGAGGTTCTTTATTCTTGCAGCACACCAAGGTTTTGTGTATAGTCAGCTGCTCTCCAGACCTCTCATTATTTTTTCCTTAAATGTCGTTTTTTTATTTAGAATTTTACTTTACATCATGCCAGCTGGAGGTTTAAATATTTCTCCAGAAACTGGATCATGAAGCCAGTGCACCTGGTGGTGAATAAATCAAAGCTGCAAAGCTGCCACTGCCACGTGCATTGCCATTTAACTGATGGTACAGATATAGTATCAGAGTTGGGTGAACAGTCTAAACTTATAATAAAAGCACACTTATAAATAATAACCTAAATGAGTCCCAAACACTGTTCTAAGTTTATGACAATTTCAAATTCACATTTAAATGAAGACAGGCTATTAACTCGCACACTGGGTCTAAAGGGATGCTTCAGCTGGCAATAAATTTCAAGAATTCTATTTGATGATGGCAATGAGAATTTGCTATTTGCATTCCACTATGTTCTTTTGTCCTGAGATAAACCCAGCAATGCAAGAGTTACCCCATCAACAAAGCCCAGATAACCAATTCTTTGTTACAAAACACTCTCAAGCTCTGCACATGGGAAACTTTCTGCAAACCAATTTGAAAATCATTTTGAATAATGAGCATATCTGAGGATGTCACAATCTGCCTGCACACATTTCTCAACTGCAGGAAGAGGTGAAAGACAACCATTTATACATGATAGATTAAACAATGAAGATTTAACTTGCTTGGTGATGTGTATCTCTGTGAAGATTCAGGTTTGGTCCACTGCTGACTTTGTACCCTGACAGATATAAGGATGGATTAAATTTGGGCAGCTGAAGTTCTTCCCATTGTTAAGTCAGGCGGGTGTGATCTGCTTTGTGAATCAGCACTTACACTGATTGTCAGAACAGTGCATGAGGATAAACCAAAATGAGAACTCACCCACCACCATTTTACGGCTGAAAACTGCAGAGGATGAAAAGCTGCTGCCTGGTGGCAATCATGGCCACAATGGAGAGGGTAAGTGAGGTCAAAAACATCCAGTCAACCCTCTTGCCTCAAGTGTGGTTGAAGCCCTTTTTTTTCTCTCAGCTGTTGCTCCTACCCTTCCATCCATCCACCCACCCAGTCTTCTCACCAGCTGGCACAAGCGCATATGTATAAGCTTGAGGCCAAGAATTGTGGGTTTTTTTGTATTGGTGATTCATGCACCTTGCAATGAGGTTGCAGGCTCAATCACACTGGTGCTGATAACTCCCTACCTGCTTTCTCACAACTCTTTTGGTATCCAGAAGCACAGGCAAATTCAGTGGGGAGGTGGTATCGATCAATAATTCTCTATATGGCTATGGCAAGAACAGCAGTCTGGTCCAAATTCTATTAAGAACCATAAAAAATGCATGAGATGTAGAAATGACCCCATTGAGATTAATCTAATACAGGAGCTCAAAACTGAATGGCCTCTTGGCCCTGCAGTCAAGATAGCGACAAACTTTGGTATTATCTACTTGAATATCCTGCTTCTATACAGGTGGGCAAAATGGTGGTCAACTCTTCTGAGCTGAGGAGCTCACCTGCATCTCAATGCTCACCTTGTTAAGAAGAGCTGTCTTCTGCTCTCCTGGCCTCCTTCTGAGGCATGTGGCTGTGGGGGACTCACCAACACAATTCTAGTGGCTAACTCAAGTCCCAGAGGCACTGAATTGTCTTCTAGCAGTGTTTTCATCTTCTCACTGACAAAAGGACGCTGCAGATAAGCAGGTGTCTAAAGCATCTCCACACCTAAGCTAAAGTAACATACATCTCCCACAGCTCTGTCCCTTCTTTCCCAGCAGCCATTTGTCAGATCTTTATATATAGCGGTCTTCTAAAAGAAAACAGGGAGATATAAATTCAGAGAAAAAAAATCAGGCTGAAAACCCTTTCATAACTGACACTCCCACAGAGAGGTAAGAACAAAAGAAGAAAGGCCAGGACAAAACATCTCGAAGTGGTGCCAGGGAGCTGGAGGAGGGAGACACATGCCTGCATTTTCTATTGCTGAGCAACCAGGAAAAAAACCCATATCATATATAACTAGTATAAGGCACTTGAGGTTTTGGTTTGTTTTTTTTTTTTTCCTGTTGTTTTTGCTTTGAATTTAAAAACTGTAAAGTCACAATCTATTTGCAGGAAACTTGAAAGCTGTGGCACAGATCTATGAAAGAAACATCTGCAGATTATAGTTTAGGAAGATATGTCTTAAAAAATTTCTGTGCAAAAAGTTAGTAAATTGTCATGGTTTTATGATTTTTGGTTATCAGCATTCCACATCATAACATCATGTAGTGCACTGCGAGTTAAAGTGTTAATGCTCCAGTTCTGGAGCAGTCTATCCATTCCACATCTAGTGAGCAAAGGAAAAAAAAAACGAGTATATGAAGAATGGAAATAGTCCAAACAGTTCATTGAGTTAATGATCTACAAAATCATCTAATATAATCCAGATTTCTCACCCTTCAAACAGTGCTGGCAAGTGACATCCCACCCTGTACAGCTTGCGGGTTGCAATCACTGTAAGAGCTGTCTCATACCAAGATTGTGCTTGACCTCCTGTACTTCCTTTTCTCTATTTTTCCTCTATTTTTCCTGAATAGATAATGTCTGAGAATAAATCATCTGTATTTGTTCAATAGAAGATGCAGAGGTTTTCTTCGCTTAGTGTGTTTTGTGTCATTCTGTAATTTGTACAGCATAACCCAGGCCTGAACTATATATCAGTACTTTCTTTTGCATACCTGTACAGCATAAGAAGATTAAATATATTTATTTAGGACATATTTCTTGTCTGAACTATTCTCCAACCTCTACAATAACAGACTGCACAGCTTTTCCAAACAGTATTTTCCAAGCTCCAAAGCCCATTGAATCTATTTTTTGCCACAGAATGTAATATGAGTCAGCAGTTGCAACCTTGTCATTTCTACCACAGACACAGGAGAGCTGACATCTCCATCTTCCAAAAAGTCCTTTATGTATTTCCATGCATTCCAATATTATCATTATATGGTTCGCCATTTGCTTCCTTTATTTACTTCCCTTCTGACCCTTTAAATTTTCTAGCCCCTTTATTATAATCATTGTTTGCCCCAAATGAGACACAAGACTACATCTTTCAGGAAGACCAGAACCTGTTGCAAGACACAGCTGAGCTGCCCAACTATGGATTTTCAAAGAGGAGAAAGGGATTCTTCCTTGTTTATTGCAGTTTGCATGTGTGCTTCCCATTCTCAGCATGGAGTTTGCCTAATTCTCATCGTTAATATAATTTTCTGATATATATGTTACCCTTGATCAGCCATCAACTTCTATCTTAAAACTACAGAATATAAAAGGACAGGCTACTACAAAGAGTAATCTTCACAGCCTACAGGAGAAACTTGTCATGGCAAGCATCAAGACTTGCAAAATACATTGTGATCCCAGATGTCACACGTGGTAAGACAGAAAGACAACCAGACAAACCAATGTTCAGTTTTGTTCTGTACTAGTTTATGGTACTTGAAGCTATTAGAGCTACTTTTAATGAAACTATTGGAAAAAAAAGTAAGGTAGATTCAGATATACAGCACTGCGATTTTGGGGTGGGAAATTGGAGGGGAATACTTACTGCTTGCTGCAGCATCATTCTTAGAAACCTGAATACAAGATTAAAGAAATGGGTTTCATGAAGATCATTACTAGTAATAGTTCCTACTCTTGCAAGTACACAAGTGTCAGAAAGCTCCCACGTGAGGAGTTGAAACTGAGACTAGGACTGAACAGCTCAACCTGTAAATAACATCTGGAAAATATGGAAATCAAGACAAACCACTCAGAAAACTGATTTTTAAGCATCACTGGAAAGGCCAAAACTGAGAAAGTGAAAAGGTGACAGGTAAACTAGTAAGAAGATTTTAATCATGGAGTTTGGATATATCACAAAAAGAAAAAAAAAAAAACAAAAACAAAACAAAACAAAAAAAGAAAACAACAAAGAGGCTTGTGCAGCACATGCAGTCTTTCCCACTTCAGAGGCTGTTTGCACATAGACTTTCCCTGAGAGCACAGAGGCAGCTTGCCACGGAGAGAGGTGCCACTCAGCAGCTGGTGCCTTTCCTGACATATATTCAATGATTTGGAACAGGAGAGTCTGATTCACAAAAAAGCATGAATAATTTGAATTTCATAAAGCACAGACTGCTAAACACTGATTCATGACAAAACATCATTCTCAATCATCAGTACTGTGATAGTGACTTAACGACCCAGTCAGAACCAGTATAGTTGTCTTTGATAAGTCAGAAAGAGATGATGCAGCCTAGAGGTGCACAAGATCCTACTGAAAAACAGTGGACTGGAGAAAAAAGATCGATGAGGGTGTGACTGTGTGACAAGTTTTGAAACATACATCATAAACTCTGTACTTTCCTCATGTAGATTTTAAGCAAGGCCTCAATAAATCCTACCAGTCAGTAGCTAGGTGATAACATATTGTTATCATATGTGGTCATATTGTCTTAAACATTTGTCAGAGGACAAATTGTGTTCAAACCCACGTAGCCTACATGATTCTTGCTTTACACAGCTGAAGTCCACCATGACAAAGAGAGAGCATGCTGACTTGGATGTAGGACAAAATCTTGCAATGTAGCTGTTTTTGCACTAGAAGTCTTAATTAAAGTAACTACCTGATCAACAGTATGCTATACTCCCACCGTGTTCCAATAATTTAGTGGTGTGTATTCTTAAGGTCTTTTGGGAAGAGCAAAAAAATTATTCTTAACCAGGTCATTTCTCATTTTCCGGTTGCTGGAAGCAAAGCAAAAAATGCTTAAAATTTAGAAAATGACTAATGGGGTTACTGTGAATTTTTGGCATTGGTGATTTTCTTATGATTAATGGCTTTACTGTTTCCCCAACCTATAGTATCATAAATTATTATCACAAAGAGAAATATTATAAATCAGTCCCTATGGGAGAATTAACAAGTAAACTATAGCAGCATAATATTAACATACCAGACATTCTGCACAGGCCATCACAAATCAGGCTGGAATTATTAGCTAAGATGTACTACCACAGGAATGCACATCTATTGTCTCTGCTCCCACAGATTCATGTAACACTTTCAACAAAAGAATCTTCTTTGAATCAGGAGCATGGAGCACAGAGAGATCACTGGGAAAACAGTTCTCCCAAAGTTACCCCTGTCTTAACAGTTATGAGGCTAGGGGAGAATTTACCTGAGGTTATTTCTGTCACTTTGTTGACATCAACAAATTATCATTCCATCTTTGAGACAGATATGGCAATATCTACCTTTTATGTAGCCAATGTTCTAGGGTTTTGTTGTTTGTTTTTTTTTTAAAGTTTGCAGTGTGCCTTCATTTTTGCCTCCATTTCTACCAAAAAAAAAAAAAAAAAAAAAAAAAGCACAAAGCATACCTACACATGTTTTTTGTGACCTTAGGTCCACTACATTTTTTAATCAGCTTGCTTCTGGGCTTTCATTGTTCTTGTCAGAGTCTTGATGGTTTGAACATGATCACTGTCACGGAGCCATTCAAGTGTTTCACAAACATTTTCATTCATTTTTTTGTCTTTCCTCAATTTGCTGCAATTCTTCCTATTCTACAGCACAATTACATGGCCAAGATTTAAAGTAATGAAAAGGCAAACAAATTATGGTTGTTACATCAATTAAACATAAAAATAACCAATTTGCTCATTCTTCTTTTGCAAATGCATTTCAGAGACTGCTTTAATTTCCCCACATGCAAGAATGGCAGTTCTAGGTATTTCTGTTTTTACCTAGAAGTATTTTTTCAAAGAAAATATATTTGATATTTTGCAATAGGTGAAAGTTAAGATTACTCCAAGAAAATGACAGTGGTTTTCACAGAATGAAGTACCACATGTTTGTGATGAAAGCTTCAAAGAATGCAACCTCTGGAGCCACAGGTATCAAACAGAAATAAGTGTTTGGGAGTAGAAAGTGTCACCTTGTTACCTACAGCCAAAGCGCATGCTTATGTGAAAAATGTCTTTATCAAAATGTCTTTATCAAAATGTCTTTTGTACCTGTGCAACTACAAAGGTGTTGAATGGTGATCATTCTTCACAACCGCACCAATCTTATTTTTTTGTGTGTTTTTGTCAGAGGACTTTTGTGCTAGTGTTCATAAGATAAATAGGATTTGCATTTCAGTTAACAAGGAAAAACTCACAAATAAATGGGTGTAAGCAAGGGATTTTGCATCTTCTTGGTTTAGCTCACTTGGGATCTCATCAGTGCTCCTTAGCACAGGGTCACCAGTTTGTCAGTCAGGAATTTCTTCAGCGTTCAGAGAATGTTTCCCCATTAATGTTCCTTAAAGTATGAAGACTTGCTATAATTTTAACTAAAATATACTTTTTCATTTTTTTCTGGGAATCCACAACACCACCAAAAGTGCACTAACAATACAGTTTGGAAATTTAAAGTATCTCTTATAGCCTAGTTAGCTTCCCAGCTCTGATTGACATTATTGAAAAGGAAATCATTCCTGAATGATGCACACAACTGGATACTCCAACGCTTCACCACCTCTTGAACTGATTTTTCAATGCAATGATTTCCAGTTTTGTCCCGCTTTTGGTTCAGTGTAAAAGCATCCGCTTATTTCTTTGTCCATATCAAACCGCTTGCTGTGTAGTTTTGTCTGTTCACAATCTTGCGTAACAACTTAGGATTATAGAGAATTTATTCTCTGAATACTGTATATGTGTTACTGAGGAATATACTTACTCATGAGTAAAACTAAGTGTTTAGACCATAAGTCTTTATGAGTTTATAGTCCTAGCTTAGTTGGTGGTTACACTGGGAGAAAAACAGGGAAGCAGCACAGAGAGAGCAAACCCCTGAGTAAACAGGAAGGAGGTGATTTGACACCTGTACTGGAGGCCTTCCTCCAAAGCCAAGAGCTGGTGGGCCTAGGAAGTAAAACTTCAGAGCATCACTATGCAGTTTATAACTAATGGCAAAAGAGAAAAGGAGGGGCCAACGGTTTTACCTGGTTAGAGGAAGAAACATAGAGGCTGTGTAAAAGTGCTTTGAGGCCACCCTGAGCTACAGCTGAGGTAAGTGAATATATATAGCCTATTTCGAGACCTGTTTTCTCAGGAAATAATACTTGGAGACAGTTGGCTGGTTTTGATTGCTCTTGTAATTACACCTGGAGAGAATAGAATTGCAGGCACTGAAAATAACTCAGCTCTGCCAAGGTAATCACTGTTTGCACAGCTCTGTGGGTTGGTTAATCAGGTGACTTTGCTTGGAGTATGTGATGGTGAGAGAGGTGAGATCTGATGAGAGAGGTCTCAGAGGCTGGTCTTTGTTTCCTGCAAGGGAGGCTGGATGATGGCAAAGTCCTTTTCATCCCTATTATGGTAGCATGGGCGCTTGTAATTTTGTTGCCAGAAAACCAGAGATTGCTTCTAAACAGTCTTTAGATGATGGAAAACAAAGCATAGCTGAAAGACTGGCTTGCTCCCTGGCCTCTCAGCATGTCAGAAGTGTCAGGCTGCACATGGAGGCAGCATACACATCTTATCCACCGCTGTGGTAGGTGATGTTAGGATCCATTCAGGGCAGGTAGGAAACGCTGAGGTTGCAACCAACCTCTCTATCTCAAAATAGGCACTGGGTGTGTGCTACTGCTTGACTATATGATATTTCATGAGTTTTCTTGTCCAGAATTGTCAGAAGTCACTTCCAGTCTGTGTCCAGACACCTGCTCACATTGTTGTAGCGTTGTATCACCAGCACACAGTTTCTTTTTGTTACTTAGAAAGGAAAGAAGATATTCCCAAGGTGTGCTGAGACAGACAAAATTATTCCTTCATAGGGAAGCGTAAAAGTGATTCCTCTGTGCATTGTTAGCCATGTGAAACCCCAGACGGGCAGTTCTGGGTACATGCTACAACCAAGGCCACCTGCGGTAGCCCTGCACCACAGGGAGCAAGGAAGCTAAGTCTAGGCTAACATTTATAGAAACAAATCCCTACTTCTTTTTATTCCACTGTATCATGTAGCTCATCTTGGAAAAGGGCTGATGTCCAGATGTGACGGAGATTTACTAGATTAGTAAGGATTGGCCTGTTTTTGAGGAAGTTAGAGGAATGAGAAGTATGACTGACCTGATAATTGTGGCAGATATTTCTTTTTACAGGGCTCTTTCCATGGACAGTAGCATTTTGACTGAAGCAGATAGGTGGTGTCATTATGGCTTTGTTTTGATTTTCCATTTTGCTGACAGGTGCTGCAGCGTACTGTACAACTAAACACAGTAAAATAAAAGCTGGATACACGCATAATTTGTCTGACTCTGTACCTGAGAGAAGCAGGTTCATACTAGAGAGAAACATCAATGAAATTGTTTTTCCTTGTGGAACTCAGTTTCATCAAAGCCAGACACACTGCAAATCTGTCCATTTTGACAGAATATCATTTACATGGGAAAATTTCTAGGAGCATCCCTTGAAACAAACCATTTCAATTCAAAATTTTAAAATGATCTTTCAAACAATTAAAAAATATACTAGTATTAGCATATTTTCCTGCTGAGTTTTCAATTTGCTTATCAAAATATGATGTTCAAGAAGCCAAAACTGAAGCAGAACTTGTTTTCACTGAAATGATTGATGTCATTGCATGAATTTCCTGTAGAGAGAGTTTCAAACTTTTTGAAGGAAAGAAATGTTTCTAGCTCAGAAATAAGTTAAAATTTCAGGATTCCATAGTGTTCCCTGAGTCAGTTTTGAATCTCAGAGGGTGAAGCACCAGCAATTACTTATTCCTAAATGAAACAGGAGCCACAAGATGGCCTTTGTTTGAAGTTTCTGTTTGATACTGTAGAAAAAAGATAGCTGGCACGAGTGTGCTCTGCCAGCTATTTAGGTATTCATCTCAGTACTCCCCTGTTGAGCCACATCTGATAAAGCAGATCTACACACAACCTGCCATGGCTGTTGGTGCACAAATAATCGGAAGGAAGAATGACATGAATATGAGCATCTTAGTCCATAAAGTGCAGCAGCCTGAGCAAAGCATGTGTTGCTGCACTGCAGACTAGACTCATCCCAGGTGCTACTGTAAATCACAAAAGTAGAGGCTTATGTTTCTGATTCTTTCATGCCAAGTACCAAGTATCAAAGCACAACATCTACATCAAGACAGCATATCTCAAGACAAGAGTGCCATGCTAAACAAGGAAAATTGTATCTGCCTGAGCTGTCAGTTGACCCTGGCTACACTGTAGTATAGGTCTGATGAAGCTTTTCACTGGGAGGTTTTACACTTACAGCTACTCTAAAGAAAATAATTCAGAATGGTATTTTCAGAAAAGAATTAGGCTGTGGTTCCTCATTTTCTTTCTCTCTAGGTGCCATATATGTTAGTCTATGTAAGAACTGTGTAAGTACAGCTCTGTGTGTCTTTGCTCAAAAGTCAGGTTGGTCTAAAAGCAATTCTTCTGAGAACATTTAATTTATTTTATGTGCAGGGTGTTGTTTGAGCAGAAGGCTGCAATTAATGACTGCATTAATAGTCTTAGCACAAACAAAGTACATGTACTTTCCTCTCCATTTGCAGAGCAGCTGGTAGAAAAATTAACTGACCTTCTGTGATTCCTATGTATTGTCAGCGAGCACAGTATCAGTCTGTCACTTCCTTATGTTTTCTGAAAGCAAAGCAGACCTACTTATTTGTAGTCATTAGCTCTTATTTGGAAGGCAAGGGTAACACCAAGATCACGTTGACAGTATTCAACACCTGATTATCAGATTTCTGCAAACTTCAGGTTAAGTTTAACATTAAAAAGAATATAAAAGCTTAGAAGGAATTTAATGACTGTTGAGTTTAATCTTTGCAGATTCTTCTTTCAAGCAGAAGAAACAAGGCGTGAGCAGATACATTTGTTCAGTGTGAATTTGAGATTGTTTCTCAGCAACGACAACAGAATGAAGTAGAAAGTAGTTCTGTAGCAGCTCTTGAAGTAATGACCTCATCCAAAATTTTAATCAAAATAGCAAATACTGCACAGAACACTTAGTATGTAAGTCAATTTGAACAGTGAAGTCCTGGTTCTGTTGTATGGGATCATCAAACGTTTTTTTTAATCATTCTTGGTTTTTGACATGTGTACATACTAATCAGGTAAGCATATGATCCCAATCCAATCCAGCCATGTGAAACTCTTCAGTAAATGGAGAATTACTTTTCTCTGGAGCTAGTAAAAGCATTACCATGAAAAAAAAGAACAATAAAATATGAATGGCTTTCAGCAAGTGTACTGAAACAGCACCAACATGTTTACAGGAAAGGTAGCACCCACACACCAGTTCCTGGCACCACCTGGGTCACAGAAGAAGCTGATGTCTTACTGGGAAATGCTTATTTGAGTACAGACAATTTCCAAGTGGAGATCAAAAGATTAAAACTTAAAAATGTTTGTCATATACAATCACTTCACTTTGTAGCTGCCAAAAAGAACATCTTTCTCTATGATGTCTGCAAGACAAGCAAATAACCAGACTGTTAACTTCTGTAGTCTGCTGTCCTTGAGATATCAACTTTTTGTTTCTCCCAAATATTGTTAATTCGTGAATAATATTTCCTGGAATAAAAGAGGTATAAATCCATCGTTTTCATTGAAGTGCAGGTCTCCTCAGCTGGGGCCTTATTTACCTCCAGTGATGCTAGTATGAATCAGGTTTTTTAACTCCTCCAAAATGATCTTATTTACAACAGTATGAAACCAGTACAACTGAGAAAAGGGCAGAACTCCCATTCAGGTGAGACATTCCTGGATCAGAAATGTTCCTCTGCTCTGCTGCTAAAATCTGAATGCAATGTCTTCAAAAATTCAAGTAAAGGAAGATCTTTTTGCATGCCTCTAGATTTCTGAATTTCTAGGTTCCACATATTTCATATTTTCAAACTTTTCTAGTTTGCTGGAAGAGAATATCTAGATTTAGCTTTCTTTTTGTTTTCTTTTTGTTTGTGCATATTTCCTACTGCAATAATCCCTGGTTTGTGCTGGTTCCTGAACCATACCTGGGAAAACTTCAAAATCTATGAGCTGTTTGTGAATTCTGGTTTACCCAAACTTATGCAAGGAATTAGCAGTCCAGACAGCCAAGTTTCTGAGTCTAAGAACATCTCCTGGTGCTGCTTCTTCTGCTTCTTTTATTGCTATTGTTGTAGCCAAAGCTCTGAACCAAAGGAAGCATCTGAAGTTAATGACCACAGTCCTGCCTCTATCTACTAGTATGTGTCCACCTCTATAAAAGTAGAGGAGGAGATAAGCAACATATAAGAAGGTGTTTATTGCTTACTACTAGATCTGGACTCCCAGTATGTATAAGATTCTGTCAGAGGGATTATCTTAAATACAAAATGATAGGTACAAAGTCTCTGATCCATTCTTCATCTGTATCAGTGTGATTACCAACCACTAAAGTTGAGTGTATCAAGTCAACAAGAAATGACACTGTCATCACAGCTCTGTTCCCCCACATGGGCAGACAATTTCTCTTACAGAACTTGACAGATGTTGCAGGAAGGTTTCACACCTAAACATTGTAGTAAAAATCACAGAGGTTTGGAAATAAACTGAGCAACAGGAGGAAGGACATACTGGACGTTGCTGCTCTGCTCTGAGAAGCAAGGCTGTGGTTTCATGACACAGAGGTTTCGCTGTTTTCTGGGGAGCATGCAGAACTGCAAGCCATTGTCTGAATGCAATATTTGATGGAGGCAAATGAGCAGCAGCAGAACAAGGTTACCTTGAGCTGGTGTGGCAGCCAAGCACTCTGTGCTGTGAAACCACTAAGCATTCTGGATGGCAGGGACCATAGTAGTCTCTCCATCTGCCCAGACAAATAAAGAATTCAAAAGTTTGGTTCTACTTAAAAAAATAAAATACAAAGAGGGTGAAGAAATGTGTGAAACAATATTCTTATTGCAGAGTGTGAACTGTACAACTGCTGCCATCATCTCAGGGGGCTGCTCAAGGGAGACAGAGCAAAGCTTGACAATCCAGAGGCTGTGCTGGCTGCAGTCTTGGCTAGTAGCTATCCAAACAAGTCATCCTGCCTTTCTCATTCAACAGAGTTTAATCTCTGCCCTCTCTTGCTATTGCCATTCTCTCCATGCCACTATTTCCTTCCCTCACCATCACACCAGCTGTTGGCCTGACCTGTATGCAGAGTTGCTCTACACCACAGTCAGCAGCTCATTCCTCAGCATCCTCAACATCTGCCTTGTGCTGGCAGCCTGTACATTTTAGCGCCTTCTGCATTCATTCAGCAGCTCATGCTATGTTTCACTTAGTCCCCTGGAGATACTATATGAGAAATAGTCTAAGTAGCATCCTCTAAAATCATACTTTTATCTGCAGTCACGTGGGATTTTAACTAAAAGCTGGCACTGAAACAACCAGCAGTAGATTTCTTAAAGATTTTTGAGCTAAAATTATCTATGTAGAAATGATACAAGGCACATGGGACAAAACAATAAATGCCAGCAAGGTGAATATGAACTGCCAAGCAGGCCATTCATAGGTAGGAAGGACAAGAACATGTGAGCCTATCAATTATGAAGGGAACACACAGCTCCCTCTGGAAGGAAAATTCCTCTCTTTCCAGAAAGGCAAACGGATAAGCATTGGATCGTGTTATTACTTCAAGAAAATGTTCTGACTCCTATGGAGATTTTCAGCACCCAGCTGTGGAAGACCCTGAGCAACCTGCTACAATTTGAGCCTGGCCCTGCTTTGGAGAGTTGACCAGACAAGGTTACCTATGAGGTCCCTTTCAACCTAAATTATTCTAAGCTCAACCTGCTCAGTGGATGTCCAGTCACCCAACTACTTAACCACTCTGCAGATAGTGAGCTGTTTACCACTTCTCAGAGCTGTGCCACCATTTTGCATGCTTGTATACAAGTCTTCCTCCCAGTACTGATTCTACACATCCCTGCATGTTGTGCAGCAAGTTTCCACATCAGAGGTCCATGTTCAACAGAAGGCCAGCAGATTCAGGGTAATTTTTCTGCCATCATCTTCAGTAGCTGAGATCTCAGAGCTCTGAGTATGTTAACCCAGAACATACTGCAAGCACATCCCCAAACACATTATCTGCAATGGCCATGGGGCAAGGAAATTCCCAGCTCACCTTGCTGTGTGTTTCAGATGTCTCAAGGCCCAATGGGCCACAGATGACAGTAGGAAGGCTGCTCTGTCAACTTACCCCCTTGCTTCAAGGCAGCTTCCTCTGCAGGACAGACCCCAGAGAAAGACTGGTGTGCCTTGTGGCTTATCAGGAAGCCAGAAAGTGGTTTGTTTCTGTACAGAGCCTGAAGCCATTCTGGATGGCAGGCAGCAGAAGAAAATGCCTTGCTCACCACTGCAGTTGCTGTCAGAAGCCACAGCACTGGCTAAGCATGTCATAAAGTGTGAAGGTTATTTTCAGAGGTGAAGAAACAGATCTTATCTACGCAATGAGATTTTTTAGCAAATTTTTTTAATTAGGGTTTGTTTCAGACCTCAAACAGTTGAAAAGAAGAAAGAAATAAAGGGTAAAACCAGAAAAATCACAGGTTTATAAGTAAATCAAAGAAGCAACACATGAAAGGTTAGGGTGGGGGCAAGACAGATGAAAAATATATTATTGGACCAGCTCTTTCAAGCAGGATCTTGCACTGTATTAATCCTTGTAGGCTTTTACATCAGCCAGCTTTTAAACTCCTTCTGTGATAATGATAAGCCACCTCACTTGGCAGTGCAGTGCAGTGCCTCGCTGTTCTCTCAGATCAGCTGGAAAAAGCAGGAGAAACCAAAAAGCCAGCATTTCTGGACACACAGCATGTTCTAAAAGGGCAAATCCTGGCACAGAAAGCAATGCTGCCTGAGTGCTAAGCACAATACAGATCTCCAAGATCACGGACAGCAATTAGCTGCTTACCCAAAGCACCATCAGTGCAGTCCATGTGCCACAGGCAGGGTGAGGTCCCAGCAGCTCCCACAGTGCTCAGCCCTTGGCCAAGTGGAGCAGCAGTGCCTATAAAGCTTTTAGAGAAGGGGCTTCTAATTCACATCACAGTTCTGTGAATTCAGTCTCTTCCTATGAGCTGGTAATCATTTGCGTTTTCTAGGAGCAGTCAGATAGTTAATGAATTTGTTGAAGACTATGCTGCATAAAAATGCATCCCACTTCAAAGGCCTTACTCCAGATTAATACTGCAATAGCTGAAAGCAGAGTTTAGTCCCTTATTATTAACTCTAAAGGAAGATTAAGACTCAAGATGCAATTAGTTTCAGTTGTGAAAAGGGCAGGACAGAACAAGCATGCTTCCAGTCAAGTATTTTCCATAGGAGACTAAGGAACCAAAGCCCTTTTATGTTGCTGTCTGGGCTAGATATGTCTCTCAAAGTTTTGTCTTAACCTCTAATAAACCAGTCATCAGACAGTCGATGCTTTCGAGTTTCAGGTTCAGTTTTATTTATGATAAACACCTCTTTAAAAGGCGTGGTTTAAAAACAGTAATACTGATATGAAAATGTTTTTGTTTTACCAATGAAGTGCATTCTCTTCCAGCTTTAGAATGTGTTCTCCTTACACAGGCATACCAATATGAGGTATAAATTTTTCTCCTGATACAGCTAATGCAATTCAAATCTTTTTGAGAAATAGAGCTGAGCCATTTTTCTAATCCTGTGTATCCCCTCAATCAGTGTGAGGAGGAGGAAGCATATGAGTCACTAGAAATATGTTTTCACCCCCCAGAGGAATTAGATTTAGTAGGCCTAAAAGTGTACTCAGTTTCAATCTAGTGTCATATTCTGGGCTGGCAATTTATTCAAAGAAGTTGCCTAAGCTCAAACACTTTTCTAAAGCCATAAGGACATAATGACATAGTTCTTTGTTCCTATTAAGGTCATTTCACAGTAGTCATCCCTCTTCTCTCATCTGTATCAAATCAAAATAAGAAAGAAAAAAAAAGGAAATGTAAGGAAAATACTAATGATTTTGCTGCTATCGACTGGATGGAGCTTTGGGAAGGGACATGTTCTTACTACAGAGTTGCTAAATTTTCCAGCACTGACAAATAACATATTTAGTTGGAATATCTACACATTACCATGGCCTGCATGTTATGTAATAATGCTTCATTTGCAATTCCTTCTGGAGGATATATCCTTTTTATTTAGTTAGTTAGTTAGTTAGTTAGTTAGTTTGAGAACTGAACAGAGTAGCTTAAGAAAAAAGTAGGAATGCTGAGAAGAAAAAAAGAAAGGATATTTTGAGGAAGTTTTAGTTCAGCCATAGTAAATGTAATAAAGCAAACTTTATGGCATATAGCAAATCATGCTTAAATATAAGCTCTTACAGGCGCTATACTTTGAAAACAGACTTTGGGATCACTAATGCAGTAATTGGTTGGCAGCTGCAAAAGTAATAGGGAGAAGTCTTTATCAGAACACTGTTCATGGCTTGCAATGCAGGCCCTAACTTCCTTAGAGACCAGAGCTTCCCTTAAGGGACTTCAAGTTCTCTAAGGTCCCTACTGTAAGAAAGATTAAATGTCTTTCCACTGGAGAGAATGGAGACTGTCTTCTTCTGGAATTTTTTGAAAAAAGCTTTCTTTTCCTTGTAATCATGTCTGTTTCTATGGTAAGAGGGGGAAGAGTAAGAGTTCAGCACTACCTGTTCCACCGCAGCCTGACTGATGCTGCAATTAGATGTCTGTCACCAGGCTGCTTGGAAGCAGAGCTCAGAGTTCGTATGCTGCAGTGGGTTAAGATGCTCTGAGATTTGTTCTTCAATGAATTATGAAGAAAATTACCTGTCTTTCCGGGTGTGGGTGAGAAAGGCTGTAGATCTATCAGCACTCATATGTTTGAATTGCATCTCTGTTTCAAAGTGTGCAGTTATCACCAGCTGAATGTGGCAGCCAGTTTCCAGCCTATCCCAAGGGACCAGGAGACAGCCTAGTTATAGAGCAATGTCAAGCTCAAGTTCTTTGATTTTCAGCACATAAGTGATGGAGGTTTGAGATACACATAAATACAAACCTGAGCTACGTCTGCAGCAAGGACCTAAGGCTTTGAGAATACCAAGTACAGCCTTTTCCTTTTATTACTTTTATTGCATGTTCCATGATTTTTCCTTGCATTAAAAATGAAGTAAATAATACTTTTGGCTTGAAAAATTAAAATTCTTTTCCGTATCCCAAATGGCCAAGTATATTCTCTGCTACATGGGATTCAAGTTATGTGAGGGCATTAGATCTCAAGTACCATTTGCCAGCTTTTCTCAAACACACTGGTGCTTTCTATTTAGCCCTGTTTAAAAATGTCTTTTGCATAACGAATTAGGAAATAGGACAAAACAACAACAAAGTAATCATTCAAACCTCTTGAGAACTTTGCAAACCATCATTTATCATCCTCATGGATTTAATTAGTTCAAGAGCTGAGAAGTAGAAGTATTTATAACACTAGAGTAGCTCAGAGGCAGAACAAGCAATGTTAGATATCTGAAGATGGAGTTCAGCAAACTGAGGTCAGCCAAAGACTTTCAGAGGCCTGGGAAGATTTCTAGAATGACATACATATAGCTGGATGATCACCGGTGGAATACCTTAGTAATAAACCTGGAGCAGTTGACAATCCTTGGCAAATATGGTTACTTATGCATGGTGTGTGAGGTGTGGTACATGGCAGGAATTTATGTGTGATGCAGCTGAATATAAGCACTGACTTGGGAGCCCATTTCCAGGCAGGAGACACTGACAAACCTTACAAGTGAAATAGATATTAGGAAAGTGTGTACTGTGAAAATCAGTGAGGTAATGCTTGAACGCCATTTAGCCCTCTTCAAGTATTTTCTTTCAAGTGAATTGCACAGCAGAGTAACAAGTAAATGCAAAGAAAAAAAGGGGAGCACACGGCAGAAAAGAGCAGGGTAGGACAAGAGATGTAGCTGTGGAGTGACACAGATTTACCACTTTGTGAGGAGAACACAGCGCTGGAGAAAAGGAGAACAGAGGATATTTGTTTACAGCTGGCAGACTAGAAGCACCATGAGACGCGCCCTTTGCAACTCAGCCTCCTGTGTCTTGAGGGGAGAAGGCCTTCAAGTTGGACGGCCTGGATGGACAGCTGGGAAGTGGAAGCAGTAGAACTTCTGCAAGCAGATGTCCCACCTTTGCTCTATATCCTATAACCAAAATTGACCTTTGGTTTCCTCTTCCTTCAGCTTTTCCTTGACATTGCAAGCTGTGAGAGAAGGGTAGCAGCAGCTGAGCCTAAATTCCCTTGGAGCAGCCCTGCAAGCATACAGGTGCCCTTGCTTTAACCACTTGTGTAGATCCACCAACCACCCAGGCTGCTTGTACTCAGTGTGAAATGAATTTCCCAATGGGCAAAACCAAGGAGGATGCATAGAAATGTCCTATTTAAAATAACTCTGCTGTCATAATTTCTTCCTCAAGTCTTGTACCTAAACGTTCAACCATTATAGATAGTTCCATGACAAACATGTAAGGCTCAGAAATGATAAGTATTTAAGTTATTTAAAACATTATCCTAGGGAAAATTCAAACTTGTATAGCTGCTATGCATTCATGGCAGCTGGAAAATCTGAAAAATACCCATGTCAGATGTTATTTTTTAAAAGATAGGAGAGTATACTGACAATCCAGATTCAAATTCAGACATGACCCTAGGTTCATACCACTAACATTCATTTATGATGAACTTCAAATAAAATTACATTAATAAATGCAGTATATACTGGCATATACTGGAACTTTGTACTGGAATGAACAATGTGCCACAGATGGAGGGATCATGGAGGGATCAGCTTAAAATACATATATTTTTCTGATACTTTAAGCCAAGGTACTGACTACAGTGTAGTTTCTCATGCTAGGATATTTTTAGCATATTTTTCCTTAGGTTTGATGGTAAAGACAGAATAAATTGTCCTTGAAATCTGTAAACATGTTTTGTATGTCAGTGTCCGTTCTCTCCGACATGGAAGGAGTGCAGTGAGGAAGCCATGCTTAGTATTCTGCAGAGTGCCAAGAGCTAGAAAGCTCTAAAGGGGAAGCTCTTCCCTCTAACAAAGTGCTTCAGGGAAAAATACATCATACTGCTTTTCGGCCTTCAAAATATTTGCCTGTGTGAAGTGTAATGCAGTTTGGGAAAACAATGCTGGTAGCATTTTTGTGTTAATCTGGATTTCTTGTATTACTGTGCAGCACAGAAAGAGGATGTACTGAATCATCTAGATTATTCTAAATAATAATATGTTCACAAGACTGCATTTATTTGCATATATATATCTGTTTTTTTTTTACATGGATCATGTGTATGCAATTATATATCTTATTACCATCAGGAAGCTAAGGTTCTACTCTAGTTGTCCATAGTCTTCCCCCTTTTCCCACATTCGCTTTGCTTAAAGGTCTCATGTATAGTTCTTTTCTTTTTTCTTAGAGAGATTTTGGGCTGATGCTGGTATTTTGCAAATATAAATCCATTTCAAAAGTTTGTCCGTGTTAATCTGTCACAGAGGTCTTTCCTGCAAAAATTCCCTCTCAGATTTTCCCTAGTAGTCCTGCTTAACAGGAACATATATGCTTAGGCTGGTGGTGCTCTAAGACCCCTGCCTGTCATACTGACAAATAAGGTTGTGATGTTCCTTAAGATATCTCTGCCTGTCTGGATTAACCTGCTTTCTCTCATTTTCTTGTTCTACTGGATTTTTTTTTTCCTTTTTCTTTTGTTTTCTTTGGTGATTTATATAGCCCTTAGAACAAAGGAATGTTGGTCCTTGTGGATTAAATAATAATAAATAAAAACTGGACTCACTAATAATGCATGCAAACAGGAGAAAAAAAAAATGAACATCAAAGCCTAAAGGAATTTAGGTAAATGAAATCATACAGACAAAAGGAGAAATAAACTCAGGAAAGATACTTTTTTTTTCCATGATAAAAAATGTAATCTGTTTTCTATTTGAAGAGTAATGGATTTTCACAAGGTCTTTGTTGGCTAACTTAGATTCATTAAGGTACCAGAATTCTATTATTTTTCTCTTTTTTCAAGGTAACGATTTAGACAGCAAATAAGAGATTCCTAAGCAGCTGCCTATAGTGATTGTTTCATGTATTTAGGCTCTCTGCACCTGGAGAGGCTTTGGAATATGAATGAAATTAGAGCCCTTACAGAATATAAGCAGCATCAAACGCCCAGGGCAGACATTCTTTGCTCAGAAAAACTATTGTGCTGAAATATCGCATGCAGAGCTATGTTGGTATGTGCTCTGTGGTCTAGCTTGCAATGCTGAATCGCAGCTAAAAAGGCTGAAACATACCTTGCCCTTGCATTCTGCCTTTCTCTATTAAACTCAGTGAAAATGCTGTACACAAAGGGCAGCCTGTGGTTCAACATGCCTTCGTTACGATATCACTGAAAATGACCTCACTGATTCAAAAGGAGCCTGCAGGCAGCATTCTGCTGCAAGCACGGGTGGGCAGAGCTCTGGGCAGTACAGGGTGTGAGTTGGTGGGGGCTGTGCCCAGCCCATTGGGAGGTGGGCAGCAGGGACTGGCACTGCATACCTGCAGTATGCCTGGTGCTTAGGTTGTGAAGAAAGTGGGACCCAAACTCTGCTTCACTTAACCCAAAGCACTGCGCATGAGATGCCTCTGCAAGCTCTGTTTCCATGGAAATGAACATTAGCATCAGCTTCCCCCGTAAAGTGAATCTATTAGGCCGAGTTCAGCAAAACAGGTATTTTATCCCATTTCACTCGGGAGAAGATAAGGATTAGATGGAAATCTCCATGTGGCATTATAAGAGCGTGATTTGATTATTCCTTCAGGGCTTTATGAGATTGGGTACTACTAGGCTGCATTATGCAGGTAGAACAATGCCTCTTTATGCTGAAGCTGACTCAGATGCAAAACTCTGCCAAAGCCTGAAAAATCCTACACCAAAGGAGGACAAAATAAATTTGAATACATCTACCCTTAAATTAGACTTTATTACTGACATGATCTTCCAAAAATTGAATGGTTCTGATTTCAAGAAGCAAAGGAGGTGTTTCAGCTGTTCCACAGATTTTCTTATGAATTGGATACATTTCCTGCAAATAAATTATCATAGAATCATAGAACAACCCAAGTCGGAAGGACCCAATAAAGATCATCCAGTTGACCTCCTGGCTCCACATAGGACCACCCAAAATTGAAACCCTATGTCTGAGAGCATTGTGTAAATGCTTCTTGAACTCCAGCTTCTGAACTACAGCTCGGGGCTGTATGCCCACTGCCCTGGGCAGAGCCCAACCACCCATTGATGAAGAACCATTTCCTAACGTGCAGGTGCCCTCCCCTGACACAGCTCCATGCCGTTCCCTCGGGCCCTGTCGCTGCCACACAGAGCAGAGCTCAGCGCTGCCCTCCGCTCCCTGTGAGGAGCTGCAGCCGCCATCAGGCCTCCCCTCAGCTCCTCTGCTCTGCGCTCAGCAAACCCAGGGATCTCGGCCCCTTTAGAACTTTCCTTGCAATAACACAAAATTATTAAGTCACGTAAATCAAGTGAAAGCAGATCTCTTCTGTAATGATATTAAATAATTAATTAACTCTATCTGAAATGTGGGAATATATTGCGGATGAAAGGAGAGCGTTACGTGAATTTGTTCCCCGTATACATTACTAGGAAAGCTGCCTGATGTATCTCCAAGCTGTCAAAGAACTGGAGTCTCCAAGGAACATTCTCGAAAGGAAGTTTTTCCATATACCAGAAGAGACTTCAAAGCACAGTGGATCACTGAAGTTTGACGGAATAAGTACAGCATTTACTTAGTTTTAATAGAGTAATCTTAATAAAGTGGTCAGTAAAAGAGCTAATGCAAAAATATAGAGCAATTTTTCTCATGAGACCTGTTCCCTTTTCATACCTGTGAGCACTGGAGAGCCAGAATATCTGTAGGATAGGGAGGGCTGTGTCCTGTCCCATGCATCTAATTACCAATATTCTTGGTAATTAGAAATGAAGCTTCAGAATCATTAGTTTCTTTCCTTCTGTGAGACAAAGCTAAGTAAGATTTCAGATCCCAAGCTGGATTTATGGAACTCAGTTCACAGTTAAAGAAAAAAAAAAATGACGTTAAACAAAAACCAAAGAAATTTGGCCCCTGAGACAGAAAAACGATTAAACTCTTATTTAATTCTAATTGTGTTACAGGTCCTTTTGACTCTTGATATAAAATAAAATAAGAATGAGCGTGGCCTACCATGTTGATATGTGTGAGTTTTGCTCCTGAAGTTTATAGGATAAAGCAGAAGAAAAGAGTCCTTCTCTGATGTACATCAAATGAAATCAGGAATACCTGACCTCCCCTCTCATGGAATGCTGCAGGGCAGGGGTTGCTCATCATCCCATCCACATTATCAGCATCTTACAGAACCAAGTCTCAGTAGGCAATCGTTACAGATACTTATAACATTATAGATAATTAATGCTTTAATGTTTAAAGATGATGAAATTTCCCTACCAGTTTCCGAGAGTCCTTCCATGTAAAACCCATATCTGTAAAGTTTATAAGTAAACCTACACAGTATCTGTCATGTGTTATTATTTCTTCCCTTGCAAACCAAATAGTATATTATAAAATCTTAAAAATGATATTTTTCTGTCAGTTTAAAACATAGGAAAAACAACCATTTAAAACTCCACATAAGAAATAATATTGCTGTCAACAAAAATGAGGTTATAACAGTGTCTTACCCTAATTCAGTTAATTCTATTGGGGCATAACCTGTTCTCCTACCTTGCAACAATATACTGCCTATAACCTGCACTTTTAAATCAGTTCCTGACCAAATACATCCTCAGTTCATTAAAAATTATTCTACAAGTGTAGCTAATAAAAGAACTAATTGGGGCACAAGGCAATACCCTCACTTTTTTGATAGAGTCTTGACATTTAACACTTTTAATTAAGGGTAAGTGTGCTGGTGTTATGATGAGCAATGAATTGTTCAGTAATGATACAAAGTACATTTCAGAATGCTTTTTGGAGAGAGGACAAATTTTTAGTTTGATTTTGGAACATTTGGACAAGGCAGTCTTTATTTCTCATGTACCAATTTTTGGAAGCTTCTGTCATCCACTTGGTCCTGTTATCCTGTAAAATCTTCATTATTGTTTCTCGAGTTTTCTCAATTTTGTTGTCTGTAATAGAAAAGTAAGGCTATTTTATTTCTTTCTTATTATTTCATTAGTGATATTCCCGTCAAAGATCTGAAAGTAAGTTCGAGAGCTCCAAAAACACAGAATTTTGTTTTGTTTCCAAGATCAGTTCATATTTTCATTTCTCCTCTCCTTCAGCTCACTATTTTATGAAGGCAGAATTTATTCTTATGACACTTGCTGGAACCTTTGTTCCCATTACCATTTAGGTCAACAGAAGTTGCAGTTGCCTTGGAACACAGGTATATTCAGGCCATGAGTCGGATCTCATACAAAAAGAGGGGCCTAAAATTGCTAGGTACAAAGTCTTTCTTCCAATTGCAATTTGTCTAGAGATCTTACTTATGCCCCTTCCATCCACAGACAAAAACTCACTTGATCTTCCACTTGGATTCATGCAGATGGAAATAAGAATAAAGTTAGTACTGTGAATTCATCTGAGCTAGTAAAGCAAGTTCAAGGGACAGTGTAGAAATCTGATTACGTATTATATATATTTGGCTATCCATTATTTGTATATTTATTTCATTACTGAAAAAATAAATGAAAAATGTCACAGAATGTATTGTCTGCAGTGCAGTTTTTATAGGCATTTATGCTAACAATAGGAGGTCCAGCAACATTCAAAATGGAGCTGAATACTTCACAGATCAGTTTTAACCATTTTAATTGTTTGTATTATGAACAAGGAGAAAACTTACTTGTAATGATTATAACTCAACTTGCAATGAAACAATTAAAGGCAGGAATCGAAATTATGGATCTGAAATATTTTTATCTGTTGATTGTGAAGAAAGCCACCATGCTAAAGATCCCATACAAAAGAAACAAAATTTAGATTAAAGACGACGATAAAAATATTAACATCTGATCAGGCGTCTACAAACAAATAAAGTAAAAAACACTTTTTCCACAGAAAGCCTAATTACTTTGGGAAAAAATCCTTCTTTGCACACAGAAGGACTGATCATGTGCTAGGTCTAATTTTTGCTGATCCTTATATATTGTACGGTAGGGATCTGCTTTATCCTTTGGCTGCCTCTACATGATATGCGATTTTTCACAGTACTTCCCAGTGATTTTCGGAATCCAGGAGGAGTTCGTCATGGAGAACAATGGCAAGCAAGACATGGTGAGTTGTGTCTGCTCATGGCAATTTAATTATGTTGTCTTACAGCAATATCGAAAAGGACTGCATGTTATCATGACTATCACTTGCTCTTGTAGCAGCTGTAAAGTGGAAAAGAATTTCTACCTTGTCTTTCACAATCTAGCCATGTCTGCCTTCTAAAGCAATTTCCATCTTTTCTTTCACTTCTGTTATTTCTGCTGCATGTACATCTTAATTCATTAAAGTGATGAAGCCATGTAACTCCCCATAAAACAGATGCTGCATCAAATAGAAAACATTTCTTCGTGGTAACTTTTATGTTTATGGTCTCTCTGAAAGCACTACAGAATCCTTGGATGATACTCCTGTTACAGTAAGCATGACTATTTTTGGTGTATGTTCATATTTCAAGATTAACGGGGGAATTTTTTTAATATGGCAGTTACTATAGTGACAGTGACAGTTTCAGAGAGGAAAGATGGTATTGTGATAAAGATATTGTACTGGGATTCAGATCAAATTGTCAGGTTCTCTTTAGAAAGGGTCACTTAGATCTTTTTATTTTCCAGCATTTTTTAGTGTCATGGCAGCATACTGGTGCACAAACCATTGATCTGACTTGCAGGAGCAGAGCTACGTAAGTGTGTTTCTTTCATTCTGCAAAATCCTTCCCCTTTACAAAAAAAAATGGCTTTGATTCTGCATCGAAACAAACACAAAACTCTTGAAAGCTGTTCTGTGAAATAAAGCAAAATTATACTAGACAAGTCAGATGCTAAATACCTGTACTTTGTGCAGACAAGTGACTTGAACCCAGGCTGCCAGCCTACTCCAAGAAGGGCTATGCTGGTAAAGCCATCAGGAAGTTCCATGATTTTCCTTATTTTGAAAAATAATTTCATACTGAAATTGAGAAAACTTTGCTTAGCAAGAGATTTTTCATCAGTGGCCTATTTCTATGAAATGTTTAACTTGTAATAATAGGTATTTTTGCAAAGATTTATTTTTCTTAAAGATCAGCTATAGTCTGGACCAACTGTGCTGGTCAGCTTGCAGATACCTAAACAAAAGAAGTCTTTACTGATGTAATACAACTGTTTATGAGGCTTAACTAATTCAAGCTCAATCAGAACCTGACTGCCTATATTTTAGCTATTCAGTCCATAACTGGCAAGATGCAGAAGGCTTGTCCTCACAGTCACAGCAAAACATTTTCCTGATGTCTGCTCAAGAAGCACAGTGAAAACTCTAGTCCAAACGTCTTCAACCCCTACTATGTAAGGAGGCTATCCATACACAGGTGTAGGCAATGCCTGTGGTAAATACCAAGTGTCCATGCTAATAGTGGTGATTGCCCAAGTGGTCCATTCTTGCTTCTAATGTCAGAAATGCACTTGTTTTAAAGTGTGACAGAGCCTTAGACACCCTAAATTTACTGTACATATGGAATCATTCATGGCTGTTGGCAGCTGAAATGTTCATGGCTAAAGTCCCAGTGGCAGCTGAGACGGAGTTCAAGCTGTTGATCTTTAGTCTGTTTCAGGAGCTAATTGCCATCTTGGAGATGGTAATTAGCTACATGGACGATTGCTGTCTGTGGTCTGCAAACATAAATTATTTAGGAGAAAACAGCTGAGCAGAAGAGTGCAGAATGCTGGTCATCGGCCTTAGCTGGTGAGCTCTGGAAATCATGGGTTTTTTTGTTGATTCCAGTAGGAGACCAGTGTGAAACTGAATGAGCTGGCAGTGATGTTTCCAGTTATAGATGAGAGACCAGTAAAGAATCCCTTCATCTCTTAGCAACCTGTGAATACCAGGGAAAGTCATACAGCTCAGCTCACATCCCCATAGTGTCCATTGTGCTACTTAATGTTGCCCTGGAGGGTCTGGGAGTGTCAAAAAATCAATTACTGTATTTCAGAAAGGAATCACAGAGCAGCTTTCTTGGCTACCTCTCTAATATATGTCTTTTGGATAAAGTCTTTGTCCACTCTCTTTGCTCCCACTCAGCAAGAACAGTAGGTTTGCAGATCATGGCAATGGTAGTTTTGTAATAATGCTGTGTCCGGATATATCAGGATCTCCTGTGACAGGAGTGCTCATCTTTTGCAATAGGATAAATTCATTTTCTGTATTTTTTTTTTACTCTGTGGCTTTAGTAAGCCTGAATCTAAAAGGAGAATGATGATAGAATCTTTCACTTTGGGACAAAAATCTGATTTCCTCATAGCCACATAGGTAAGTCATAGCCTTACTGGTATGTCATTATGACAATACCATTATTTCTTATTTGGAAGTGATGGGGTTCATGTGGACAGCATTGGCATTATTGCCATTTGCATGGAACTGAAAGACCTAAAAAGCTGATTATGCTGTAGTGTTTGAAGCGAGGATTCGGAACATAGTCCTGAGAGCATTCTAATCCTGCTCAAGCACAGTGTGGCTTAAAAGCCCACTATTCCATTTCAGTTGTTTCCTCCCTGTGCCTGGAAATCTTCTCTACCTTTCAGACCAAAGTACTTCTTGTTTAGAATAAGGTGATATGAAGTCTGAAAGAAATATTGTTGTCACCTGAGCTTTCTCCAAAAATTAACTTTTCAAAGGGCTGCAGAATCAGAGCAGGTCTCTGTTGGTTACACTGGCAAGAAGAAAAGGAGTAGTATTTAGGTCTTGAGAATATAATTCCATCTGAGCTGGTGCTTCAGCCGGATCTGCAATATTTAGCAAGATGGGTTCAAATGGGTCAAATGGGCTGCTTCACAATGGGACCTTGTTCTTCGTATAAGCTAAGCAATCCAGCAGTAGGGGAAGATGAATGTTCAGAATGGTCAGCTGCCTTATAACAAACTTCGATCTGCTATAAGGGGTAGTTGAGGGTCACAAAATGGTAAAAAATGGTAGAGATAATTTATGGTGAAATAGAGACCTATGTCATGTTTAAGGCCCTAGAGCAGTGGCAGTCGATACTGTCCTGCCATGAAGACCTTGTCAGTTTCAAGGCCTCTAATTTAAACTTAAGAGCATAAAATTCTAAAGCACAAGTTTTGCTGTAAGTTGCTGAAAGTGCCATCTTGCTGTCATTAGAGCCCCAGAGATCTCCCCTCAGGAATCTGGTGGAGAGATTTAGTGTTGCTCTTTGAATTACCACTTCTTCACACTGCTGGACAGGGGCTGAGGGAATTGTTCAGCGGCTCCAGAGGAGTTGTGCCCTGCACTCGAGCTGTGGATTTCCTTAGAACTTTGTTTTCATTCCATTGTCTTATGTTACATTTGTATAATTTGGGGTGATTCCAGGTTTTGTATCATTTCAGGTTATCTTGCAGGCAGTCATGTTTAACAGTGTGCTTCTAGGTTGCATTACTTTTCTGAAAATTTCCAAGACATTGTTTCAAGGAAAACCCTTTCCCAGTTCCTCTTATATCCTAAAGCATCTTTTCAAAAATTCCAGCTTGCTATGTGCACCAGGCCATGGTACAGGATGAAGAGAAAGCCATGAATGTCTGACTACTATGTCTGACTACTGTACCCAGTGACTCTCAAATAGTAAAATGCATGAGGACTCCTAGGAGCAGCAATGGATTTGGGTCTTAACCAATGGGATGGATACTTCAGCAGTTACATTGGTACTATTCTAATTTAGTTTTTTTTCTACCTTTTCACATCCTGCATTCCTAGCTGCATGGTGATACAGCTTAAAGATGAAGCTGGAAAATAACCCCACTAGCACTCTTACCATTAGAGCAACCACCCACAATTAGGAGGTGGATTGGAAACATTTCAGGTTGAGGAATGCTCATAACAGAGCTCTCTGCAGACCAAATATTTATCCTAACAGGCTGAGTGACTGCAACCTGCTATTCTCTAATTTATTCCTAGTTTGGCATCTATCCTCACAAGAGATAAGAGAAGATCCTGTCCAGACATAACCTGTGCCTGAGGTTTCCTATGGGTTAGTCTTTGGTATCTCCCTACACAACATTCAAGATCACTCAATTTTGCAAGTTCCATAGCATCCTGCAGAATTGGGAGAAAAAGGTAAAAATGCCATCTAAGGTCCCTCTCTGTAGTGCTTGGCTTTTAAACATTTCAACATCAGATTTAGAAGGGGAAAATTGGATTAGTCTCACCCACATTAGGCCATCTGGAGGTGGATGTTTGGTCCTGACTAATCTTTTCAGTCCTTTATGTGCAGTGTAGGATCCTTAGCAGAGGATAGGTACCTCCAGGGATCAGTTCTCAGCTAACTCAGACAGCTATTTTAGTGTGATTTCAATCTCCCTCTGCAACTGTTCGCACTGAGATTTTAGATCCAGTTTGAATTGCATCATTAATCCAGACTGGATCTCTGCTAAGGTAGGATAAACTAGGTGGGATATTAGTCATTTCAACAGTATTCCATCACAGTATGGTCCACTGTAGTCTGTGCCTGATCCACAGGGCAATATTCAGTGCCTACCGCCTACCTGACTGACAGTGCACACAGCAAAAGCATTCAGAACAACTGATAATTTTTCAGGAGATTTCAGTTAAAAATTTACCAGTTTTGATGCTATATACATAATGTGCCATGATTTACTGAGCCCTGCCAAAGTGTTCATATTCAAATTAGATGGGAGTTGAAAAGAAAATGAGAGAATGGTGGTCTGGGACCTACACATCAGCAAACACAGCACAACCAACAGGCTCTCTCGAAGGGGGAGTGACGTAGTTGTAGCATCTGAGTGTTTGAAATTTAAAAGAGGATATTTTACAACACTTTCCAGATATAACTACACGTCTATACATATGTAGGGCATTGAGAGAATGCAATGTTTTACTCAAGGGCAAAATGATATCCCACTTGCATAAGCTGTTCATCCCTTCAGCACCATAAGATTATGTTGTCTTTTCCACTGAAGCCTTGCTTGTGGTATTTAACCAGATCTAATATGCTTGCTATTAGACAAACATTGGGAGTTACAGCATCATAATGATGCAAAGGAGCCAGCTGAAAACTGAGGGATCTTGCCATATAAGGAACAGTTGTAATTGCTGCAGTGTAGCTGTGTGGATAATATTGAGTATAATTAAATTGAGTATAATGATAGTTTTTGTAGCTTTAAGGAATATGCGTAAGTACTTTAAAACAGTATGTTTTGTGCCTGACGAGAAGGGGGTCATGCATGCAGCTTGTGTCAAACTCTCAGTTTTCAAATGTCTCTTTCACTATAAAACAATATTTTTAAGGACTCTGATGTTTGAGGATGGGAAGTTTATCTATTAACCGGATTGGTTATCTCAGAATGGGAACTGCTTTTCCAGTACCTGAAGGGCAGAGGTACAGGAACAGCCTGCAGTGGTGGCTGCAAGCCACGTCAGGGCTGCTTGGTCCTCGACCAGCTGTGCAGTGATCTACTTTCCACATTCAGTGTGGTAGCCTGAGGGCTCTTGCTTGGACCAGTTTCACAAATCCCTGGTTTTGCTTCTGTGATTGCCCAAAGCAGAGGGAGCACACGGGAGGCACAGAGGCAAAGGTGCCCTTACTGCAAGAGCCCACATTCAGGAGCTTTCCTCCAAGACCTGTGCAAAGTAGCAAAGTCATCTATTGTATTAGACTAGTGGGAGTTGCTTAGATTTTGTGTGTTGTCTTTGGAGTATCTTTGAAGACTCATTAAGTGATTTTTTTTTTTTTTTTTTGTAACACCACTATGTTTCATATGTTTTTGTGCATAGTGATGTTGCAGTAATTAGTACTGATCAGTTTGTTCTCTAATAGAGTTCAGTTGTGACAGAAAATCTGGGATAGAAATAACTTTCAATTGTTATTTGGATAGTTTGTATATGAGATAGTTTTAAAATATTGCTTCGATGTTATTCTAAAAAAGAATCATAGAAATGAAGGTTTTATTTTCCTTCTGCCAACTCTTCCTTTTTTCTCTGATGGTCGTCAATTAATTTAGTTCCTTGCATTTTGCAGCAAGAATTGATATGGCTATTCAGTCTTGCAGGAGGACAGGCACTGCAAAGTCTTAATGTTTTGGGGTACACATCACTGATGATAGTGCAGGTCTTGGAACAGGACAGGTTAAGCATGTATGGAGTTTGCTTAATGCAATGTAAGGCAATATCTTTATCACTTTGGGTCAAATCTATGAAGAAAATTTGTATTGGAAATGGCCAAGATATTTCTGAATAAATGAAATTCTCAAACACAATTGTTTTACAAAGACGTATGAAGACAATTTTAAAAGGAAGAAAGAGAGAAATAGAAAGATTTTAGAAATATTGTCAGCAAAGTAGTGGTCCTAGAAGACAGAAGGTACTCAGCCAAGGCTGAGTTAAAGAACTTCCACTCACTGGTTGCAGATCTAGATTTGAAGCTCTGGCCCATACATCCTGACCATTTAGGTATCTATCTCCTTACTGGAATAAGGTCAGTATTTTACCTCACTTATATGTCAGTGACTCCCTTTGAAAGATTTTAGTTTCATTCTACTGTGTAGTGGAACAAAGCTGTTTAGAGTGGATGTAGCCATCTTTGTATATGTAAGACTCCTTCCATTAGTCATTCCAAAGATTCATACCTATATATGTAAATCAGATCTGTTTATGTTGCAGCTTTAGAAAATAGGAGATTCAGGTGTGTAGTCACACAGTTTGGTTCTTGTGTTATGTAATAACTACTCCTTCCAGAGCAAACATTATTTTCCCCACAAACACACATAAAAGAGATACCCAGCAAACCTAATGACAGTACTAGTAGATTTTCTATACATATATATAAATTAAACAGGTATTCATGAAAAAGAATATAATACATCATGACATTTCAGACCCAGAGATGGAAACTTTACCCTTTTGATAACAAGAAGTTTGTAGACTACAAATGGACCCCATAGCTAGTTGTCTGCATAGATCTCAAAATAAAGTACTTGGAAAGCATAAGGCAGGTTATATTCAGATATTTTATGCAGCTTCAGCATCTCCTGCAGCACTTTTACAGATACATCATCTCAGTTTATAAGAAGGATATGAAAAGTAGCTCAAGTGAAATTCCCCTAAATTAGTCTTTTTTCCACTGTAGCATATGTGATATCTCAACATCATACATTCTGCAAGGGCATGAGAATTTTGCAGACATAACTTTTGAATGAATTATGTCACTTATTTGTGGTTTGCAACCTACAAGTAAATAACTATCTGAAATCCTGCTGATGTTGCTTCTGTGCATTATCAGATAAAATTATCTTTAGTTCAATATAGAGCTGTGTTGAACTAAAAAGCCATTAAGAATTTGAAAAAAAAAAATATCTAGAATGTATAAGAATATATGCATGTGTTTACTCTCTTTTAGGCATTAATTTTGTTCATGCATGTCCTTTGGCAACAGTTGTATAAACATCTATCAGTAAAACTGCTCCAGATCACAAGAAAACAGCATGGGAAACTTCTGCAATGGAATTGAGCAATTTGTATGAAGATTAATACTTGTGTCTAAATCCTGACAGTTGCCTTTTAATCATGTTTGGAACAAAACCATCCAAAGGAAGAGAAAAAGGGTTAATGACACATCTTCCCTGAAAACAGCTTGGACAAACATGGTTCACTGTATAATTCAATTTTTAAAGACCAGATTTATAGATTACATCTCACTGCTTCAATTATTCCTGTACAAATAGAGAAAATAACTATCTTCCCAACAAGAAACAGCTGTGTTTTTCCAATACTATTAAAATTTGAATTAATACTTATAGGAAAAAAAATGAAGAGAATAAGTGGATTATAGGCATTACTTGTTCCAAATGACATAATTCCACCACAGGCTCTGCAATAAGTATTTATGGCAAAATGATACTTCAACTTTAAACTATCACTGCTGAGCTCTTATTTGTATTTACTGTAAACTCTTCTCCGTGGAATTGGTAATCACTCTCATGAACAAAAGAAATAAGCAAAATTCAACATGAATAGCAAGCCTTTGGTTTAAAAACATGGTTAATTAAATCTCAGCTCTACTCTTCACAGATTGTGTATTTCACAACCTGATTTACTGTCAGGCTCCTTTGGATACTCTACGGTTTCCCCATCCATACATAGTTGGCACTGCCAGAGTCAGCAACAGCCTTCTAGGAGCATTGCTGGTCCTGTTAATGTGTTCAGAGGCAAAGTGCCCTCCCAGGTTACTGCAGCATTACCCTTGATGCCTATCCAAATGGTGCCTGTTGAATAGCTTGGCTACAACAATGAAACAGGTCAGTGAAAAACCACTTTGTTTTTTCTAGTGACTGCTTCAATAAGTATCACACTGTAAGCACAGCTGGTGTTCTTTGTACCCAAATGCACCACAGAGCATTTGCCACTATTAAGCTACATTTTGCTGGACTGTGATTAGTCATCCTAGCAATTCTATTCATCGGTAGCAGTAACTTGTCTCTAATCTCATTATTTACTCACCCATCTTGGTGATAACTTCATTCTGTGGTTATAATATTAAACTTTGATCTATGTTTCATTGATAAAAGCATCAAAGAACATCAGAACAGTAAGTTATAGGAGGTCCCAAGATACACCCTGGGCGTTGGACATAGAACTAATTACAAAGTAAAACTATTACAGTGATATTTTAGTATACAGTTCTGAATGGAGAGCAGCTTTTTGCCTGTCAGCTCCCACTGCACTTTCCAAGGTCTTTGGTTCTGTTAGAGTTTGTAGAAGTTTCTGCAACTAATCTTAGCTTCCTGTAAACATATCTGCAAAACGTGATATATATATTGAATCTTTAAACCTAACTTAATAGATTGCTTAGACGCTTTCAGGTAATGACTGGCTTAATTGTTTAAATCTTTATCTGAATGCAAGTTGGCAATGTAACTGTTAGATATGGAAGAAAATAAGTGCACAAAAGCCCAAGGAATGGCATCATAACTCAACCATCTTTATATCCTTCAAATTACCTGTATGGGTCAGAGACAGAACTGAATGTTTTCTTACTGTATGTACAATTATATTCTTTAAGACTGTTGGGTACTTATATTCCATGAGGGCTGTTGTAGAGTTGAGATGAAACATGGGAGGAGACCTCTGGGAGAGGGCAGTGTACCAGTATGATTCAAGGAAATTAGTTCAGGAAAAAAGAACAGAGGTGTCTAAGATGAAATACAGAAGGGAAAAGGATAAAAGAAGGACTCTCTTAAAGCAATAGCAGCTAAACTTCTCCAGAATGTCGAAGTTCATGAGATACCAGGAGTGCTTCAATTTTCTGTACATAGAATGTGCTAGTTTTTAGATTCAGATCCTTGCTAAGTCAAGATGCATGTTTCACAGATAAGAGCAGTGCACTGTCCTGCAGTGATTTATAGGATTTAAAATAATGGCCTTTTGTCTCTAGCAAGGCAATTCTCCATGCTTCAGATCTTATTAATAATCAGGTAAAATCTCTCATGAAGTGATGACTTCAGGCTATCTGTGCAGTGACTTATCAAACAGCCAAAAGAAATAGGTACGTGACAAGTGCTAAGAAAGAGAATGTGAGCAAAGATATAATACCATCTGAATATATTCTGGAATACCTCTCCTGCCTCTTTCATTATTGTTTTAGTCTAATCTTTGTGTACATTGTACAGGCTAAAACTCCCCTATATTTCTAATACTACATGGATTGACCAAAGGACACGATTTAGGTACACTGCTGTTCATAAGGCACTGATTTTGCTGCCAGAAATGCAGGAGGGAGCTTCTCCTCCCCCTTTAATATACATTTACCACCAGCACAGAAGCATTTTCTCCCTCTACCTCTAATGACTCAAGATGCCTGAAGCTCTTAGTCTGAAAACCTGAATTTACCTCTTGTTTTTTTGCCCTTTCCTTTTCTCTCTCTATGTAGGATGAATGATTCATTTTGTTCTCTGAAGCTATTTTGAAAAACTATTTCTGCATAAGGGCATTGAGGCCTTCTGCTTTTCATTCAGCCTTGGGAATTCCCCATGTTTGCCACCAAGGCCTTGGTAGAGTCAATGTCAGGGTGATTCTGAGTCACATGAGAGCAATGTACACCTTTATATATATATAAATATATATATATATATATATATATCTTAAGCAAAATTAACACATATATATATATATATATATATATATATATATATATATATATATATATATGTGTTAATTTTGCTTAAGAAATAGTTTATTTAACAGTCATCATCTTGACCATGAAAGACCTCATTTCTTACCAATACAGTATTTTCTCATCCTTTCAAGAAGACCATCCTGTTCAGGAGGGAAGTCAGGAGTCTGTTTAAATCACAAAGACCATCAATGGAAAGAATGTATAAAGATTTAACAGGGATGAACCACAGCGGGAATAGATTACTCCTCAAAATAATCAGATTTTTTCTTTTATTGTCTATTCTTATAGAGAAGAAAAAAAAAAAAAGTGAAGCATTTATTTTAATTCTCAACGTGTTGGTCTTAATTATCTTCCTTATTTCTACTCATGAGTTTTATACATGTGTATAGATTCAAAAATACTTAAATATGCATCCTTCAGTGAGCTCTGCCTAAGCCCGCCCCACACAGACAGCACGGTGAGTCCTCACAGACTGGAGAACTGACCTGTGTGGAGTTGTGTGTTGGCCAACTGAGGTTGTTTTCTGTCTCCTGAACCAGGTTTATTTTTTTTTTAATACACCAGAGTGTTACTTTGCCTCATCCAAACAATGAACCACTCCTGGCAAGGTGAAACTTTCCATTTTATTAAAATTATTTTGACTTTGGAAAACCAATCATTACATATGCTCAAGCAGTTATGAAAATGCCAGGAAAGCTGGAACACTGTTGAATCTGATTGAAGAAGTATTATTAATAAGCTTTATATAAAATTGAACAGGTATTTCAGTGCACCGTGAGCACTTACTGAAGCAGATTAAAACACTTGTCACAGAATTCTAGATATCATTCTCCTCTCTGTCAGTGTGCTATTAAATAGCATCATATATATGACAAATGTGTTTTCTATGCACTGAAATGTTTTGTTTTGTTTAGGGTGGAGGGGATATGCAGCAAAACAGCACTATTGGGCCATATTTTTAGCTGCTGCAAATTAACACAGTTCCACTGGGAGTAGTGCCAGGAATTTAAAATGAATGTTGAACTTCTTGCAGTAGAATTGGCTACTGTGCCACTTCAGTGATACAGAGGGCTGGGGTGTAGCAAACATTTAGAAAAAAAAGCATAATAAATTATCTCAGGATAAGCTTTGCTTCACTGCCAGGTGAATAGAATAAATTATATCAAGCTGCAAAACATTCAGTGCCTGTACTGTGTTTCAGTACTAGCGTTATAAATGCCCTATACGGGCAAAGCTGGTGCATAGAAGAAAACCATACCTCCTGAACAGAGGAGAATTCCCTGTGTGCAGACTCTGAAGTAATGGCTGAAAACCCCGTTGTTTATATTCAGCATGGGGATTCGCACATTCTCAAATGAAATCCCTGTTAAAGAAGCCATATGGTCATTATACTATGGCTGGTAGCAAGAGGGAAAGTGTTATCATGAATCAGAAATCAGATAAGAGGCAGAAGACTAAACAGTTAACAAATTTCCTTATTTAGAAAGCAAAATGAGACAGCAAAGCTTGTATTTTAGAATCAGTTATTATTAGAAAAAACAGTTTGGAGTCTTACTACTCCTAAAAAGGCTAAAAAGCAAAAAGATGAAAATGCAATAATTGTTGGAAAAAAGGTGCTTATCTATTCATACAGCCCCACTGAATATTAAATCAATCACATCAGCTCTGAAAAAAAAAACAATTGGCATCATGGGGGAGAGCTCTGTGGAGATACTGCTATTCAACATGAGGTCCTGAAGGTGGACAAGGTCAGAATACTGAGGGAATGGAGTAGAAAATGCAACTGGAAGTAATCTAATATTGTGTAAATCAACCTTTCCTGGAATGCTATATTCAGCTCTACTCATCTTGTCTAAAGAGAGATATAAACAGAAAGAAAAAGGGTTCACAACTGGGTCGGTTACACCACAATCACTAGAGGAACTCATCACCACAAGTCACCATTAAAGTTGAGATTAAAAGAAAAGGGTTAACCTTATGGTAAATGAATGATGAAAACATCAACACTTACAGCAAACAAAGCTCTACTGTAACTCTGTCAGAAGAAAACCAGCCAAAGTACTATGATAGCTAATAAGCGTTCTTTTCAAAGGTCATTAGCAATTTGCCCCAGCTGCTTTCTGAATGCCCTGTTCTGGTTAGAAAAGCCCCAGCTCTGTAAACCCAACTCTTTAAAAAATAATTACAAAACATGGCAACTGAGGCATTGATGTAATTCTTTGCTTTGAATTGGAGACAGTTCTTAGTAGAAAGACATATGAAGAGCATGGGGTGCACTTAAGAAGAGCACAGCCAGCAGGTTGAGGGAAGTGAATCTTCCCATCCACTCTGCCCTGCTGAGGCCACATTTAGACTACTGTGTCCAGTTCTGGGTTCTCCAGTTCAAAAGACAGGATTGTCCTGGAAGGAGTCCAGTGAAAGACCACAAAGACGATAAAGGGCCTGGAGCATCTCCCATATGAGGAAAGGCTGGGTAATTTGAGTTTGTTAAGCCTGGGGAAAAGAAGCCTGAGAGGGGGTCTAATAAATGTTTATAAATACCCAAAGGGAGGTGGTGGGCAAATGGATGAAGCCAGGCTCTTCTTGGTGGTATGTAGCAACAGAACAAAGAGTAATGGCCTAAAACTTGAACGTAGGAAATTCTGTACTAACATGCGGAATTGCTTCTTTATGGTAAGGGTGACAGAGCACTGGAAAAGGTTGCCTGGAGGTGCTGTGGAGTCTCCTATGGAGATATTCATGACCTGTCCGGACACCTACCTTGTGACACCTACCTTGTAGGGTACCTGCTTTAGCAGTGGGGTTGGACTCAATGATCTCTTAAAGACTCTTCCAACCCCTGCAGTTCTGTGATTCTATGATTCCGTCATGCCAGTGAAATAATCTACAAATAAAGTAAAGCAAAAAAGAAACCCCAAAACATAATCCTGACAGAAGAACCAGAGTTTGCAGATTATTGGGTGGTTCAGCTGCCACAGATCTGTGTGCAAAGTCCTTTCTGACATGAATTCATCTCTGGCATCGCTGGGAGATGGAACTCAGTAACACAAAGGTTTTTTTATTCATTTCCCCTTCCCCCCCAAAAATGCGTCTATGTCATAGGGTTCTGGCTTTAGCAGTTCAAAGAACAGAAATGAAATGAGGCATTTCCCTCTTTTAAGATGTAGCGTTAATGTGCAGCTTTTGCTGGTTTCTCTTAACATGCAATTATTTCTTCCTTGATAAGATTCAGTTAATTGGTGAGATAATGAAGCAGCTATTCCCTAGGAATTGTTATGTAACTTATATTACCTTTTCTTAATACAATGGGAGATATTAAAATTAGCAGCCTTTTGTTTCTCTGCTGTTCAAGTTCTTAACTGCGTTTGTTTTATAGACCAAACAGTTGTCTTACATACTAATTGTTCAGCATTGTAAAATAAGTTCTCCTAAAACTCAGGCACGTGGTGTTTTAACAGAGCACCACTTCACAGATTTGCTCAGCAAATATTTGTTTTGTCCTTATTAAATAAAGTATGCTTGAAATGATACACTGGCTTGATTTCATTACATTTCATACGTTCTAAAGTCAGTGCTGAAGGAGTACAGAATAAGCTGCTGGGCAGAACGATTTACAGATTGTTCTATATTAACCTGTGGTTCATGCATCACCGAGTGTTTTCCTCCCCTAATTAGAGACCAGCCAATTGCACTATTTATAATTACTTAATATGATGAGGATTTATATAGAGAGAGATCAAATAAAGAGATTTAACAGAAACACCAAGCAAGGATAAAGATTTAATTAACACGGCAATCACTTCTGGGGCACTGCTGTCTCCAAAATGTTCTTTTTTATTAGTTTGTTCTGAGACTGCTGTCTCCATGTGGAAAATACATTGGCAAAGTAAAAAAAAAAAAAAAAAAAAGCACAAAAAAAACCACTTTGGAGCACTACGTAGAAAACACAGACATAGAAATCTTGTGATTTGAATAAGTGTGTTGATGCAGAGAATGGTATTTCAAGATCTACCCCTTAAAAAAAAAAAAAAAGAAAAGAATAATTCTTCCATATTGTAAGCTGTCACTAATTCTGTTACAATTCTGGATTACTGTACTGAGAGGAGAGAATAGCCCTCTCTTCAAATTTCCCTGCATCAATTTCTGTGAAGGTAACTCCAGTATTTATTCATATGAAAATTTGAAAAAAAAAAAACAAACAAAAAAAAACCTTGCAAAAAGCAGCCTTAGCAATATAAAACCAGATTCCATTTCTAACCCAGTCCATTTCAGAACTGAACATTTTCTCAACTTTTTTCTCTTCCTCCCTTCCTATTCCAGGGGCTAGAGCAGCTCCTGTTGTCTCAATAAGCTCCACTGCCTGAATGATTCCTTCTGCAGCAAGTTTGGATTAAAGTGTTAATGACCTCTGCTATGATTATGCAAGTAGCTGCTTGCTCACTTGCTCTCTGATGATCCATCTATATGATCCAGGTAAAATCAGGAGTGCTTAAACGTGGTGCTTGCCCCTGAAAGTCGTACTGACAGAGCGGTCTTGGGGTGCAGCCGTCTGTGAAGTTGCGCCAACAGAGCAGAGAGAGCATCTGTGTGTGGGGGGGAGATGGGACACCTTCAGCAGCTGCAGTCAGCCCAGCACAACCTCTCACCAAAGCAAATGTCCTGGTGAAGGAAATCTTTTTGTTCTTCAGTTTTAGAAATATTTCCATCTTCTTTGGGCTCATCGTATCTGCAAAGTAAATCAGATGATAAAAACTATTTTCTATAAAATCTGATCTGGGAGTATCTTGGGAAAGACTGAATGAGTTTTTGAATTCAGTGGCAGAAACGTAATGTATAAATAAAACTATGAAATTTTAAACCCTAGCTAAAGCAAGATGAAAACAGAAAGTGTTTCAGCAGAGCCAAGATAACAAACACAAAGAAATAGCACATTCCAAATGAGAAACAAAAAGCTCTGAAACTTTTGGAAGCAGCTGAAAAATAAAGAGCACAGCTCATCTCTTGCCAGCACCTTTCTGGAGTGCTTTCAAATACTCCTCTTTAACACTGGTCAGTCACTAACACACAAATACATATGGATAAAAACACACCTTTGTGAAGTTAGGGACTGAAATGTCCACTGTGGCTGTGGCTGCCAACCTGTGCTATCACTTTCCAGTGGTGAGAGAGAAGGGATGCTGGGCAAGTGCCAGCAGGACAGTTTTGCAAAGGAGATGGGGGGGCGGGGGATCAGGACAAGTTGTGTGGCCCTTTGGTGGCTGCCAGCCCCAGTGCCAGGCACGTTCCATCCTCACTGTGATGCTGAAGAGTCCCACACACTCTTCAGCAGCTCCCCACTGAGACACTGACATGTTACAGGTGGCTACATCTCACTTATGCAGAGGAAAGAAGCTGCAGAAGAGAAAGCCTGTACTCAGCAAAGGCATGGATGATCTAGAAGTACAATTTAAGTCTATTCTGAAGTACATATTAAGCAATGTAGTGCACTTACTTTTGAAAGATGCATGTATATGTTTCTGAAGACAAGACATGAAGCTTTAGGCAGCAGTGGGCAGATTGTGGCTTCGCATGGGTGGCAGGCACGTACCCTCTGGTTTTGTCAGAAAGAGGAAGGTGTGATATTGTCCTTCATCAGGAGGAGAGGAGGATGGCTGACAAATGGCACAATGTATTTCATGAGCAGCTGTGCCACCTGCCCACAAAAAACTGAGATGAGAATATTTGTATAGCTGCTCTGTGATGCTTTTAAAAGCTAAGGCTGCATGTATTATTTCAGTGACAACATTACACTGCACTCTAATCAGCATGTTTTGCAACGCTATTTGGTGCAATCTCTGTCGATTATTTCTAGTCTACCAATTCATACCACAGTGAAAAACCTTCATACACTCTGGTCTCATCCAGCTTGCTAGAGCAGCAGTCTTCTTTCAAACTTTCTAATACACATTCGATTAACAAAATACACAAAATCAGCAGTGAACTGCTATCAGCACTGTTGTGTTGCAGAGCAAAATGATGGGACGAAGCCAAAGGGAGTTGGATTGCATCAGTCCTGTGAGATGATGAGGGGTGCTGAAAGGATGAACTGTGGAGAGACTGCTCAAGTGCAGGCTGATGGCTTCCAGAAGTCTCTACAGTTAGGCTCTCAAAAGGTGTGACCTTTTGCACCTTTGGCTGATCTGGTCCAGTGCTAGATGGGAGATTTAAAACAATGTTGTACCAACAAAAGATTAAGGAAAGAAACAAAAGCTCTGAGTTCTGCTTTCTAGCAGTGCTCCCCTCTAGAGTGCTCTTATGTGGGCTCTCATGAATGCTGTGACTTGCTTTTGCCATGCTCTCCCTCTCTCTCTTTTAATCTCTCTCTGTATAGATTAATAACTATTCTATGGATGCAACAAAAGACTGATGAAAGATGCTATATAAAAGGAAATAGTATTTTTATATACTGCTGTACAAAGTAGGCCACAGTGCTCCCATTTTTATATTGTTCTTCTGAAGTCTCTGATGTTTCACAAGGGAAACCAAGATCCACGTATAGTTTCTTTGCTTCATGCTCTGTGAAAACCTCATGCTAGAAAGCTAAGGGTTTATTTTATATTACAAATATCACAGTGATTTATATTGCCTTTGACACAAAAGATTTCCTTAATAAAGCTTTATGGGTTTGGTGTGTTATTTGATCACTCAGACTGGTCACTTGTAAAACCTCGTGTACCTTCCTAAAAGTTCTGGGAAAATTTACACCCCATATTCCATGGGGCATGGCTATTGTTCTAAATAGCAAGTCTCACTTCTGAAAAGAGCCTTTCTTTTTTAGAAGATAAATAATGGTAGGATAAAGTTACCCTAAAGGTAAAGTGAGGTCAAAGCTCTTCAGAGCCATCAGATGATCTGTCCCGGAAAAAGAACACTGGCAGGCTGAGCTAATCGAACACTTTGGATAACTGACTGCTGGCTAACACACTATAGCACCCTATTGACTTTCCAGAACTCATCAATCCATTCAACTGCCCATGCATTCATGAAAGAACAGCACATGTAGCTCTGCTACAGTTCTAACTGCAAGCAAGGCAAATATTTCTGCAGCACTGCTTTTAAACCTTCATCTTTTAAACCTTTGCACTTCTTCAGGCTGACAAATAAACTTTCTAAGACTAGTAAGCTGCTTGGAAAAGAAATCCCTTTGCTTTCCTAAAGAATCTCTGGAAAATCACGTGGCCTTGACTTGTTGGCCTGTGCAATAACATCTGTTCTGAAAAATCCTCTGTTTTTTCTCTCTCTTAATCCTGTCAGTTGTGCAGTCTTGATTATACGTTTGCACAATAGGGAATAGCATTTATAATGTAGGTTATATATAATCTATACAGCTATGTTCTTCCAAAACAGAAGTGCCTATCTATTATCGTCAATCATTATTGCTATACTCTATCACTCCCCTGATGGTTTACAAACAAGAACTTCATTCTCGGTTTCTGTTTCAATTTTATTTCCAAAGACCTTCACTTGCTAGCAGTCCCTGGTGCCGCAAGACTTTCTCTCACTCTTCTAAATGAAGACCTTGTGCCTTTGCTTCCTTCTCTTAATGTAAGGTGCAATCAGCTTGAGCTTTTACGTATTCCCTTCACTGTAATGAAATAGCACAATGTCAAGCACTGTACATCTTATGAAGTAATTAAAATATGCTAGAAAGGGATCGTTGTAGTCAGTCTCAGGAATGAAGGAAGAAATAACAAACCATAATCAATTAGAGCCAAAAAGAAATCCCTAAAAGCTCCTGCACTCTCAGAGAAAGCAGATGGTTCAAGGCTTACGTGGTGTGTAGAGCTGTCCTGCTACGCTGAATGTAGAGAAATTATAGAGCTGCTGGGCCAAATCCTGCACTCACCAGAGCATAAATCTACAGTAATTCCATTAGGCTCTGTGGATTTATGTCACTGCAAGGGAAATCAGAATCTGACTCTTTGTTTTCACGACTTTATGTGATGAATAATGTGCTCATCATAAACACAGTTTATCAGGAAAAGCAAAGGATTGCAATTTAAGCATTTGAATAGATGCCTTTTGAAGTGACTGGGCAGCAATTAAGACAGATAGATATTCCTGATGAATAGCTATTCAAAAGCCTAGCTTCCACTCTTCGCAAAGTAGAATGCAACAGTTTTTTTCCAACTTGAGTTTAATCAAAACTGAAAGAAACCCTGGTCATTTGTCAGTCTGCCTTTCCAACGGGCTTTGCCCAAGGCAGCCTTGAAATGACAGCTTAGAGATGGCCGGGAGAATTAAAGAATTTATAATCACATTTTTAATTTCCTTTAAGCTAGATTTTAGAATTTTGTGAGACTAAATTGTTGTAAGCTTATGATGACAGAATTGTACGGGTTGGAAGGGACCTCTGGAGATTATCCAGTCCAACCCCTCCTGCTAAAGCAGGTTCCCTACTGTAGGTTACACAGGAAAGCATCCAGGCATGTTTTAAATATCTTCAGACTGTACAGTCTCTCTGGACAGCCTGTTCCAGTGCTCTGTCACCCTTGCAGTAAAGGTTTTCCTCATGTTCAGATGGAACTTCCTGTGTTCCAGTTTGTGCCCATTGCCTCTTATCCTGTTGCTGTGTATTTCTCAAAAAAATCTGGCCCTATCCACTTCACATACATACTTTAGATCCAGTGTCAGATGATTTAGGTTTATCTAAAGGCAAAGACTATTAAAAGGTGGAATGCTATGTTGATGCATTCATCATTATCATAATTTTAGGTACTAAGTCATTTTTGATGGAAACTATTTTATATGTACAGAATCTGGATGTCTATTAGTATGGAATACAAATCAGCTGTATATTAGCCTATGTGCTTATAAGGAAAGACTGGGGCCAGTCACCTTTGTTTTGGCCATTTGAAGGCTGAAGATTACTAGAATGGTCCTCAAGCAGCAGTCCATAAACTGCTGCAACTTCTTATTTACCTAGCAGCCAATTATTCCAATTATATATATTCCTACCAGCCATTACAAAGCCAGCAACCAGTCGTGATAACAGGCATCCTAAAATACCATCAACCAAGCATGGATTTACTGGATGGATTACATGGCTTTTCATTTTTTTTTCACCAGAAAAGACCTGTACAATTATTTATGCAATGAAGAGAACCCTCATATTTGAGATTATATGTAACACCAGTGGAGTAATGTGAAATATGTATTTCAAAGTGCCTTTCATCCAAAAGACTTTTGAACTTTGTGCAATTACCAAGAGTTTGTACGGGCATGAGCTGCAGAGAACAGGTGTAGCAACATGGTGCCATGGAGTGCATGGGATCAATGTTTGCAGAAATCTCTTTATCTCAAATAAAAGTTACTTGTTTGTTTACTAAACAAATTTACTTGAAATATTTCTAGACTTTCCAAATTCTGAATAAAATAATGAATGGGATATAGAAGCAAAAGTAACAAAGAGAATCTTATTAGCTTTGCCCTATATGTTCAGAATTGGGGTGTTCACATGTCAAAAATCTGCATGTGCCAAACATCTTCCAAGCAGCTATGTTATCATTTCTGTTGTATGGATTTCCAAGAGGGAAATCTTTCTTAATCTTAAAAAAAAAAAAACAAACCACACAAAACAGAGCTGTAAGTGTATGCACAAGAGGATAAGAAGGCAGATAAGCTTATTTTGAACAGGGCAAGTATTTAATATTTCATATACAGTTCTTTTCCTTAGCAAATTATGCAAGTCCTTTCTATTTGCTGCATGTATCTAATACAATTCAGAAAACACTCTTGAGGAAAAGTTTCTGTATTAAAGTTTCAGCAAACCTTAATATGGTTTCTTTCTTAACTGTTTGGATGTCTGACATAGTGCTTATGATCATTTGTTTAGAGAAATGTCCTTCAATCACTCTACACGATAAGCTGACAGAAAAGTGGTCAGCATGGCTATTGGAGTTACTTTGAAGAAGTAACTGCCATTTTGCATTGATGTTTGGAAGGCCTGAATTCTACTCTGCTGCACACTTTTGTAGTAAATGGACCTAAAGTGAGCTGTTGTAATGGAGGTGCAAAAAAGGATTCTGCTCCCAGAGGAACACCACTATGAAATGACAACCTGGGTCAACAAATCCATTTCCCTTTACTACCAGGTGTCTGCACAAGGGATGTTGCTCCTGAGTGGGAGAAACAAATCTGCTTCCTGGTAGAATACTACTGATTTTTTATTGGGACAAAGACTAAGAAAACAGATCTATAATAGCTACAGAAAAGTAGCAGAATAAAAATATTACTGATACTGTACATTCCAATGGGAATGATTTTAGCATATTTGCAGGGGGTCTAGGAAGCAGAGGGACAACAAAACAAACAAGAAACTTCCCAACCTTTCCACTCAGCTTAAGTGAAAAATTATTCTTGGTCCTAAATCTGGCTACCAGTTTAAGTTTGCTTAAAGTGGTACCAGGAGCACCGCAGCACTGTGCTTTTACATCCTGTCTAGACACATGGCCTGTGTCCAGTTGGCTGGTCGTTACAGGAACAGAAAAAAATTCAAACCAAAAAAACTAGCAGCCAATTCATGCACCAAGAGAAAAAAAAAACTTCTTGGCCCAAAGGAAGCCAGTAAATGCCCTGAAGCACAGGATTAATACAATATGATACATGTCGCTAGCAAGTACTGATCCAATTTCCTTTCAAAATTGCCTGGAGACTTGGACCCAAAGATTCATGTCTGTCCAAGGCAGCGTTGGGTACTGGAAAGCTTAGCTTTCAAAGCAGTTATCTGCAAGTATAACTTCTCTCTCTGGAGGAAAAAAGTAGAAAGAGAAAGAAAAAGGAAAATGAAAAAGAAAATGGAAAAAAAAAAAAAGTGTCTTTTGTTTTTGCGGAATTGAATAGTCGTCTGAGGGGATATTTCAAAACCTGAAGTCAGCACAATGCCCTGTACGTGGGACCCTCTGCTAGCTGACCATATGGGACATGGAGCTGGGGACAGAGGTGCTAGGAGAGGCTGCTTCCCAGCAGCATGCACAGAGTACCAGAAAACCTTCCTCAAAGAGGGTCTGTGCCTTTCCAGATCCATATCATGCTTTAAAATTCATTGCTTTGGTGGTTAGAACCAGATGATTGTTGAGATTCCTTCCACCCCAAGCCATTCTATGATTCTGTGCTGTTTCATTTAAGACAAGAACACACAAAGTGTATGAAAAGGATGAAGTACTTGATTGGCTTTCTAGCAAGTCTAATATTTATGTTCTAGGATTTACATTTAAATTCTGTGATGAGAGACACATCAGAATAAAGAATTAAACTTGTGATGGGGATGGTGGGGATCATAACAAAAAATGATCTACGACAATTTGGGAAATGGCTGAGCACTTTTTTCTGACGCATTTTCTTTGCTTTCATGGTTTATTATTCAGGTTATTGTTTCCTAGCTGATTACACTGGTTAATCAATATAGAAACTATTGAAGGCGTTATCCTCAGCTGAAATAATGTAATTATGCATTTGTATGTACCAGTGTGTGAGCCCTTGTGGGCAGAAAAAGAAAAGAATGAACTGTTTTTATTTTTCTAACTTAGGAAGATAATATCCATTATTTTTATTGGTGTTAATATTCTGTCAAAGGATGTTGTTTTTGATGCAGTAGTGCCTACTGTTCTCACTGGAGATTAGGTCTCCTGCTTGGCATACACTGTACACAGCTACAAGGCAACATATGCCCTATCCCAAAACCTCACCATCTGCACAGTTAATGGGAGATAACAGTGGGTACAACAGGCCAGAGCAGATTGAAGAAGTGGAAGCACAATGCAATCGGTGTTATAAGCATCAACCTAACAGAAGCCAAAGACTGATCTTGCATTGCTTATTCAAGACAAAGATACTATTATCTTCACATGCCCCTGTTCCAGCACTGTGTAGAAAGAAGTCCCTTCAAAATGTCTTTCTCCTTTCTGGCCGTATTCACAGGGATGTCAGCGACAAAGTGATGAAATTTCACTACTTTAGTACATGCATACAACAAAGAGAAGGGTTTACCCTGATTCTCATTATCATGATAATTTTTCTTACATGAAGTCCTCCACCAAATTAGAAAAGCAAAGGTGTTCCAAAAGAAGGGGGATGTCGGATGTACAGGCAGATTTGCTAGAAAATTAATACATGTTCATTTCCACTGGATAAGACTAGATAGTTCAGGAAAATGGTAATTTTCCTTATGCATATTAATACCTCCAGCTTGAATACAGCTTAGATTGGTTATAACTAGAAGCTCATTCAGTGCATGAGATGCATGAGAAAATGTAAGTTTATGGTATATTTTTATTCACTTCCTTTTGATGGCAGATACTGTTGCCTCAAACCAGTTTCCAGCAGATGATCTTCACACTACCAAAACCACAGTGATTGAACAAAAGTGGTCCCATAGGTTGTCTTTTCAGGAAGTTTGGCAGTTACCAAACTGTTTTAAATTCCATAAATGAATATGTTTTGTGGTAAAAAATTTTTCTATACAGAAAAAAGTAATTTCCCAGATTTCATTACCTAACATGCATATTTAGTTTTGAATGTGTTGTGATTCTGAGTAGGGAGAAAGTAAAACAACTTCTCATGAATAGACATCTTCAACTTTTATAGTGAAAATCAAAAATATCTTTCTCCAAATATATATCAATAAATGAAATTTTCCCTGTACATTTAATACATAGCTAGTGACTCATGAATTATAGCTCTTAAGTACAAAAATGGATATCTAACATTGCAAAATAGAGAGGCAAGCCACACAGAGTGAGAAAATGCCTTTCCTCTCCTTCTGGACAACCTTTTCCAAGAGCTTCCTGATAAATGAGAAGAAAAATGTTTCAGAAAAAAGTATTTTTTTCCCAGGGGCTGGGAGCAGATTTTCATTGACTTCATGGCTTCATGTGGCCACAAGGATGCTACAAGGATCCCCATTTTCCCCAGCAGGACTGCAGGAGCTGAGACTCGGATGCTTCTTTTTCCCCTTGTCCTCAGGCTGCCCTGCTGCTCAGCTGCTCCTCCTGAGGCCCCACCCATGCAGCCCCATCAGGAATGGATCTCATGGAAATATACTCAGACCTGTGATGAGGATATAGCAGACTGAATATGCTGTCAAATTCAATATGTCTGTTATTTGTTGAACATAGGAAAATATGGCTGTGTATTGCAACTATATATTACAATAGTATCGTAGAATCACAGAATGGCCTGGGTTGAAAAAGACCACAATGATCATCTAGTTTCAACCCCCCTGCTATGTGCAGGGTTGCCAACCACCAGACCAGGCTGCCCAGAGCCACATCCAGCCTGGCCTTGAATGCCTCCATGGATGGGGCATCCACAACCTCCTTGGGCAACCTGTTCCAGTGCGTCACCACCCTCCTATTAGGAGGAAAAACTTCCTTCTAATATCTAACCTAAACCTCCCGTCTCAGTTTAAAATCATTCCCCTATCTATATCTATAGATATATATATATATCAATAAATCATCCAAACCTAAGCTTGTATGTATGGATGAATATGTAGTAAATTCAGAACATTTCATAATCAGTAATCCAATACTCCGAGTGCATAATACCACGACATGATGCAGGGCTAAAGTAGCTCCAAACGTAGATATGGTTTGTCTGAGGACATACACGTGACTGTAGGAATATGCTGCTTTCTGGCTATTTTTTGAAGCTGAAAACAATCCTTTCCAAAACATATAGTTTTGCATATGTATTGAGGAAAGGAAGACATGTGCCATTCATTTGACAAAAAATGGGCTAATTATCAGGCAGCCAGATGGCAAAATACAGACTATAATTCACAGGCGAGCATTCAGCACAGATCAACACCTCCCGTATGGTTCCCACACCCCAACAGCAGTAAAAGCACAGAGACACAGAAACAAAATGCTGCAAGGGTCTCAAGAAAGAAACCACCTCAGCCATCTTGCACCAAGCAGGGAAATTCTGTGTCATACAATATAACTTTATTCCGTACAGAGACTGTAAGGACACAAGGTTTTTCAGTAATTAAAAATTCCTTCCTATGCAAAATGAGCAACAACAAAAAATGCGGAGTAAAACTTTGAGAAATTCCCTAAAAGCCAAACCACAAAAACCTCAGAAGAGAGTATAACCACAGCACACATCCTGACTGCTGCTGACACATGTGGCTCTTTAATGTGGTTACAAGCAGAGCATGCAATGGGAATCTCTTATTGCACATGGGATCATTCACACACATACAGAGCAAGCAACAAAAAATACGTTTCCATAACACATTTAAAAAAAAAAAAAAATCAGCATCTTTCACAGACTGTAAAATAAGATTTGCCAAAGGGGCTCTGAAAGCAATGTGATGGACAAGTTACAGGAACCTGCAAAGAATACACACAGTGTTCTCCACAACTCCTTGCCAAGAAAAAGCAACTGCTGAACCTAACAGGTAGGCTGCATGTGCCATGGGCTGGAGGCATACAGGAATGAGAATATCTGCCCTGTCACAGCAGGCACAGCAGTGCTGGGCAGTGGCAGTAAGGAAGGGGACCCAAGCCCCACAAGCATTTTTATAGAAAATGACCTGAAACTTTAAAAATCTGTAAATCCTGTGCTTTCTCTGGACTCCAACACCCAGAAGCCAAGGATCTTCCTTGCCTCACTCTTAACTTGCATGGGCACATTTGAGAAATGCTGCTGAGGCCATCTGTGGGCTGGGGTCCCTTTTGGGTTTGCTCAGCTTTATACTGCAGTGCTGAACATGTGACCCACCACCTGCTGACTCCTGGCACACATGGCAGAGAATAGCATCTTATTGTACTTTATGGATTTTAATTAATCCCATATTTCTGTGCTAGATTCCATAATTTAGAAGAGCATAGAGGGAAAGCCTTCTTACTCATTCATAACTGCCAGTAGTGTATGTATGGGGCTGTGTGCTCTGTGTTAGAAAGAGAAAATAACAAGGATATATGTAACTAATTAGTGCTGATTCTGAACACAGTTACGAATTAGTATACATGGCATTCTCATTTAAAGAACTGATTTAAAGAACGTCTGTTCTTTCTACTTGTTACATTTGCTTTAATGTGGGTTGGTTTTTTGCTTTTTTTTTTTTTTAACTTCCCTGAAGACAAGAAAGCAGGGCAGGAATTGGAGTATTTTTACCTTGACTCCTGCTGCTCCTGAGCACCAACCAGAGCATCGAGAGCACTGAGCATTCGGGGTTTCCTACCACAGATGTAGGCTGCTGGGTTATGCAAACTGGTGGGTTTTGCCTGTCACCATGAGACCCAAATCCAGTATAATTACCTGTCTGATGCCTGGAGAGGGTGAACAAGCAGAGCATTATACCCAAGTATTTACCTGTGACAGTTTATGAGGGAAGGGAAAGCCTTCTACCTTTCAAGTTTATCCGCCATCTGTTTTCAACTTCTGTGGTCATCAGAAGGTATTAAGCATCTTTCTCATGGCTAAAACTCGAAATTTAACTTTCTGTATGAACTATGAACTGGAAATGCAACAGTCTTGTACATTTTGTTTACAGTTGTATTTACAAACTCACATATTTGGAGTACTTTGTGACCCAGTGATACGATGAAAAAAAATTACCAGTGAGCTGAGCACATAACATGTGGGGAATACATATGTGCACGCATATCAGTGAATGCAATTGCATTTGAATCACTGAACTGCTGGTAGCAGATTTATTTAAATTAACCTGGCTACATGAGATTTAACACTGGGAAGCAATAAGGGTGGAAATTGTGTTTTCTCAGCCAATGCACAGCTATATTTTATATTCAGATTCCACAGGAATGCTCATTGGAAATTTGAGTTTCAGGGTCTTGTATGTGTACTCCTGAGAGGCACCTCCATAACATAGAGTCATAGAATCACAGAATCATCGAATCATCGAATCATCGAATCATCGAATCATAGAATCATAGAATCATAGAATCATAGAATCATAGAATCATAGAATCATAGAATGGGCTGGGTTGAAAAGGACCACGATGATCATCTAATTTCAACCCCCCTGTTATTTGCAGGGTCGCCAACCACCAGGCCAGGCTGCCCAGAGCCACATCCATCCTGGCCTTGAATGCCTCCAGGAATGGGGCATCCACAACCTCTCTGGGCAACCTGTTCCAGTGCATCACCACCCTCTGTGTGAAAAACTTCCTCCTAATATCTAACCTAAACCTCCCCTGTCTCAGTTTAAAACCATTTCCCCTTGTCCTATCACTACCCACCCTCATAAACAGCCATTCCCCCTTCTGTTTATACGCTCCCTTCAAGTACTGGAAGGCCACAATGAGGTCTCCCCAGAGCCTTCTCTTCTCCAAGCTAAACAAGCCCAGTCCCCTCAACCTTTCCTCATAGGAGAGGTGCTCCAGCCCTCTGATCATCTTAGTGGCCCTCCTCTGGACCCACTCCAAGAGCTCCACGTCCTTCCTGTACTGGGGGCCCCAGGCCTGGACGCAGTACTTCAGATGGGGCCTCACAAGAGCCAAGTAGAGGGGGACAATCACCTCCCTCTCCCTGCTGGCCACCCCTTTTTTAATGCAGCCCAGAACACACTTGGCCTTCTTGGCTGCAAGTGCACACTGCTGGCTCATGTCCAGCTTCTTGTCTACCAGGACCCCCAAGTCCTTCTCTGCAGGGCTGCTCTCAAGGGGTTCTTTCCCCAGTTTGTATAAATACCTGGGATTGCCCCAGCCCAAGTGCAACATCACCTCCTTTCCCCTCAGTCCCTTTAGCTGGAGACAATATGTCCAAGTTCTGTTCTTTCTACAACAGTGCCTTAGGTCACATCTGAATGGCCTTTCTGAATGAGAGGCTGCAGGAGGCCCGGAGCCAGCTGGACTGAAGTGGCTTTGGTGGTGCATGCCTAGTTTCCCTGGGTTTCACTTCACATGACTCCAGAGTAGTGTGCTTTAAATGCCAGACCAGATGAGAAGGGTTTCGGTGACTGCACTTATTCCCTGCTCAGACGTTCCCTACAGCTCTGCTTTCTAAATGGGAAGGATTTTACTGCTCCCACCATGGACTGTCACTGAATACCTCTGTGCATGCAAAATCTTTGTGAAGACACATATATTTTGTCGTAATATTTACATAGTGTTTTGTATCTCCAAACTACTTCCATAATCTTAAGAAATATATTCAGACAACCATAAATTTCCAGGCACTTTCTTCCACAAGAAGCCCTGTATAAATCAAAGAGGTTTTTTCCAGAATAGAGTGATACTCAATGTAGTAGCAGTCAGAGTCACGGAGGAGTGTAAATGACCTAAATACTCTGAGACACAGTGGTTGTTGCTGGCATTTGAGGCTTATCCTGGAAGGCCTTGATTTACATCGGACATTATGTATGGAGCACAACCTAGAGTTTTTGTACATTGTTATTGTACCTATTATGGAAGATTTTTCAAGTACTGAAACTAGAAGCTTCTTCTTCTGAAGGAGGTTCTCTCATCGGAAAAGTAAGCCAGGGAACCATGAGTAACATCCCCCTACAGCTCACCACTCTGCTGAGAAGCAAATGGAAATGCACACGGGGTCTGGCACTAATCTCAGGCAAAGAAGCAATTACTACAAAATCATCTCCATAGGGGCATGAGTGAGAACTGATGTACAATCTTTTCTATGTATTTAGTCTGAATTAAACCTGATCTTCACTGTGAAACTATCTTGATAAAGCAAAGGCTCCTAAAAAGTTAAGACAAGCATGTCTTGGACACAGGCAATTTTTTGTTCATATCCACATGAATTATCAGCTAGAAGCACATGAGATGTGCGCTACGCTCAGAGTCATGACAACAGTGGGGCAAGAGAAGCACCAGATGGTGACAGATGTGAGGGCCACCACCTCAGGGTGCTCTGCAGTTCCCAGGCAGGCTCTGGAAAAAGCATCTGGCAGCTGAGAGGACACAGAGGGCAGCGGGAGAGTGGGAGAGGGGGATCCAGAGAAAAGGACACTGGGGGAATAAAGCGCATGCAATCTGGCATACATTTTGGTACTGCCCTCCTCTGAACACAATAAACAGCTTTGTGCATGGTCCTTCGAGCCCTATGTATAATTAGTGCTTGGGTATTTTATCTCATTAAAATAATTTTATTTGGGGAGAGAGGAAAATCCACAAGCATTACTGCATCTAAAATTCACTTGCACGAACAAAACCTCCAGTATTGCTGTACATGTGATTTCACTTAACTCTGTTTTATGTAATCTCACTTGTTTCAGAAGATATTTTATGCTATGATATCTGAGGCCACAGTGAACGCCTTCCAAATAGACTTCAAGTGTTGTGATATTGAGGGATCTTCCATCCTGTTGGATAAAAATTTTACTGGGAAATCACTGACCATAGTTCTTGTACACATTTCTGATGAACATAATGGTTCACAAACAGCGTCTGTGGAAATGGAAGTCTTAAGTCACCGCGCTGAAAATCTCCAATATTTGCTCTTTTGACACTCAGATTCATCACAAGTACAATTCCACTAGTAAAGAGAATTGTTCTCTGCAGAGGATTATTTATCTGTTTTATTTGCTTAAGTGTATCCCCTTCACAAATCATGCTTTACATTTAGTCTTTTGCTTAGTGTGTAAGTCAGTAATCCATAGCTTTGACATTTTCTCTTAATTTCTCAGTGCACAGTATATGATACTTGACCAAGATTACCTTTTGTACATTTCACTGTGTGTTATGATTTTATCAGAATCTTAATTAAGGGGCCTCAAACTGAAATTTTTACCTCTGACACATTTGGTTTGAGGCATTCATCAACAAATACAGTATGAATGGTACACCTTTATGAGGAAATATCTTTTTTTTTTTTTTTTTTTTTTTGCCTTAGCAACATTGTCCTCTGTTGAATCAAGAAATCTGTGCAGTGAGAAGTGAATTGTGTAACACCACCACTTCATCCTTCACTCAGTACTGCATCCTGCTGTCCTTTATTCTTCATCTTTAATTGTGTGCTGCAGGGTGATGGCCATTCTTCTGCTAGTAAACGTCTTCTGTGATGCTCAGATGTTGTTGAAATGTGGGGAACATCTAAAATCATTGTAGCCAGCTGTAATGAAGTGAAGTCCATTACGAACATTTCTCTTGCACCACACTCCTCACTGGAGCACATACATTTATTAGACCCCCTAGGCACTGCCTGACATTGTGAGGACATAGTGACTGAAATAATGAGTAGCCACTGTGCAGTAACATGTCATTTTACAGCAGGAAACCTTTGTGTGGTAGGCATGGTGCCATGCAAAGATTGATTAGAACCAGATGGTAAAAAATGCATCGCAACTGGGTCCCTGATGAGCTCTTTGGAGTGATTATTAAAATTGTAGTGTTCTTCCTCAAGGATATGCATGTTCCCAAGGGCACTTTCTGGTGTGGTCAAAATTTCAGACATTGGCATTGGGATGGAAATAATTGTAGTTGACCACACTGCTGAATAAATGGAATTATATCAGTAGTGCACTGTACAGTGGTCACATGCCCACCAAACTCTAGCCAAGACAAGAGCTCTTTCAGTCCATTTTCTAGTCTGGAGTTCAGAAAACCTGCTTCAGTTCCCATCTCCACCATATGTTGCCTGTACACTGCAGTATGTGCAGGTAAAAAAACAATCCAGTTGTTTTCACTAGCAAAATTCCCATCAACCTGCACAGCAAAAGATTTTAATATTTGATCTTCGTGTTCCTCACCTAGTAAATAAGGAAGATCTTTATTTCTTGTAGTACATCTGTCTACTGTTTCTTTACTTAGACTATGGTCCCTTTGGACAAAAGCTATCTTGTTTCAGCTTATTAACAAACTGTGTTACCCCCAAGTAAAGTAACATGTGACAGCCCAAACATCAGTACCACAGCTTGCTAAAAGTCAAGTCTGCTCACCAGTGGGTAGAAAAATATGGCTAAAAATTTGTCAGAGGCTTACACAATCATGCCATGCACGGAAGTGGTCCTGCCCTGTGGTTAGCCTTGCAGTGCTTTTCCCACAGAGTCGTGGCTGGCACTGCTCTGGGTACCCAGAAAGAATAAAGATGTTTTCCTGCAGTTTGCTGGGAACTCAGAGCAGCTCAGCTGCCCCAAGTGCATAGAACAATTAGGTCATTCTCTAAAACCACTCTTACAAAAGGCTGATCACTGTGGCACAGCTGATATTTTGTAAAGTGGCCATTCACTGGATTAATGTGGTTAAGAATATTAAACTTACTCTTAGATATTATCTAATACAAAGGCCCTCAGTCTTAGCTAAAATCTCTCTGGATTTCAGTGATATAAATAATACTTAAATAATTACTGTGGGAATTAACTGATATTTAGCAATTTCAGTTTTATTACAGAACTTGACCTTTGAAAGGCTAAGATGAAGTGATAGATTCTATAGGAACATGCAGTGCTTCTGGAAACCAAACTGTAATTAATGGTAACAGCGAGATCTATTGAGACAAAAATGTGATGAAATCTCATAGCAAGTTAACACAAAGGAAAGGATTCGCAGCATTAGCACATTTAAAAAGCTTTTGTTTGTTTGTTCTACATGCTCAGCAGAAGCTTTAAATATGTATGGAAAGCATACTTTTTTTGTCCAGAAGTGCCAAATTTTAAATTATATTTGTAGTTTTCTCTTCAGTGAGACAATCCATTCTACTGGTGAGAGCTTTTATTCCTACAGTCTAGTAATACCGTCTTCCAGTGTGATAGATTTTGTCTTACACTACAGTGTAGAGTGAATAATTTTCCATTACAAGTAGGACTGCATTCTCACTTCAACAGAAAAAGAAAAAAAAGCTTAATTTTCATCCCACCAGCATTTAATTCACTTTGAGTCTATTTTTCATTCTAGCTAGTTGAGTAATTCATGCCCATCTGTTTCTCTGTGAGTCAAGCAATCATTTTTATTTTTGAAATGTGTTCTTTTTGGTATATTGCAATAAATCTTAGAATAATATTTTGCCGACCAGTTGGCTATCATTTCCACTTGTTACAGAAGACATTTTAAAAAAAAGCACTAAAGAGTTGCCTTAACACCCATGAGACGTAGTTCACCGTAAGTGCAAAAATTTTCTTTGGTCACAGCTAAAATGAAAGCAGTTATTGTCAGCAGTACAGGATTTATGCTATGCATTCACAGTCAAAGGCAAACTCTAGTTTCTAAATGCAAACCGTTTAAAATAACCTCTCAGCTCTAGAAGAATGCATAAGAACAAGGAACAGAAAAAACATAACCTAAATATGCATGGTAGCTTTCTCTTCATATCATGAAGAGACAGCAAAAAACAACAACAGCAAAAACTAAGGAAAAACAAAAAAAAGTGAAAATATAGAGAAGCTATACAGTTGTTTCAATAGAAAAAAAATAGTAAAATTATTCTTGTGACTCAGTTATGAAAGAAAATTCTTTAGTGTCAGATGAAAATATGAGAAACTCAAGACATTGCAGAGAGTCTTTATTATTATATATTATATTATGTTGACCCAACTTGTCCCACTTCTTGCCCATATCGACAGGAACAGTCGTCTTTCTGACCTGAGAAGCACTTCTCAGTTCAGGCTGAAGCAAAGAGCTCTTCACCTCACTCCTTCCCTGCAAGGCAGCTGGTTCAGGGAGACCAGACGATAATTTTCTCTCTCTCTTATTCAAGGCAAAGAAGGAGAGCATTGTACATCAGAGACACAACCTCCCTGAGGGCTGCTCCTGGAACGAGCAGGGTACCCAGCGCACTCTGTTCACACTGATAACCAAAGGCACAGTCTCACCTTTGGTTCCCTGTCTCTTGTGGCACTTAGGTTTCTCTTTTCAAATGTACAGAAAAATCAGTTGCTTTGATGAAACACTTCAAATAATATCACATGCTGGTGAATAGCTTTCTTGGCAGCAGGCTACCACTTCATTGTTATTCCATAAATACAAAAAAACATGAAGGGGGGTCTGCTCTCAGCCCTTGCTTTCATTCAGGAATAGGCTATTGACTCTCTAGATTTGTGTTTTCTACTGCAGGGCTCCTGGAGAAAAGCCAAAAATCATTCCTAAGCCACTTTGAACATACAGTAGACCTAGTTTTGTCTGTTTTGAGGCATCTTCACTTTATTTTTCAACCTATGACATGAAGCTGATCCTTTATTTCTCCTTTTAGCTGGGTAGCAGCCAGTTACCCATGCTATTATTTTTTCTATTCCTTGACCAGATTCAGCCCTCTATGGAAGATGGGTAGAGATCTCAAGTATAACAAGTGTCTAGACTGAAATCTAGAGGTTGATTAAAGCTGAGAAACCTCACTGGTGCTTCTGAAATAAAGGCAGAAAGAATTCAGTGCTGTCTGTTCAGCCTCATCTAGCTGCTCAGTCAGCAGGCATGTACTGACTGGCCAGTGAGTATGCACATTCTATGAGACCAGTCAGCCAAAAGCAAAAAGAAAAAATAGCCTAGAATCTTAAGAAAGATTGGTCAGGGGGGAACTAGGCTAATACCAGCAGGCTGTAGGACTTCTGCTGTGTGAGAAGAGGGCATGGAGGTCTGGGAGGAGGCTACGTGTAGCATAGGGGAAGCTAGGACAGCAAGTATCACAATGGTGGCCAAGGAACATAAAGCTGAGCTGACTGTATTGTGGTGAAAGCATGTGATAGGATATCATTTGCATATCCAAAATAAATCTATTTTCACCAGTTCCACTGTCCATAAATTGATTTTGCATATCTTCCTCACCAGGACTTCAGATGTGAAAAAAGGCTTTGGAGAGAATTTAGGTCATTGAGCTTGCCGTGTAGGCTTTCTTGCTGGTAAGCAGGCAAGACCAAGAAAGCCAGCCATAACAACTTCAGGAGCAGACCCAAGCACCCTTCACAGAATCACAGAACAGCTAAAGTTGACAAAAACATCTGGGTTCACCTCATCCAACCCCTTCTGAAACAGTAACACCCAGAGCAGGTGCCCAGGACCACATCCAGGTGGCTTCTGACGATCTCCAAGGAGAATTCACAGCCTCTGGGCAATCTGTTCCAGCACACTGTCACCCACACAGCACTGAAGTGCTGCCTGACATTTAGATGAAGTCTCCAAGTTCCAGTTTGTGCCCCTGTCTCTTGTCCCAGCAATGGGTACCTATTTATAGGTATTCACAATAATAACCTCTCCTCCCCCTCCCCCCCATTCTGCCCCCCCAAAAAAAATCGATCTTCATTTTCCGTGTTCAGACTAGTCAGTCTAGGACTGGACTGTGTACCTTTTAAGTTTGTGTGCCTACATTTTACCAGGTTCATTGCTTTTCTATTTCAATTTCATATCGTGATTCTCCACTATCATAATTTGTGTAACTCCTACTTTTACTTCCTAATTTCCATGGATGTGAATTGAGAACACAGAACAGCAGAACAGGAAACAATTTCCCAGCCTTGCAAGATCCTCATCATTTTCCCATTCAGACTGACATTGAAGTTTTTTAGAAACATCAGAAGAAACAAAACAAAACCTATGCCTTTGTTCTGGAACAGTTCCATGCTGAGGGACTGTATCACACAGAATCTGCATGACCTGAAGATCCAGAGGAGATAATTTAGATGAACTCATACTCAGGCTGCTGCTGTCTATTTTGATCTTTAATATATAGCATTTGCATGTAGGCACAGAAACATGAAAGAACACTTATCTGTATTATGTGTGATACTTCTGCAAAAACTTCTGCCCTGCTGGCAAAATCAAGCTTTTAATTTTTCATATTTTTTTAACATCTACATATATTAGATGTATATGTGTGTGTGTATACATGTAAACAATATGTGCATAAGAAAATATCTGAAAATGTTGGTATGTTTGCAAGCATCATTATGGAATAACCATGTCAAAGTGAGTGTTTTTGTGTGCAGCTGTTGGCACAGTGAGTTGGATACCAGTTTCCTAAGCCACAGCAAAGTCATGGAACTGTGGTAAATCTAGTCCCACAGAGCTCAGATCCTTTACTCCTCATGGACTATTTTATTTTTCTACTTGAGGTAATTGCAGGATCAGTGGGTGACTGCCTTTCTGAGCAGCTCCAGTGTCCTACTAGACTATGAAAGTTCCTGTTTGGATTCTTCAGCCAAAGGGGAAAGCAGCACAGAACAATTACAGAGAGTTATATTCCTGCTGTGTTGTACTGGTGGGCAGATAAGCTGCTACATTATGAACATGTCATTTAATAGATTAAATAATTAAACAATAGGTGGACATCTATTCCTTAGAGTTTAAGATCATTAAGCAAATTTACTTGGAAGCCTTCCTAGATTTGCGCAATTATTCTTATTGGATTTAATAATACCACAGGATGATGTGAACAGCCAACATCTTTCCGGAGATGGGCTTCATGCTGTGTAATCTGAAATCAAGTCATACTACCACTAGCCGTTGTTGCTCTGTTTTTTTTCTTCTCACACTGAAATATTTCTCTCTCAGCACTGTACATACATGTTATCTTAATGCTGAGAAGTGTCCATGTTATCTGCCTTTCAGCAAGCACCCCTTATTCATGGACAATTCACTTGACAAGAAAATAGATCAATAAAGCAACAAAGAAGTTGATAAGAAGAGTGGCTCTTGCTGACTTCCTATTACTTGACAATGGTCATCAGTCAAATATATAGGTATGACTTATACACAAGGAATAAAAAGAGAGCTAAGTGTACAGTCTGTCTTTGTTAGAGATTCCCCTGTTTGTCTGGGAAGAGAACTCAGGTTATAATGGCATAATCACACTTTATCTACAAAATGACAATATTCTATGCATGTCTTAGCAATTTTCTAATATTATTGTTACATCAAATTAGGTACTATAAAGGGTGCTTTTTTTTTTCTCTCTATTTGTACTCACTTCATGTTTTGCCAGAGCTTGGCTGCAATCCAATTTTTTTTCACAGTGGAGCAGAGCAGATGAATCTTCAGTATTTGCTGAAAACGTCTGTGAACCTCTGAGGGATTGCCACTGACCACCTACAAAGCTCCAGCCACATGAGTGCTACACGTGAACTGGTGTACTCTCCTTTTGAAAAGACCCGACTCTCATTAAATCTGGAACAGAGGCGAGCAGAGAGGGGAGGAAAGAATGAGATGAAAAAAGAACTATGGCTCTATCTCATACACCAGTCTATTTGCTAACAAGGCTGTTTGCGCAGCAGGTGATGACAGTCCTTACGTTGACTCTGAGGTATCTAACCAAGAAACAGCCCTTGCTGAAGAAGATTCTTATTTTTTATTTGAATGTGTAATTTATTAGAAGATGGTGAAGATTAGAGTCCTTCCACATATCACAAGATTTCATTTCAGTGGAAATGAATGGTGATCGTCTATTGTTAATTCTTTATTTTCTAGTATGCCATTACTTAAGAAGTCAAGGTATTTGCCATGGAAATTAAAGTGGAAAATATCTAGGTAATTGTTAAGCAAGTTTGGTCCACTACAATATCTTTCCCCCGCCTCTCTGAAACAATTCCTGTGTAACAGATTTCTGTTACATCACCATAGAATCATAGAATGGTTTGGGTTGGGACCTTTAAGATTATCTAGTTCCAGCCCTCTACTACGGGCAGGGACACCTCCCACAAGTCCCATCCAGTCTTGCCTTGAATGCTTCCAGGGAGGGGGATGGGATTTCTTTTCCTCCTTTTCTTCCTCAGAGTACTTTCTAATCTTAGATCAGATATATTTTCTTTTTCAAATATATGGCTTCACCTCTAGTCAGCCTGTCTGTCTCCCATTATGTTGCCCTGATTAAACTTCCTCTGCAGTGGTTTGTTGAAATTCTGTCTTGTATGTTTTATAAACCTTTTTGTCATTGTTCTGCTCAGATTTGAGAAATCCGTCTTGAGTAGCAATCATTTCTTTCAGTCAAGGGAGAGTTAATATAGCCACAGCCATAATCACAGAAGTTCACAAACCACATATTTTTGTCTCCATACAAAATACAGGACTTTGCCCATTGCCTCATGTGATAGGGAAGTACGGGAGGCTGGCAAGTTCCAGGCACAAAGTAGAGCCTATTGTTTCACATAGACATAAACAAGAGAACTGCAGAAACCTCTCCAAATGATCACATGTGGTTTACAATATCTGCTTTGTGACAGCAGAGATAGAACAAATATAGAAAGGTGAGTGACTGCAATTCCAACATGAAAAGTTTTATCTCCTTTAGTTCCACGCATCGTGGAGCAATGGGAATCATGTACATTGGTATGGCATTTTAAGTGGCAGGATTCCTTACTGCCTTATCAGCAGCGGCACTGGTAGCTTTTCTCCTTCTTCTCTGTTGCACTCAAAGGCTTTGTGCCTCTCTTCAGTTGTTAGTATTTTGAATTTTGCCACAAGATCATTCTGTTTCTATAGTGATCTTGGCACCAATAGCACAGGCTCCTTTCCTATCCGTCATGGTTTACTTACGTCAATGAACGCATTATTTTCAACTGCGTTTCTTTCATTCCTGCATCATGTAGGTCATTATATTTATATGCAGCCAGTGAGACCAACGAGTTTCTAAAATTGCCAGAATATTTAGAACAGTCTGACAAACTGTACTGTGTTCCTGCTTATTCATGCACCATTATGTTGGGAAAACAGAGCATAAGTAAACACTAATTAGGAAAATAGGTAGAAACAAACAAAACAAAGCACAATTGCAATACAGCTCTTGGAAACAAAAATATAAAGATACGCAAGTTAGAAAGTCAGAGCAAGCTATTTTTACAGAATCAGAAGTGTTTCATCTGAAAAACTACACAATGGCTTAGTAAGAACAATACAGAAGTCTCAGTCTACAGAAAAATCCATTACTGCGTTTTTCCTGCGTGGTTGAGATTCTGCCTATTATTCACCACAACATGCTTGTAGCACTGGACAGATCTTGTGTACTGATCTATCTTCTAAGAAGGCAGCTGTAAATCAGATAAATGAGCTTTTCTAATTCTGTGTCCTGAGAACACTTCACAATTGCCTACACCAATCTGTCTTTTTAGCTCTCAGTAACTACTGTAATGATTTTTTGTTCTCTTGGATTATGAGTGCATATGATGAAGGAGGCCTCTGTTTCCAAACAAGAAAGTAATTCAAGAGTTTCTCGCTGAATAGGAAAGCTAGCAGATAAAGACAAACTTTCCCTAGAAATGATCTATTGTTCTTCTTGTACATACAACCAAAAATATATCAGTGCAGCTTAGCTATGACTGAAAATGAAAACGGGTGCTGTTTAAACAGTTCATTTAAATATGTTTGAATTTCTCTGATCTTAAATTGTGTTTTCAATAGAAGTATCAGAATTTTAGATTTTACTGAGCTAATCCTTTGCAATGAAAATGAAAACAAATTAGCAAATGTTTCCAGTTAAATAGAACTAGAATAATATGAGGTTTTGTAGAGAGGATGGGTAGATATGAAGGTAAATATTCCTTATTGATCGCTGAGCACTACTTTTCAGTAATGGGGGAGAAAAAGGCTCATGTGAATAAGTTTGCAAGAATAGAAATTGAGCTACAGGCACTGAATATCAGGTCTATATCATTTCAGTTAATAGGAATCAGTGAAATCAACCTGAAACCCCAGTGAACATTATTTGATTTTGAACCTAAGTTCATTTCTAGCCCTACCACAAATGCTGCCAACAGTTTTATTAAAGGAACATCAACCAGACTGAAGCATTTAACAAAGCTTCTTCCCAAAGCAGCATCTCTGACAGGAGGAAAGAGGTTTCTTTTTAGCATTTTAAGGCTAGGAACCAGTGATAATTTGCATTTCTGTTTCTTGAGAATAAGTGACTCTTGGAACAAGTGATGTTTTTCCTATTGTAATATTGATAGTTAAACTCTGCAAGAATGGCCCTTTTTGTTAAATAGTAGGATAACCTTCAGCAAAAGTACTAGAAAAAATTACCTAGAGGGGACAATGGGGTCAAGTTCTTCTTACTCAGCACTGTAGATCACTAACTTGGAGGTGCTTTTTGTTTTGTTTTGTATTTTAATGTCACTGAAAAACGTTGTACTGGGCTTAAGTTAACTGCAAGTTGGAGCCAGCTCCACAACTGACTTACATTGGTACTGTTTTGTTCCCTTGGCTGTTCGTTTTACACAACAGCCAAGAATGTGGTCTCCCACAAATATGAAATCTATTGTGTTACCTCTGACAGAGTTCAAGGATACAGAAGAAGGTGAAATTGCTCTACACTAGGGACTACTGCTTGTGTTCAGATTCTTTAAACTCTTTATCCACAAAGCAGGACTGAGTTTTCAGAACTTTTAAAAGCTCTGATAACAGCCCTGTTCCTGTCTTTTCTCCAAAATAACCATTTTCATAAGTATAAGTTCCTAATCCAATGCAGTTTTCTTTCTAGATATAGGATTCCCCAAAATGTACTTCAGGTTTGCTGGGCAAAGTAGTACCAAGGTCTAATTGTGGATCTGAGCCTGAGAAAATTAATTGATGAAACAACTAGGTTAAGCATAACAATATCACAGATAGACACTAAAACACAAATGTGTTGAAGGTTTTGGTTAGAGTCCGTAAATAAATACAGTACTGGAAAATTTTTGATCAAAGGAGCATAAAATAAATCTTAGTTATTTCTAATTAGAAAAATTAAAGAAAATATACTATAGTAAATGAATAAATCTTGACATGAAGCCCAGAGTTCACAGTGTCAAATGACGAGGAGTTCTGTAGGATGATTCAAGGAAGTACAGATACTCCCCAGAATGTAAGAAAAATAGGGAACATTGATACATTGTTCATTTCCATTTTTATTTAAGGCTTTCAAATCAGACTAGTAAGAGAAAATGCGAATGATGATCAAACAAATATCAGGAGTAGATTATGAGGATTTTAAAGCAGGATATGAGTCACACCTATTTGTAGGATGTTGTGTAAGTCCTGTCATGTAAACAAACTGTATCGGTCACTCTACTACAGAAATGCATCCTGAGCCATCCTGAAATTTATGGTTGCCATCATGCAGTACATCCTAGTTTCTCAGAACAAGACAGTGACAGCAAATCCACCTGTTTTGAAAGTGCTATCAAAGGAAAATATCTGCTAGCTAGTAGAAATTTATTCCATGTGTGTTTATTTATTTATTATTTATTCAATCAGTGTTTGAGCAATATGATCTTATTGATATATGCTCTCTCATTCATTGCAAAATTACTACATTTTAGTTTTCTATTTCAAGAAGACTAATTTAATTTCTGCCTTTCTCTGTCAGAAACATACCTTTGTGGAACAACATTTTCATTAAAAACAAAACAAAACTGATTTCCCTAACATAAAGTCTCATTTAATATATGTGTATATATATATACACACACACTATTGATAAGACTCTATGCATGGAAAAAACACAGTCCAAATTAACATTCTTCTCGATTGCATGTAGTAACAATTGTTCTGTGAATAACATAGCAGAGTAACTTTGCCATTTACGTGTCCTTCAAAATGGTGAATGAAATGGCTTCTCCTCATACCCTTCTAGTCAGAAGCAGTAGGTTCTTTGGAAGCAATGAAAAAAAAAAAAAAAACAACCAGCAGCATCAAGTACTGAATGATTATATCTCAGAGCTGTGAAGAACTGCTGTGAAGAGAGCTGTGAAACGTTCATACCTCCTGCTCCCATTTGATTGACAATGGACATCCAGACCCTACATTATCCAGTGGAGGAAGATGGTTTCTGCATTTTTCTGATTTTACAATTCTTTTTCCCTACCTGATCATGTTGCTTGCTAGCATATTCTATGGGAATTTGAAGCTGCACCCATCTGAAAAAATGTTTCGTTTCCTGCAGCATCTCACAACAGTTTATCAGACATCAATACTCATGAAAGTTTTCTTCCACACATCTACCCAATGTAAGGTGACTCAGGGAACAGAAGAGGAGAGTGTTACTTCTAACATGTGCCTCCTCTACAGGCAGACCAAGCCAAAGTGCTTCCTCCTCACCTTTGTTGCACTGCATACTGCCTCTGTACAAATGGTAATGTATTTAAGACGTGGGAGAAGTCCTTTGTGTTGACAAGGACTTTCAGACACACAGCCTGTTACGAGTGTCTACTTGAGCTTCTTCCCTCCACAGTCTCAATGTCTTTCTTTCAACTAGAAAATAATTAGCACGTTCTCTTTCTGTAATTGATAAAAGTCTAGCGATTTCTTTTTCTAATCTTTCATTACTTAGTTCATGCACTGAGACAGTAATGTATTTGTTTTGGTGTTGATTACATTTTGTCATTGTCACTTCACAGGATTTTTCAGTATTCTTGTTACGTTTTTGCCTTTGGTAATCACTTGATTTAGCAGGAATGCCATTTTTCTTTGCACTAACTGGAGTCTTTTCTTGGCTGCCCGTTGCATTTCAGGGAGTATAACCTGTCTCATATAATGGATTAACATCCCTATAAGCCTGAAAGGGACCTTGTATCCACCCTATTATGTCAGTGATGATTAGCCGGTAGGCATTGTTAGTGAAGAAGGAGCCACTACCATTATGTTAACTCTCCCAACAAAATGAGTCTATTATGTGTCCAGTGTCATGAATGACATGAAAAGGTTCATCTCGAGGGACATGCTAAGCCTTGTCACTTGCACAGTATTTATTTTGTTGAGTGTTTATTTCTACTTATGTTTTAACTTGTGTTGCTAATAAATATTTTTATTTTAGAGCTTTCAAATTCATGTTCCTATATATTTCATATTCGTATTCATATTCCATATTTCATATAAGTTTTTGCTCAACTACTGACCTGAGCCACTCAAAATAAAGTGCTGGTAAGGATCAGTTTAGAGCTAGGAACTATATTCAAGGAAACAAATGAAGCAATATTATATTCCAGTTCAGAACCTTTCAACAGCTTAGCATAACCATATTGTTGCTTCAGTTCCCTAGCTGCAATTACAAAACACAAGCATGATAAAAAGCAAATATTAGCTTGGCACAGTCAGACACCTTTGAAGAATCTGTCAGGTTCTGAATTTTCTGCAGATTAATAATGCTTGTCCATCAGAATGCAAAACAACTTATCCTGTGACGTGTCTAATTGCATATTTCAGGATCTTCCATAGAAAAGACCCATGACAATAATTAATACCTAATGCTATAAACACCATTGCTTCGGGTGTTGCCTAGCAACCAGCATCCCATAGGCTTTCAAAGGGGCTTCAAATAGAGGCAAGAGAGGAATCACTTTGGGCTGCTAGTGTGAGAGGCAGCTTTGGTCTAGGCTGCTCTGTTCTGGCTGCTTCCATACTGAAACAAGTCTCTCCTTGGAGGCTGCATGCCTGAAAAACCTTTTCAATGGCTAAACAGATGCCAAATGCCTCATGTGTGTTTTTTTTTCATACTTTGAGATACCTTTCAACTCTTGTTATCTTCCAGTAAAAAAGCCTTTTTTCCAAAGGAAATATTTGCAAGTGTTCGTTTCTACTTCTAATTGGAATAATTTTGCCCTCCCTGACATCACTGTTTTTTTACAATAAACTTTTTCTTTTCCTTTGGACAAACCATACACTGAATTCAAAAGAGCTTGGCTGTGAGGTGTTTTTGTACAAATACCACTGTATCTCAGTGGTACGTGCAGTTCAGAGTACAAGAAATCTCAACGAAATGCAGTCTTGCCCAGCTGTGAAAGCATTCCTTTTTGATATTGCCATTTTTTTTTAAGTACTAGTTCTCTTCCAATGCAATCTCTTTATCTTGGCACAGGGACATCTAAATCGCAGTTCATTCGATGTCTATATTTATTCAGATGGCCACCTTGGTAAAAGCAAACTGGTATTCCAAGGTTTTCTTTCTCAGTTACAGCCTTTGAACAGTTCTGTGATCCTTAGCAAATCACTCTGCTTTTCTTCATCTTTGTTTTTCCATCAGAATAACTGCTCAGATAACATCAGACTCTAAGACACTGTGATGCTTTAATAGCAGCTACTGTCTTACCTGACAGTCCATAAGGAAAAGCTACCAGTACCAGAAGTATCAGAATGTATTTTTATTTTCTCACAAATGATACAGAAATTATTTAATAAAAAAACAACACATTTAGCACCATTGGATAGGAGAGATATAACAAAAATATATATATATTATTTTAGAATAATTATTTTATTTAAGAATCTGTGCAATATGTTTTCTAGCTGATCAGGAATCCAGCGATGACTTTCTTTGAATCATAATTGTTTTAAAATGGTAAAATTAAATATTATGTAAATATTCCCCATTTGAAATCCATAGACTTTCCATTTCTTAATACATTTGTCCAGCAGATTATTCAGTGCTTTGAGATATTTTTTAAAGTCATTATGCTTATATGGATTTATTGCTGCAGCAGACCTAAAGAGCTTTGGTTTGTATTCATGCCCAGTCTTGAAATTTCTGAGGAAATTTTCAAGACACAGAAGACAGGAGAGTCACCAGCATCCATGGAGAGTTGACAAAATTCAGGATTGTAAACATGATTTTCTTGTTGGTTTATTGGTTGTGTTGGTTTTGATAGTTTTTTTGCTTTGTTTTGTATTTGTGGTGGCCTTTTTTCAAAACATTTCGTTCATATTCATTTTTAGAATTGCACTCCTATTTAATTCTTACTAAGGTACCCAACTAACACATTGAGAACCAAAGTCCCAGGCAACTTAAGTGACTGAGTAAAACATCCCAGTCTTGAGAGATGAGTAAAATTCTAATGCAGTCTTACAGATAACCAGAATTGAAACAGTACAGCTGAAGTAGAATCTGGAATCTCTTGCTTAAAGATTTCAGTGCAGTTGTACATTGAAAGATGCTTACCAGGAAAGACTAGACAGGGTTATCTCTCTCTCCTGCTCACTGCTTTTCCTCTTCCTTTCTCATTTATATGTAAATAAGAAAATTTTACACACATACTGAATGCCACATCAATTATAATTTCACCACTTTTACTTGTGATTTTGTGAGGAAAGTCTGTCTTACTTGATTTTTTTTTCTGATTAAAACATTCAACAGCACTTCTGCTAGCCATAAATTTGAATCATGGATTATACATGAGCTGCCTTTCTTTATTTCAGGTCAATATGAATCTTGGCAATAAGATCGTATTAGTTCACTTTATGGAACTCACAGACTCTCAGATCTCTGTCTTTTGACAGAATCATTTTTCAACCATAAGAGTATAAATAAGGAGTTACATTGCAAAGATTGAATTGCATCCTATAGGCAAGAAATTTTGTTCCTTTACTCTGGCAAATGCTTGTTTTCCAGGAGGGAGTTAATTCCTCAGCACAATGATTTCTGTTCTATGTCAGCAGCACAGGAGCTAATTCTCCTGGGCTGTGGTTCTACAATGTCAGTGGTGGAGCTAACAACCTATTGAAGCAGTTTTGTTTCATTAGCAAGGGAATTTCTCCCTAGCGGAGCATTTCAATACAAACAACATTTCATTACCAAGTCCCCGTATAGAAATTTCATCCAAGTGCTAAGGTAGTTACCACCTTACTGGGACTGATCCTTCTTGGCAATGAATTGATTAACCTCCCTCAAGATTTGATTTCCACAATTACAGAGTAAAGCTCCTCTTGAAGCTGTTTCACTCAGTGGTTGCCCACATACAGTATTGCACTTGCACAGTGAGCTCAGAGCTGTAGAGCTGCTCTGGCAGAAAGTGCAGCCTCTACTGTGTGCAAAATCATTTCAATTCCAGACGAGTTTCTTCTGAGATACAGTGGTCCATCTTGGCAGTGATACAGCTTCATCCCTACAGGGGAGCATTTAGTGATTCAATTTTGCTCATAGGATGCTGGCAGCATTAGAAAATTTCAAAATTAACCTTTTGCATAATGAAAAGGGAGAAATGTCAAAACAGTAGGGAGAGCGATCAATGCATTCTTCAAAAAAAATTAAAAATTAAAAAAGAGATTCTACAATAAGGTGGTCTAACAATTACTGAAATATATATATATATATAATTTCACAACATTGTCATCTGTGGGCTAAGAGTTAAATTCCAAACTGAGGTAGTGTACTTCCTAGCACTGCAGATCACTGCATAAATCCTGCCAGTGAAGAAACAAACTCTTCCAAGTCTGGCAGTTGCAGCTTGAATTCCCCTGCCTGTTGCCACTACAGCCAATGTGATCACAGCAGCATGCATTTTTCCTATGTCCAGAAAAAATGTGTTTTCTGCCTGGAAGTGCTGATGCCTGTAAAAGTACATTAGTCATCATGCCTGCTCAGGGAAACTGGTTATGAAAAGTCTTGATTCCTGCACCTTTATTTCTTCAGTTAACAATCTCCTGTGGATCTACATCACATTCTTTACTGGTACCCAGTCTTCATGAGAAAATGAGTGAAAGTGAGAAGTACCACAGGGATTTTCATTTTTCTGAACAATTTCATGCATTTTTAGTCTGATACTTTTAACTTTCCAGTACTTAAAATGCTGTACTCACTTTTTAGTCTTAATAGTGAATGTGGGTAACTCATTTCCAATAGCGAGACAGCTGCAAAGCTAACAAATACCCAACTATTTCAGACACTACAGCATAGACTTGAACTATATTGATAGAATAAAAGCTTATAGATTGAAGTTTCAGGAAGATCAGTGTGTGATCTCTCCTTTTTGCATAATACAGACTGCAAAACCTACTCTAAAATAAATGTTGTTTCACAGACTGCGTCCGTTTTTAGTTTTCAGATTCCATTCTGGGCTCAAATTCCTAAAAGTTAGGCATGCCAAACTCTCAAATTTTGGATTCCAGCTGGATCTAGCTTTCCCTTTCCATGTGTTAAAATGAGGTCTCATTCAGAATTCTCCTTATTAAAGTAAACTTCTTTAATTGTCACCTGTCATTTTTGGGCATTCACAAGATTCACTATTGCAGAATGATGTCAGTCAAGGTGAAACCTCAGTGATAGCAGTTTTCCTATGTGAAAGATACTTTAAAATCTTGTAGCTTGCTCCTGCAGTATGATGTGAAGTTTACAGTAGACACTAATACTCAATTTATGCTTTAAATATTAAAATATTATTCATAAACATTCAAATATCCTTTTCTGAGATGTCAGCAATGTTGACACACAGAACATCATTTTGATAGAGCTTTTTCCATTTTCATCCACTTGTGCCTTTCTAAGCAGATTGCAGCCAGTTTTCAACATTCCAGTCATGTGAATCACTTCACTAACTTACAGTAATCTGCAGCACTGTTGAATTTATGTTCATAAATCAACAATTCCAATACTTTTTTACTTATTAGCTGTGCTCTTTGTGCATAGCCAATTAGAGCTTCTCTTCTCCTGATGCTCACTGGAGATTCTGCTTCATTCTCAACAGGTTGATTTTTATCTCTTTTTCACCTTCCTTTCTGATGTTAGTTTAGCAACCTCAGAAAACAGCCAACATGCCTTCTAGAATATTGATTCTCCTTCTATTGAATTTCACCCAGACAATAGAGTACCATCTTCCAGAGAAAGTAACGCATGATTCACAAAACCCATGGAAACAATTCAGCTATCTGTATTCTGCAATATTTGCAGGTCTCCAGGACCAAAGCTCCCTAAAGCAGTGATCAGTCCAGCACCTGAATGATGCTGTTTAGCTCAACCTGACGTTTCCTAAATGAGTGTGAATCAGAAATGCCTTGAGTTGGCACTAGGCTGACCTTTGTAAAGATTGTGTAATTATTACTGAGGTATTTGGGGGATCAACATTTCCTGCTTGCTTTAAATTTAGGTACAAGTCTATTTTGGGGAGAATGTGTGAATAAAATACCATTTTACTTTGTTGTTGTTGCCGTCGTTACATGAGTATGGTTAATAGCATTGTAGTAATGCCTCGATACACTGCATGATTTAGATTCATAGCAGTTTGCTTCCCTGCCAATGTACAGCCAAGGCATGCATTTTCTATCACAGCAGACACGTGCTAATGGAGGGAATGAGCAGTGTTCAGCACAGCAGCTGCATCCTGTGAGCTGTGGACTTCCCACCTTTGTGTGCCAGCTCTCTAATCATAGGAGAGGAACACATTTAAAGCACAGCTGTAATGCCTACTCCTAGGCTTGGCCTATCCTTTCTATCACTCAACATTAGTAAAACTGGAGCAGAAAGTAAACTACTTTCAGTTTGCCAGCCGTAAACTAGTAGTAAAATAATGAACACCTTCCTCTGAACAAAGCAACTCATTTGCCTTATGGTAGTGATAAAATTATCTGTAAAAGCACTCACAGTTTCTCCTGCTAGCAAGGCTCTGGTTCGGCCTTGCATTAAGAAGATGTTTTACTTTGCATAGCACAGGCAGAGCAATGACAGTGCACTATGGGAGAAGCAACAGCCAAGATGTCCCTCTCTGAATTCATGTGTTATGTGTGCAGGTGCTCTATTACTGAAGGTGTAGAGCAAGTAGCATAAACAGAGAAACCAGAAAAGAGGTAATACCTTGTTCAGTGATGCAGCACTAACAATCAAAGAATAAACATTTCCTACTTAAGAGCTAGTCACAAGCCCAAAGGTGTTCTTCGAGCAGCAAAATCTCAAATACTTTTGGGCCCTACTGCTACCACTGATGCAGAAACCATTGCTATGTAGTATGAGAACTTACTCCCAGTAGTGACTGGTAATATCCAATACGGATTTCAGTGCTCTCCTGCCACCAGTAAGTCTTGTTGCTGTCATTAGGGAAAAATGTTAAGAAACACAGGCACTTGGTAGAGGCTCATACAGTTACAAAAAAACAATATTTTCAAAATGATGTGATGATTAATTTAGTGGTGTAAAGAAGAAATCTTGATCATTCCCCTTCAAAAGCACACCTGTCATCTTTTCGAGCACAACAGTAGGTCAATTTCCAACACTTAGATGATGTGCTAGATATTAGTTGTCTGGGGGCGGGCTTGAAGTTGAAGTGATGCTGGTCCATCTATCCCATTAATTTTTGTTGGCTGAGATCTGAGCCATCCTCCCCCTTTTCTCTCAGAAATCATTTCTAAATTTATCTTCAGATGAAGAAAGAGAGATCAGTTTTCGAGCTTGAGATGGTAAAGTATGATTAACCTGATATTCATTGTTATTTTGATAAATGTACACTGTAATTGATGAAATATCGGCTAAACCAGAGTTTATGATGTCAGCAGGGCAAGAGATAAATGGTGCAGCCTTTGCTACATCACTGCTGTGATGCAGATGGAGTTGAAAAATAAAACTTACACAGAACGTTGTGTGAATATTTTGTACCAGCTCTGATAGAAAAACACTTAGGTAACTGTGATGGTGAGCAGTTGATTCCAATGCAAGTTAAACAATGGGGAAATATGGACATTGATAATGGTAGACAATATTCAGTAAGAGAAAACATCTTCTCAAAACAGTTAAAAAACTTCACTGTTTAAAAGCACTTTGGAGAAAAGTAAGTATGATGATACCTGTGACTTTTCAATGAGTTTCTCAATGGCAAAGAACCACATACTGTTAGAATTGTATATAAATAATAATTAAGGTACTTTGCTTTCACTAAAGTAAGCAAGAGACATTATGTCACAAAACCAATTAAGTGGTATTAGAGTTCTGGGAACTGAGAAAAATAAGTAGGTTTGGGCTCTGACATCAATGGAGTTTCTCTGCTTCAGCAGTGGAAAGGATATGAGCACACAATACAGCCATAAAAAATGTAAAACTTGAGTAGGTGGGGAGCTAGATGATTTTTAGGGAAAAAAAATATACCAAAAAATCAACCCTCAACCTAGGATACATCTGTTTGACTGGAGTTTTTGTGCTCTGTAATGGACTCTGCACACTGAATTCTGCTCTGTTCAGACTGTGTTTATATTACTGTTGTTTATTCCCCTAATGGTTAATTGGTTCCCATTTTGGGCGTGCAGAGGGGAAAGTTCATGTATGTTCTCACTCATATCCTTAGGTAAAGCATGCTTAGAAGAACATTTGCTGTCTATTATCAAGGGAAGGCATTGGTCCATTTGTCTGGTTGTGGTGCCAAGGGAATTCAGTATAAACCTACAAGTGAGGCAGCCCTATTAGAGGAGACCTGCAAGGCTCTGTGTGTTTATTTGTGTTCTATGCGGAAGTCACACGTGGCTGCAGAACAAACAGGTCCCAGATTTTGCTTGTCACTGATTATGTTGGTTCTGGAAGAGAGTTCATTCAGGCTGATCTATAGTTTACCAAGTGGGTTCTCACTGTAAGGGAAAAGCACAGAGGTGAGGCCTCGAGGCAGGCGGAGCAGCATGTTCTCTGAGGGGCAAACCACCTGTGTGGTAGTGGTTTCCTCTGGAGAGATTAAAACAGGTTTTGAGCAAGGAGGTCGTGGTCTGGAATGGCAAAGGGCAGCCTCAGTCTAAGGTGAGCTTTAGGGCTGCATGCGGAGGCTTTAACCTGGCCCCCTGCGGTAGGCCTTCATGAAAGCGCACCCTTTCAGGCTAGAAGCCACTTCGGCACGTAAACATGTCAGTAAACAAGGAGCAGCTACAGCAGCGTCCTCCCGGTCCTCCACAGGGAGGTGACAGGAGAGGTGCTCCTTCTGACACACCCCTGTCAGCACCCCCAGACAGAGAGAGGCACCTTTCCTTCCAAGACTTCGCCCGGCTCTAACCGGGCAGGTGAGCCGAGCCCACACCGCACAAGCTCTTTGCTTCTTCTCCTCTATCCTTTCTCTCCGTTCTCCCGAGCCACGGAGGCGGGCAGGGAGCAGAGCGGTGCCTGCGGGCCGCGCCGTGCCAGGGGCACTCCCCTCAGCCACCATGGCGGGCGGGCGGCCCGCGGCGGGGTCCCGCTCCCCCGCCTCCGCCTGGCTGCGGGCCGCCTGATGGCGGGGGGCGGAGGGGAGGAGGGGAAACCCGACCGCCCGGTGGCCCAACGCCGGGACTCGCTCGCCTCGGCCGGCGGCGCGGCGTTGGCGCGGCGCCGTAGGGGTTAAGCTCCGAGCCGCCGGTGGGCCCGGTGCCGGCGGGGAGGGGGTTAAGCGCCGGGCGGCGGCGGCTGCCACTCGGCTCCGCGCCGCGCTCCGCTCCGGAGCCGTTACAGCGGGAAGATGGCGACGGAGGGCGCGAGCGGCGAGCCGGGCTCCGGCGCACAGGAGGACTCGGCGGCTACGGCAGCGGTAACCGGGCCGGGGGGTCGGACCCGAGCGGGGCCAGGAGGGCTGCGGTGGGGATGGGACGGAGCGGAACGGCGCCCGGAGACCTGCCTCCCCCGCTCCGTCCCTCCGCCCTCCTTTTCCCCCGGGGCGGGACGGGGCTCGGCTGCGGCGGGCAGCTCCGTCCCGCCCCGGGGGAGAAGAGGGGCGAGCTCGGGGTCCCCTCTTTCCCCGTCCGCTTTCCTCGGGGGCTGCCCCATTGTTCCTTCCCGCTGCCCGCCCGGCTGAGGGGCTCGGGGCGGGGAGGGCGCGGGCTGGGCGGCGCGGCGGGGCTGCTCCGGTCCCTTTCCCGGAGCGGAGCTGGTGACAGCGCCCGGAGCTCGCAGCTCGGGGCTGGGAAAGCGCTCATCTGAATCCTCACCCGCAGGAGCTCGCTGTCTCCTTTCCCCCGGTCCTCTCTCGTTCGTCCCTACGCGGATGAGGGACGCCGGGGCAGCGCCCCTTTCCCTCCCGTCCGCGGGCTGCGAGGGGCCCTGGGCGGCGGGGCTGCGCGGAGGGGCCGTCGGGCTCCCTGCTCCCGAGCAGCCGGCTGTGCGAGGCGCTGTGCGAGGCGGGCGCGGCTACGGCCGAATGCGGGCTGACTCCCTCTGCCCGCCTTTGCCGTCCTTTGTCCGGCTCGTCGCCTATTCTGTGGCGGGAGAGCAGAGCTTCTCCCCTCAGCTCTCCCCTACCCCCCAGCGCCCGGCGGGCAGCGCGGTGCTGGCCGGTCCGGCGGGGCTGGGGATCGACCGGGAGCGGCTGTGCGAGAGCCGGGGCGGTCCGAGAGCAGCCCCTGAGCGCCTCTCCGTGTAACGAAATGCCGAGTTCGGGGTGCTAAAAACGTTGAGGTACGCTTTTGAGGTTGGATCGTTGCTGAAGGGAGTAACGCCAGAAGGAAGGATGGCACCGGCTTCCGTGGGATTGAAGATGCTGACGGCTTATTTATTTATTTATCCGCTTTCAAGCAGGCACAAATCTTACCTGCAACCGTGTTCTGACTGCACCGTTAATGCACACAAGGAAGATTAACTTCTGCCCTGTTGTAGAAACTGAGTTTTACTTAAATAAGAAAATAAAAAATATATTAAAAAAAAAAAAAGAGGGAAGGAAAGCCTTACAAAATGAATAATATTGCTCTTCTGAAACAATGGCAGAACTGTGACATGAAAGAAAATATTAAGGTAACAGTTCATAAAAGCAAAATATTAAACTTCTAAGCCTTGGCTTTGAGTAAAAAATATTTATGCTGAATTCTTCAGTGTTTCGTATTATTACTCCCTTTATTTTTTTTCTGAGTTTGAAGAACTCAGTAGCTCATAATGAAGCAGTATTCCAACACTGCCCTGTTGGGCAGCACTGCATGTGCTGGTCATGCAGGTTGGTGCTCGTTGTCATGTAGGACTGATAGCTCTACACCACATTGCTTTTAAAATATTCGTCTAAATCTGCAGAAACTGGAAAGTAACTTGTACTGGAAAGTTGCTCTGTAATTAAAGTAGAAGCTGTACTTAAGCAGCAATAACATATTTTTAAAAGGACTTTTAATTTGCATTCAGTCCTTTAATATTTCTTTTCATCTTGTATTTTCTTGGTATTATAGACATTCAGTTGTCAATTTCATTCTAGTTTTTGTATACGAAAGTAAAACCTCTGTGCAATGGAAAGATTTCAGAAATATTTGTACAATAGTCTGATGTTCCTGTTGAAGAGTTAGTATGAGTCTCTTTATTTTCTGCCTTTATATTCAAGATATAGAATTATGAATCATCTTGCTTACTTGTTAGGGTGACAGTAAGCATCCAGGTGACAATATTGTAAGTCATGCAAAACTCTGTACAGTTTTAGGTTGAGTTCTCAGAATGCTGATTGTACTAACGATGCAATGGAAAATGGTAGGAACAGTGTTTTTAATAGTAATTATTAATATGCAAATTATACAGTGTAAGCAGTAAATGTACAGTAGGGTGTTTTCATACTAAATGCTGTTACTCCTGTGTTTTGGTACACCAGCAGATAAGCTATCAGGAACATCACTGGGAAAAAGAAAACAAAACTACTTGTTTATTTTGCTGTTCCTAGAACCATTGTAGAAAAGGATCAAATATGGAAGATGTGAGATCTTTTTTCTTTCCCTCCCTAGAGAAAGTGACTGTAAAGCCCCAGGCTGTTCTATAGTGTTATGTTCAGGAGTAAGCCTGATAGCCTTATCTTTCTGAGTTCCCAGTTATCTCTCACAAAATATTGGTGGTTTTGTTGTGGAAAGGATGACAAGGTAAAATGGCATGGTCTTATCCTTTTCAATACCCGTGCAGCATGATTGCCTGAGCCAGTGAAACCGTGTTGGGGCAATTTGGACTAGAGTTCAGGAAAGCATGAGTGTGTATTTCAAGACATCTTTGAATTGCTTCCATCAGCGTACTGTCTACCAAAAAATGATTATGTAATAGCAAGAAATAATTCAATTTGACAGTTGTCTTGTTGAAATATTGAATGCTACCCACTACATGTAGAGAGCCAGCTTGTCACACATTATAGATGTTTTTTTGGTAGATGTTTAACAAATAGCACGAAAAGCCTGCTATTTCTTATAGTTTGTTAACATTATCCAGTAAAATCTCTACTTCTGACTTTTCTTGACCAGAGATCAAACACACAAAAGGTATTTTTCTCCAAAAGGATACCTTTCTGGTGGCTCTGTACACATACAGCATATAGGTGGAACGATATCTTGATTCTCTGAAGCGAGTAGGGATTATTTCCTATCTTCATCTGTCAAAATTTCATTGAGAATGATGTGTACATACTTGAAAAGATCAGTCTGGTTTGCTATGGATCAAATAACAGTATAAAAAGTTGTGCTACAGGAAAAAAAAAAAAACGAAAAAACTGTCAACCGTCCACTGTTAAGTGGATTAAAACTTGATGACTAAACAAAGTAAGTGGAGAGAAATTCCATGGCACTTTATAGTGACATTTAGTAAGTTTTTAAATGTAGCTTGTATTCGTTATCTGTTTATCTGTAAGAACATCAAATGTTGTAGTAGAATTGCCATTCTGGTCAATACAGTGATATGCTGAATAGTGATTTGGTCACATCAGTTACACAGACTGACACAAATAAGTTGTGAAGATTCTTATCTGAGAAATACTACATGTAGCAGAAAATGAGATCATAACCCTTGAAAAGCAAAGCCTGTATCTCTTATTAGAGACTATACATCTTGGAAAATAGTCACTTGCAAAAGGACTTTAATTAACTACCACGATCCTCATCTGAATACAAGTTCTCAGCATAATGCTAATGTTCAAAGAAGTTACTTTCATCTAGTCAGATGCATAATACTGTTGTGGCGTTCCAACATGTAGGTGCGATGCAAAGACATCACAGTTGTTTGGTTTTGTCCTGCTGCTACTCTGTGTCTCCTATGTAATGAGTGTCTGCTCTTGATTCATGGTGCAGGGATATGCTCCAAGCCTTGCTACCCAACCTGCTGTCTTCCCTTTCTCTCTCAGCCCAACCTACATCCCTTTGCATCCTCCATGGACATCTTCCATGGCTGTCCTCCCTTCACTTGTTGGGAGGGTCCTTTCTCTTCCAAATGAGAACAGGTTGCACTCATTAAGAGAGAAATGCACAGGGGCAGCACAGTGAGCCTGGTGTGTGAAAATGGTGAGGAGGGACAAGTCTTCAGGATGTAACATATCCTGTTCTTTTCCCAGCTGCTTTGATGTTTGTGTAAGTGTGGGAGAGAGAGGCCTTGCTGTGGCCTCAAAGTTTGTATAGCAAGATGGGAATAGAGATGGAAATGAAGCTGAAAGGGGAAAGAAAGACCTCAATATAGGAAAACAACAGTGGGAGGTCTGCCTCTGCACCCACTCCTCCCTGTGTCATCATTGCATATGTAAACTGGAAGAAGTCAGTAGGCCTAAAGGTACTGCCTTCCTTGGTGTGTGAAGTAAAGGTTTCCTGGGCATTGTTTCTTAGTCTTAAGAAGGACAAGGTAAGATATCAAATTCTGAAAGGCTTGCAAGTAGCTCTGAAGAGAACTTCAAGAGTGTGTACCAGTATTTAGATCAAATCATACTATTTGCCTTAGAAGTGGCTTACTTGAAAGTGACTTTCAGAATAGGAATTCCCTGTTAAGCTTAAGTAACAGTTTTAAACATGGTCACAGAAGGGCTGATGTAAGCCTAGATCTATGAAAAAAAATACGTAGATACCTGACTTAACCTGAAATCAAAGATACCTTAGTGCCTTTGCGCTGTTCATAGTTTGCGAACGTGTTTTAACAGCTGTGAGAATATCTGGGTATGTGTAAAGGTCAGTGTCTTACTAATTTTGGAGGAGCTGTGGGCTGTTTTTTGGTTTCCAGAATACATTTCTCAGTTCTGAGGTTTATTTATGCTTAATGCCAGAGCTGTTAAAAAGTTTTGCAGTTAGTCTGAGCAAAAACAAAAATCCATACCTGCTAAACAAAACCACCCCCCTGCCTTTTAAGGAAAACCTTTAAGAAAAAAAAAAAAAAAAAACAGAAAGCAAAAATGCTGTTCTTGGAGAAGAGAGGAGCAGAATAAATAGGTAACTTTAGTGGTGATCAATTCAATAAGTCATTGAACTAATGGGTGGGGATAATTAAATGCATGTCAAGTTCTCTCATGGTCTCTTAGGTAAGATTGTATGAAACTGTATCTAAGGTTCTGGACGTTAACCTTTCTGTTGGTCACGTCCTATTTCTTGAGTTTGTCCTGAGTATGGTAAGAACTGGACATGTATTCTTACATAATATAACTTCCGTACAAGCATGATGTCAAATTCATTCTCTAGTTTCAGCCTAAAGAAGAGATCTTGCATAGCCAAAAACAATACATCATGTATTCTCTGAACTATCCATGGACACTGTGAGGATATTATAGCCACTTATTTTCTTTTTTCTTCTTGCAGAGTTTGCTTTATTAGGAAAGAATTGGGACTCATTTGCACGTGTACCCACATTAATGCTGCGCTAGGTCTTGAAAATTTCTTTTATACTTGTTGGAAAGAATGAAGTGGTTACAAGGAATGATCTGTTTTGGAAGCAGATTTATGAATTTCTCTGGTTTTAAGTGAAGTGAATAGGCTGGTGACTCTTGGAAGTATTAGTGGGATTCAAGGCACTTAAATGTGTTTTCATATATGCACAGTGTTAATTATCATATTACAATGAGTGGAAATCCAACCAATACCTCAAGTGGAGCCTCAAGCAAGTAGTTTTCTGCTGGATGGTTAGCTGAATAGCTTTCTTGGCTATTTTGACTGGGCCGATCGGGTTTCTGTTGCATACAGCAGGAGATTATTCACCTCATTCACACACTGCCTTCAGTCTTCCTTTAGGTCTCTGTCCTGTCCTCAGGGCTGCCATTAGCAGTCCACATGCAGCATTCTGTGGTATCACAGCTGGCTACCCATCCAAATGGCATGGGTGATTCTGTATCATACCTACCTGCCTCCAAAAGGTCTCTCTGATACCTCAGATTGCACCAGATACTGATGTACAAGGAACAAAATAGTATTAGTTGTAACATGCTTATCTTTGTTCAGATGAGTTCTACCTGGACATGGTTGTCAAGTACGTGAATCAGGATTATGTTTCCCTGGTGCATTTATATCATGGACCTGACTGCTGTGGGCCAGCGTGATATTAAAAGTTTACATTGTTCAACTAATAACTAATATCACATCCTTTTATTTTAAAAGCTCATCTTGGAAGTCTACTCTGTGAATCCTCAAGAGGATTATTGTGTGTATTTAATGGAGCTCCATATAAAGTATGTAACAAATGTAGATTTGTACCTTTCCCTTCTCTTCTGAAAGGACTCTTCCTGTGTTTCCCTATAGACCTTTTTAAAAACTTCTCTTCCCATCCTGTCTTTCCACCTTAGCTCTTAATTGTGCTTCACAGGTTTCTTTCCCAGGTCCTGGGTTGTCAGCCAGCTCTGTCTTTAAGTAGGCCATCTAGCTGCTTTCTGAGCAGGAAGGAGGTTGTTTTCTGTGGTCACCTCTGATTAATCCACAGTTAACCTTCTTTCTACACAGCTGTGGCTTTCCTGCTTGACCTATCTAGACTTATGAAGGTGCTGGAGTTTCTAACAGCTGCTGTGGTAGTGTAGTCAATGACACTCTTTGCTCCTACGACCACCAGTAGTATTGACTGGGCTAGATCAGCAAAACCAAACTATTGGTACTGCCAATCTATCACAAGAAATTTTGTTGTTTTCTTGGGAGGTGATGGGGACAAACTTTATCCTAAAGGCTTTTGTCGTCTCTCCTCTGAATAGCCACCAGTGTGGGAGAGTCTCTTCTTTGCCTGTTCCTTTGCCTCGTGGTAACCTTCCTACTCCATCCTCTTTCCTCTTTTTCCTAAGGTGATCTGGGGGGGGGGGAAACGCTTGTCCAGGTTAATCGCTGCTGTCCTGTCTCAGCTTTCTCTTGTTTGGAAATTGTTTTTGTCATTTTCTTTGCTCAAAGTAGAGCTCATTTTTATCTTGGGGCAGTGCAGGTCACCATTTTGCCTATATATATATATATATGCAAAATATTTATTTGTTTGTTTGTTTGTGGTGCATATGTAGGAATTTGAATGAGTTTTTGCTAATTAGCTGTTTTCTCTATTGTCAGTGTACTTGCTTCCAGACAACACAAACCCCTTACAAAGCTGGTCTGAAAAATAACATGAAGTTTTTGAGACAGTCTTATTCAGTTACTTTATAAATCAAATAAACCAGACACTTTAAAATCCAAAAGAAGGAGTGAAAAAAAAATACCTTCTGTGTTCTAGTAGCGTATGCCGAATTTCACCCAGGGGCAACATATTCATATATCTGTGTTGTAAAACCGATGTAGAGGATGGCTTGGTTACATAGTTCTTAAATCGTTGGTGAAATTGTTACAGCTTGGCACTCTACCAGACCTATTGTAGCAAAACCCAGGTGACACATAAGCCATGTGCTACTAATGGAGTCTTATTTTCTGGAGATGGAAGAGCTACTGCTCCACTGGAAGATGTTAGGGAGATTATTTTTCTGGGACTAAACAACAATTTTCACTAAAAGTTAGGCCAGCAATTCTTTGTCTGGATGAGAACTTCAAGCAAGCTTGCTATGCTTGGTCCCCAGAAGATGTCTTTGAGGAAGCATAGTTCTATTTCATAGTATGCCTAATACTTTGGAACACACCAAACAAAAGTAGCTAATGGGGCAGACTGAGAGGTCATGATTCTTCACACAATGTATAGTTGAGTCACAGAATGTTATGGATTCTAAAATTACACAAAGGGGCAGATTGATGTGAAGTATGTCCATCAAGGACTACTACATGCAGAATTGTGATTTATAGCTCAGAAAGTGCATAAGCTGAAAACTGCTGGTGGCTGGGAGAGTGTTTCTGGGAAGCATCATTATGTGCTTGTCCTGTTCTGGTAGTGATTTCGAGGCAGCCATTATTGGCTGCTTTTGAAAACAGACTAAGTGGGCTTTTAGTCTGATCTACTAGAGCTGTTCATTTATGAAGTGGTTTTGCTCGTTCTTATTTCAAGTTTCCAAAATGAAAAATATGGGAATTGAGACTGATATGTCTTTCCATTAGCATTTTTGTGTTTATTTTTATCTAACTTTAAATTACTAGAGAGCACTCTGAATTACTCCTGTTGATGTTTTTTCCTATGCTCTAGTTTGAAGTATGTACTTGAGTAAAATTTACTTTAATTGCTTTGATCAGATGCTTAGTTTAAAAAAAAAAAAAAAAAAGGAAGGCTCACAGTTACTTCACCTATTGAACTGTGCCTCTGGTTTGTAATGAATAGAAGAGTTTTTTCATTTATGTCTTGTAGGAGATTTAGAAATGAAAAGTTTCACCTGTGATATACAATCAGTCCTTTGACAAAGAGCTTTTACCTCCTGACAAGCTGGATTTACTGACTTAGAAGAGTAGGATGATGTTTCTTGCTCTTGTGCACAATTTCACTTTGGCCATGCCTACTGGAAGTGCTGGGCATCTCTTCTTGACAGATGAGGGAATGAGATTTTAGAAGGGGAAACCACTGAATGGAGATGTCAGGCTGTTACTGTATGACACTGCTTTCTGTGGTTGGGAAAAAGTACTTGATATCTCCGCATCAGTTTTCCAGTTGAGAAATGGAAGCAGTTTTTCCTCTCTAGAGGGAAACTATATGAATAAATCAGTTACTGTCCTTGAGCCTTTAGACATTATAAAGTAGTTCATAGAAGAAGGGTGCATAAATGGGTCCTGCTATCTGACTGAATTAAATTTAATGGTTTAGAAGTATTGGGAATGAGCTATGCTGCAGCCTGTAAGGCAAAATCCGGTCCACTTGCACAAGATCTAGTTACTAAAAGTAAATTTGCACATACACATCCATAGATTGTGAACTAAGTGTAGAATTGCGAGAAGTTTTAGCACAGGTTATGAAAAAGCCTTCAGAGACAGATTTTTCAATGATTCGTTGACATGTAGGATAAGAGGTGTCTTTTGGTTTAGAGCAATAGCTGACCCAGGTAGGAAAAATAAAAGGTAATTATTGTTCAGTTCAGAAATATTGGTTGGAGTGGATGGCTATGTCCCAGAAATAGTTGTGATTAATAGAAATCATTGGTCCTCTTTGTTGTCCCATGTTGTTCAAATAGATGAGGAGGCTTAGTTTGCTGTACATTGAATATGACTGGCTAATATTCTGGCATGTGGCTCTCACAAGCCATTTCTGCACCTGTTTAAACTGCAAAGTAAAAAATGGAACTCAGAGTAAATCTAATATAGTTATAGCTTCTAGGAAACTTATGATCCATGACCTTCTAACCTGAGGGAAGAACAACTCTTCTGCTCTCCTCTTGCCTTGAGACAGAAGAAATGGTACTTTAATTTTTATTGGATTTTCCTCAGAGAAAGTCAAGTGCCAGGGTAACTGAGCTCTTACATTTGACTTCATCCTTCAGGGAAAATAGGTAGTATGTCCAGATAAGCAGTTCAGCTAATTTGGCAATTGATTATCTCATATTGAAGACAGATATGTGTCTGCATCACAGGGCTTTGCTAGAAGACACATCTACATCATAGCAAGAACTTCACTGTTCCCTTTCAGTGAATAGTGTGCTAATGATCATGCTGCTCAACTGAGTCTGGCACGTGGAATGTTTTCTCTCCCTTAAAATGATGCCTTTCTAAATTCCCTAAGCAGTCCTTTCTGTTAGCATTGTATGGCTTGGTGAGCAGACTCATCTCCTACCTTTGTGGTTTTGTAGGTAATACTAGCATCCCCTCTGCCCCTCTCTATAAAAGACTGCCACTCTCTCTTGCCTTCACTCCTGGTGTGCTGTTTCAGGTCTGCTGAAACAATTCTGTCACTGTGAAGTTGTACAGGAGCTTATGGAGAGCAGCTGAGGGAACTGGGATTGCTGAGGCTGGAGAAGGCTCAGGGGAGACCTCATTGCTCTCTACAACTACCTGACAGGAGGCTGTGTCGATGTGGGGATCGGCCTCTTCTCCTATGTAACAGAAGTAGGATGAGAGGTAATAACCCCAAGCTGTGCCAGGGGAGGTTCAGGTTGAATATTAGGAAAAATTTCTTCTTAGAAAGAGTGGTGAGGCATTGGAGCAGGCTGTCCCAGGAGGTGCTGGAGTCACCATCCCGGGAGGTATTGACAAAATGTGCAGGTGTGGCATTGAGGGCTGTGTTTTAGTGGGTATGAGGTGATGGTTGATGGTTGGCCTAGATGATCTTGAAGGTCTTTTCCAACCTTTATGATGCTATGCAATGTTTGTCACTAAGTTATTTTTTTAACATTTCACCCCAATCATTCAGGAGACTTAGAATTATCAATTTCTTCCAACAGTAGAGGATTTGAAGCAGTGTCACACCACTGGGCTTTTAATTTCTTCATCTTGAATAGAAGGTCTCCCTGCGACTTACTCTGATTTTGTACCTACAAGGAAAGCTGCCTTAACTTTTGACAGTCATGGATGTTAGAGGAACACATAATTAGGATGCTGATATATCTGTATTTTGGATCTGCATTAGTCGCTACAGTCCTTTATTTAGTGTATTCATCAGTATTTTGTTTCTTACAGAAAAGAGAGTTTGATGTGGATAACTTGAGCAAGCCGGAGTTGCGGATGCTTTTGAGTATAATGGAAGGAGAACTGGAAGCACGAGACCTTGTAATTGAAGCTTTGCGGGTGAGTTACTGGGTTATTGTGACTGCTTGTTTGGTTTTGTTTTTAACATTCTCTTTTGTCACTTCCTTTGTACTTGGCATAGAGTGTTATTAGTGGAAGAACAAATTCTGGTGTTTAAGTTATAGGTTGACTAAATCTCAGTAATAACAAATATGTTCTTGTTTAATAATTGTCATTCAGTAACTCTATGTAATTTTGTTGTAAAATGCCCACAAAGTTTCAGAGAAAGAAGTACAAAAATGGCAAAATGACTTGCTTTTTACTTTCAGCTATACTGTACAATCTATTATTTTCAAGATGGAGGAGTAACTTCAAAGGAGAATGTATTCATTTTCTGTAAGATGGAAGGAGGAACAAAATCGAATGGTTATGTCCAACTAGGGAAATTTTCGTTTTTCTTTTTTTTTTATTTTCTCTTTTAAAAAAAAAAAAAAAAAAAAAAGCAAATTATGTGATATTCTGACAGCACTCGTGGGTATTTGATTTGATTTTTATCTTTTTTTTTTTTTTGCTGTGCTATGCACATGGGTTTGATTTCTATTTTGGCAGGTTTCAGTCTGAAAGTTGACTGGTGATGTACAAACAAAACTGTATTTTAATAAGATGATACATTTTTCTGGCTGTAACAAATCCAAATTTTATTCTGTTCTGGATCAATTTAAATAGAGCTGCTAAACAGGCTGCAGGTTTTGGGGGAAAACAATCTTACATGGGCTGAAAATATTTGCAACTTCACAGTCAGATACAGACAAATTTTACCCTTTAAAGTTTTTTAAAGCAAAAACACAATGTATCAAAATACACTAATGCTAAAGATTAGTAGTATATGCAATGATTATCAGGCAATGTGCAAATACTTTTCATTGATAATGTCACAGTAACGATTGTAAATGCATTTTAATTCAATTTTTAATTTGTTTTGTGATGACTTCACATCATTATGCAAAGGGAGCTTTAAAGAATCTGTCAGTGATGAACCTGCATTAATAACTAAACATTTTATAAGTATAAAACTTCCTTATTGTAAAATACAGTTTTCATTTTGTAGTGAAAATAAGATGGTGAAATCAATATGATTCTGGGGGATTACTGCACTTTGAAGTCACGTGGTGTTTGGCCTTCAGGTATATAAGTACATTGAAATGTATTGCCTTTTCATCTAGCCACTTTACAATTTCACATCTCATTTGCCCAGACAAAGACCTTTTATTTTCTCTACCAGCTAAGATTTTGTAACAGGGGGAACAATGTGCACAGCTCCACTTGGAATCGTTTTTTATTTGTTTGCGGTTTTTTTGACTCTCTTAATTTTGCATGATATAAATGAAACATTCAGAAAAATTTCTTAAATACAAGTTCATGGTCAAGCTACTGCACTGCATACCAAATAGCAGATGTTTTGAGACTCGATTAAATTAAAAAATAAAATAAAAATACACACTGAATAAGAATAAGCACTAAAAATCCTCCACAGCGTAGCAAGGAAAAAAAAGTCTACATTGGATTCCCATACACCTGCTGAAATGAGTAGTGTGTCAGTCTGTGTACAGCATTTTTGGCTGACCAATACAGATCAGTATAAAAACTGCTTCATTTCATCTATGGAATAGAGATGTTGAAAAGTAGTGGGATTTTTTTCTCGGTGGTTTTGGGTTTTTTTGTCTCTCATTCTCTTGCACCTTGATCCCTGTACTTTTTAGTAAAATGCTCTAAACAAAATCCACATGGAACTCATTCTTCCAGGCAGTTTGCCTGGTTAACTATACTGAGTACTGAGAAACTTGGAAATTGTACCTGCTGAGGAACTGTATCCTGATATCTTGGAATATGATACTTGGGGATCTTCTGGCTTCTTGAGAATCAGTTACCACAGGTCAGCAGTATTAGTGACTGTAGCTTCTGAGCAACCTACAAAATAAGCTACCAGATAGCCAGATATAGATCTTTTTAAGAAGTAAATAACAAGATAATCCCTTTGGAATTGTGTTGAATTTGATATTGACCTCATATGCTCATCTGTCAAAATATATCCTGCTTCATGTATCCTCATGGCTGTAAAGCCATGAGGAAATGGAAATGACCTCTTATGTTACTATTTCAAAAGCTGATTGAGGTCTTTTTTGAAAAGCTAGGGCACTGTGGGAGCAGGTTTATTTTTCTGATTTATGTTTGGTTTTTTAATCCCAGTGCAAGGCTATTTCAAAGCCTATTTTTTTGATGGGTCAGAACCTGCTGATTTTCAAGCCACGTAGTAGGAAGCTGTCTTCTAAGTGATTTTATTGACAGTTTTTAATTGCTCTTATGTATACATTTATTAAGTCATTTCATATGTTCCTGATCTTTTTCTAAGACTGAAGAGCCAGGTCTTTTAATCTGATGGAAAGTAACTGTTCATTCTTATGGTTGTCATCTCAGATTTTTCTCTGTAATCACTAAAGTATAAATACATCGTTGTTAAAAGTACATACCCTTATTTGTACTCATTTTGTAGGGTTTAACTGAGCACTTTGTGCAGTAAATAGTACTTATGTATCTATTGAAAATATCTCTCCTGGAAAATTCCTGGCATTAAAATGAAGTGATCTTGACTGATGACAAAAGAACTGATAACTGAATATAATTAAAAGACTGACTCATGTAGTGTTAGTAACCTTCATCTGCCACGCTTCCCATTGTAGGACTTGTTTGATGCATGTCTCTTAGTCTGCCCTTTTTCCATTCACTGTATACATTCTTATGCTGACTTCTCTTGTTTCCCACTTTACTAATTTTGTCTGAAACCCTATGGCATGCTTTACTAAAGGTGAGAGACTGATCTAATGTGCTCTTTCCATAAGACAAGTTGTGTTTAAAATAAATTTAAAAATACAGTAAAAAATAAAAATAAAAAAAATTAAACCACTCATTTTCAACATCCATAAGTGCGACTTCTTGTCCGATTCTTAGAGGAACACAGCACCAAATGATTTTTCTCTTGATTGTGGTGATATAACACATATACCAACACCTTATCCTCTGTATTCATTGTTGAAGTGGAACAGAGATTTCTTTCAGAATTAAGGAATGGGAACTAGGAGCAGAAAAAACATTCTTGGATAAGACAGGGGATTGGAATTCATGCCTTGCTCTGTGTTGTTTTTTGTTGTTTTTTCTTTAATTTTGCTCATACATTATGGAGTTAATTCTTAAGTATATTTTTAAGTCTTGTTCTAAATGATTTTTTTTGCTTAGTTTGGAAATTTGTTTTTCAAGATTATAGTTCAGTGCATATTGCTCTGCTGTAACTGTGGGATTTGCTTCTGTGGGTTCAGATGGATTAAGCAGAAAACATTTGATGTCTTTGTGAACTGAGCCAGTCACATATGGAGCAAGCTCTACTATTTCATAGCACATGGAAATCTAAAATTATAATCTGCTGTGTTTTCATATCTTCTGAGATTTTTTTCTTTTTTTAATTATTATTTTTGGACACTCATTTAAAAAATAGCTGTATAATTATGTATAGCTTGAAAGTTGGTGAAAGAAATGATACTGAAATGGTAGTCTGTAGCAGTTGTTACTGCTGTAGCATTTCTGAAAGGGAGAATGTACTACCTTTGGGTGCTTCTCTTTTGACTGTCCATTTGCATTATTCATTATATCACAAACAGATTTGCATTCTGTGAGTATCTATTTGACCTCCTGCTGGTGTTAGTAAGCATCTGAAAAAATGCTTACTAGCTCCTCACTTATACCTTCTGTTTAGGATGCTACATAGCTTTTCCTGCTTGTTTCAGAAAGTTTCAAAACGGTGTAATGTAAATAGAATAAAGGAAAAAGGATTCCAAGCTTGTTGCATTACTGTTAAAAAATAGAAGGAGGGAATTTTCAGTCTCCCCACAGGAGATTTTTTCTGTGCAGTGTCCATTCTGCCATCCTGTGTAAAATAAAAATTAAAAGTGAGAAAGGCCAGTAGTTTGGAATCGTGGGAAGAAGTCTTATGAAATTATCTGGTCATCTCATGGGGAATCATAATAAATTCCATTAGAAAGGTTAATACTTTTGATATGGTAGATTTTATTAAAGCACTTGAATTTGTGCCATCTGATAACTTAAAGAGAACCAAACCCAAGGTATCACATATAATAATTAACTCATTTATTGCATCTTTGTGCATTGCATATTGTAGAGTTTCCATTGTTTTTTATATGAAAGTTTTGACATCTTGAAGCCTCAGTTGAAATGAAAATAAGACTTCAAATTCAAACTACATTCATAAGAAATATGACATCTTTCTATGTCTGTGTTTTCACAATAGGTAGTTCTTTTATAATCTGTACACTGCAGATGCATAATGATGCAAAGCATTCCTATTTCTTAAAAAAGGGTGGTTGTTTCACTTGGTCAGGTGGAAACCATTATTTAGCTGTCTCAATGTCTCCCATCCTTGCTTAATAAGGCAGTTTGCTGCTTTGATATAAACAGAGAAAAGTGGAGGGTTTTTTGCCTTTAGCATCTATAAATGCATTATAGTATACCCTGACTATTATAGTCACAGTATTTGAATGAATTAATCTGTTTGAACCCCGTTTCTTTTCTAAGGAATGTTGACTCTGAAAGTTGCAACTGAGAGAAGTTCAGATTTGAAAGAAAGTACAATTGTTATCATCTAGCTCAGTTCAAGTTGCTGGGCAAGCTCAGCTGTGGGAGGACCAGCATCCTTGGAACCTTTGTGACCCTTAGGGTCAAATTTCCAGATTTATTCTTCAAGTGAACAGTTAATTTGGGGTGGAGGTCAGCATCAGTATTCACCTCAAGGTGAATAAATCTCTCTAATTATCCTTCTGGCTTTGTAATAGCTACTACACTGAATGACTTAAGGTAGTTATTTTTGAATTTGTAATTTCTTTGGTTAGTAGATCCGTGATGAGGATATCATACCACAGTGAAATTTCAGATCAGATTAAGTTTTAAATCATTGAAGTTCTTTTCATTAATAAGAAATAGCACTGTTTAATAGCACTGTTAATAGCTATTGGGAATGCATATAATTTAAAAAAAAAAATAAAAAGACTTTAGCTCCTTTCCTTCATTTTTGTCACTTATCCAAATTAACCCCCTATAATGAGTGGATAATAGAGGCAGTCTATTCCTAATGCAAAAGTAATGTGACACATGCATTCAAAGCATGGCATTGGTCATGTACATGACCTCAAATACAGTTGTTTTTTCCTTTAGCCATGAAAAGGTTACTGTATCAGCCCGCATTTTTAAAGTGTTTGTGATAAATTGAAGTATGGTGTTAGCTGTTAAGGATGGAATTGTAAAGTCTAAAAAATGCTTTTGATGGTGATTTTCTCATTAAATCACGAGTAGTTTATTTTTCTTCTGAAAATTTAGTACTGCTCCTAGTTGAGATTTTTGTTTCTTATCCTTTTATTTTATTTGCATGTGTAAATTTCATGAGATGGTGAATGGTAAAATGAAAAATTGTATTATACTTGCTTCTGTGATATGCCTTAATTACCACAAAAAAAAAAAAAAAAAAAAAAGCAAACTCTTACCATACTAGATATCTAGATTTATTTTTTTTTTTTTTTTGGAGGGGGGAGGGGATTGGGAATCACCAATGAAATAATTTAAAAAAAAAAAAAAGAAAGAAAGAAAGAATCATCAATACCAACAACAGATAGACTTGAGTTTAATTACAGGTGACATTACTATGGAGCAGTGTGTTTTTCCTGAGCTTAAGCAAGCACCAAATCAGAAGTTGCTGTGGATGTGATGGCAGGATCAAGAAGAAGGGGATGGGAATGGCAAAGTTAATTTGACTGTAGGGTTTTTTTCTGTGTTATAAACTCCAGAGTGTTTTTACCATGATTTCCCAAGTCAGGTAAGCTTATTTCTGTTTATAGATTTCTTAAATCTTCAGAACGGGGTAGTTTCTTAAAAACAGGTGGATGAGAGAAGTCATACAGTTGTCAATGCCTCGATTAAAGGAAGGGTGCAGATTTGTGTAAGAGGAGTATCTGTGTTATTGGGCTCGGTAAATGAAGAGTAGAACAGAAAGTTAAGGAAAATTTGACAAATTCTCTGAGCAGCTATATTAAAGTTACATTACCTAAAACTTACCTTAAAAAAAAAAAAATGGAGTGAAAAAACTGTGCAATGGGAGTTGATAGTACAGTCTGTCTTCCTAAATTTTAGTATTTTGACAGGCTTGTGGGCTAATCAGCGGAGTTGAAAATGAATCATACTTTCTTTTGGCAAAGTAGGAGATCAATATATGATAACTTCCGACTTCTGCTAGCAAGGCACCTGATTTCTTGAGGAACAGTTGTTTTTGTGATGAAGGTGTGGATATTCATGCAATAAAATTGTTAGACCAAAAGACAGAAGCTAATGCATCACGTAATAATATCTCATAGCCACAATTAAAATTAAGATCATATTTTATTAGCTTACCCTTAAAAAGCTTACAGCCTAAAAAGACAAGATTTTAAATTAAGGATTTTAACAGGTATAGTGAATATTGATTGCATTTTGCTCTCTGTGTGGATTACAAAATGTTTCTTTAATGTAGGCTATAAATAGTATATTGGATGCCAGTTTTCAGGTTCCAACTCTGCTATTAATTATTTAAGAACCACTAAGACTGATATCAGCATTCAACTTCATGAGAAATTTGCTAGTTTTAAGGAAAACTCAATAAAAAATGTTTTAATCCTTTTTAAAAGGATTATTTGTTTTGCAGTGGTTAGATTATTTTGTAAATAAATAACAAGCTGCAAAGAAAATACAAATAATTTAATTTCCAAGGCTATTATGGTATAATCCAACATTACTTGAAAACTTTGCTCCCTTTTATATTAAAATGTGAAATAAATAAATACCTCTCAAACTGAATGCTCTTTTGTAAGGGTTGGTGTTCAGTATGATAAGTCATAGAATCGTAGAATAGTTTGGGTTGGAAGAGACCCTTAAGATCACCTAATTCCAACCCCCTGCTATAGGCAGGGACACCTCCCTCTAGACCAGGTTGCTCAAAGCCCCATCCAGCCTGGCCTTGAGCACCTTCAGGGAGGGGGCATCCACGACCTCACTGGATAACCTGTTCCAGTGTCTCACCACCCTTACAGTAAAGAATTTCTTCCTAATATCTCGTCTAAATCTACCTTATTCCAGTTCAAATGCATTTCCCCTTGTCCTGTTTCTACATGTCTTAATAAAAAGTCCCTCTCCAGTTTTCTTTTAGGCCCCCTTCAGGTACTGGAATGCTGCTATACGGTTTCCCCAGAGCCTTCTCTAGACTGAAAAGCCCCAGCTCGCTCAGTCTGTCCTCATAGGAAAGGTGCTCCAGCCCTCTGATCATCTTCATGGACCTCCTCTGAACCCACTTCGACAGCTATATGTCCTTCTTGTGTTGGAGGCCCCAGACTGGACACAGTACTCCAAGTGGGGTCTCATGAAAGCAGAGTAGAGGGGCAGAATCACCTCCCTCTTCCTGCTGGTCACATTTCTCTTGATGCAACCCAGGATGCAGTTGGCCTTCTGCTGGCTCATGTTGAGTCTTTCATCAATTCATACCTGCAAATCCTTTTCCTCAGGGCTGCTCTCAAGCCGTTCTCCACCCAATCTGTATCTGTGCTTGGGATTGCTCTGTCCCAGGTGCAGGACTTGCACTTGCTCACTATTAGGCCAGTTTTGCATGTGTGTGTGTATTCAGATATGTATATGCACGTCTGTGTGAAAGAGTTACTTGGATGAATGTACCTTACTATTCAGATCAAGAGTGTACTTTTGGAGACATGCTCCTCCCTGTCTCCGACTTTGATTTGCCTCACAGACTACCCTCAGACTGTGTAAAGTCATCTACTTTTGGATGAAACTTAAATCAAAGTCTGTTAGAAGCACCCATAATATTTTTCCACACAATGAGACCAGAGATGGTCCAGACTAAAACCTCCTTCCAAACTCATGGAGTGTAGGCACACCCTTAGCACCAATTATATTGCTGTATGTACTTGTTCCTGTTGTGGTGCACTGCCTGATTTAGGCAGAGTCATTGGATACCTCTGCATGCCTGTGTCATCTTGCATAAGTGTAGTAGAAAGTACATACTGTTGGGTCTAGATCACAAACAAAACACCTTTATGTCTCCATGTATTCATTTTTTAAAAACAGAAATACCTAAACACATTCTACAATTGTGATTACTCTTGAATTTAAGACAGATGAACCCTGCTTGTAAAACTGCCAGATGGGTCATTGTAAAATGTTCTTCTGGAGTCTTTCTCCCCAAAGAGCAGAATGCATTTTGTGCTCAAGCTAGATTGATTTCAAGTCTTGAGCTGAGTATTGTGAAAGGCTGGAATTGTAAGGAGTGAAGCACGTAGTTCTACTTTAATCTCAATGAAAATATCAATGGTGGAATTATCATGTGTAAATATTTCTGTACTGCACTTACTATTATTTAGGCATACATGAAGATCAAGCAATATTTTAAAAAATCTCACTGTATCATATTCTGTTTTTCATGACAGAAGACCAGCAACTTTTTTCTTTTAGTATGTAACCTAGATTTGATATTTTGATATTTTAATTATGCAACATGTTTGCATGTTCATGCATGGCTCTGCATGCCATTAATGAATGAGCTATTCCTTGGGGGAAGGAAAAATAAAATAAATAGGAAAAACCAAAACCTCAGCTAAATAACAAGCAGTTTTGGAAGGGGAGCTGTAGAAACTTGTAAGCTGTGCTTACATAACTTGACCTGTCTGCTTCCTGGTAAGTTCTATCTGGTAAAAGATCTTCCTTCACTTGGCCAAGACAGAATTTGCCTATTGCAGACTGAGGTTTTAATCAAGGTTTTTTTTTTTGTTTTGTCAGGTAGAGCTTTTGCATCCTTTTTATGTTATTACCGTATGCATTTTCTGATGAGATGATACTTCTTTTTGCTTTTGCACTGTAATTTAAATGTTAAAATAGAATTGTTAGTTGTGTTTAATAATGTTTTTTTTATCCCAAACAGAAAGTCAACAAGAGCTTTACTCTAAGATTTAATGCTTCTGGATTGAACTTCAGGGTCGGAGAGGAAGAAGTCTGAGGGCTGTCAGGAAAAAGGGGAATTAAGCTATATAGAACTTGGTCGTTCACAAATAGACTGTAAAAATTACATTTACAGTGTGTGATCTGTCAAGGAAAGCTATGCTGCCTATAAATTATTGAGAACCTTACTTGCAGTAATTCTGCTGAGTTGTGAATTTAAAATTCAAACCTGAACTTCTGTAAGAATCTCATTGTTCTCCCATACCAAAGAACAGAGCTAGAAGCACACAGAAGGTAGCTTTAGGGGTTTCTGTCAGCCATTAAAACAGACTGTTTTATAGCAGGTGTCTTTGAAAAATGGTAATTAGCTAGAAGGAGGAGCAGAAGATGTTAAACTATATGTAGCGAAGGTTATTGTTGTAGACAGTGTGATGGTAATCATTGGCCTTGGTGGCAGAAGTCAACTGTGAAAGAGAAGTTAGGTAATGTCTTGTTTGTACTGTCGTTTTTGTGTGTTTGAGTTTCTTTGCAAAATTTTAGTTTTTAGCTAATGTTTAGGAACTAATGATTTGCAGTTTGTGCCCTTACTCATCTGATCGTAACTTTTAATATGTAACCATAATTAAAGTATTATTTCACTATCACAAGCAATTTCAAGTTGATATTAAGGAAACTATGAAGCGTGAATAAACTTCAGGTAGGTTAATAGACAAAATTATTTTCAGTGCTTCATATAGAATGTTTTCTTTATTTGTGGCTCATTTAAAGTTTCAAAATAATGCAGCATGCTCTTTGTTCATGTATTTAAACAGCATTGTTAGAGACATCCTAAAAGGGTATTCACATCTTTCTATCTTAATCATGGGTTTTGTCTTGTATCTTTTTCAGTTTTTCTTATGTCAGCTAAATTTATTTTTTATATAGCTACTTGACATGTTTAGTTACATTGCTTTACTGCCAAACATTTTTAAAAAATTGTGCTTTTCTACTAAGTCATAAAATCACAGAATCACAGAATCGTAGGGGTTGGAAGGGACCTCCAGAGATCATCGAGTCCAACCCCCCTGCCAAAGCAGGCTCCCTACACCAGGTCGCACAGGTAGGTGTCCAGGCGGGTCTTGAATATCTCCAGAGAAGGAGACTCCACAACCTCCCTGGGCAGCCTGTTCCAGTGCTCCGTCACCTCACCGTAAAGAAGTTCTTGCGCACATTGGTGCGGAACTTCCTATGCTCCAGCTTCTGGCCATTTCCCCTTGTCCTGTCTCCGCACACTGCTGAAAACAGTCTGGCCTCGCCACTTTGCCCCCCATACCTCAGATATTTATAGACCTGGATCAGGTCCCCTCTCAGTCTTCTCTTCTCAAGGCTAAACAGACCCAGATCACTTAGCCTTTCCTCACAGGGGAGATGCTCCAGGCCCTTCACCATCTTTGTGGCTCTCCGCTGGACTCTTTCCAAGAGATCCCTGTCTTTTTTGTACTGAGGAGCCCAGAACTGGACTCCAGTACAGTACCAGGAGCCCAGAACAGTACTCCAGATGAGGCCTTACCAGGGCAGAGTAGAGGGGGAGGATCACCTCCCTCGACCTGCTGGCCACGCTCCTTTTAATGCACCCCAGAATGCCATTGGCCTTTTTGGCCACAAGGGCACACTGCTGGCTCATGGCCAACCTGTCGTCCACCAGGACACCCAGGTCCCTCTCTGCAGAGCTCCTCTCCAGCAGGTCATCCCCCAACCTGTATCGGTGCATGCAATTATTCCTCCCTAGGTGCAAGACTCTACACTTGCTTTTGTTAAACCTCATCTGGTTTCTTACTGCCCAGCTCTCCAGCCTGTCCAGGTCTTGCTGAATGGCAGCACAGCCTTTGGGTGTGTCAGCCAATCCTCCCTAGAAGGAATTTTAAAGATCATCTACTTCATCTAGTTTGTGCCATGGGCAAGGTTGCCAACTAGCAGATCAAGGCCCCATCCAACCTGGCCTTGAATGCCTCCAGGGATGGGGCATCCATGGTTTTTCTGAGTAACATATACCTGTGTCTAACCACACTCTGAATGAAGAATTTCCCCATAAAATTTAACCTAAATTTCCCCTCTTTTAGTTTACATCTGTTCCCCCTTGTCCTGTCATTATCTTCCCATGTTGAAAAAATTGGTCTCCCTCCTGTTTATAAGCTCCTCTCAGGTACTGCAAGGCCCCAGTGAGGACTGAGTACACTGTAAGAAAATGGCTTTGCTATGTATAATTTAAAGAAAGCAATCCATATTCTTCAGATAGCAAATTCTAACACTAGTTCAGGAAGTGTGTAAAACGTTATCTTCTAAAATGTTTGTGTTTGGTTTTTGTTGTTGCTTAAAAAGGACATCCTTATACCCTATTCTTGACATTGCCAGAGACTGTTAGAATAGTTTAGAAACATTATTTATAGTACTGATGGATTGACTTTATGTATTAATAACTTATATAATAGATAAGATGTAAAGGATTTTGATTGCCCATCAAAGTATTTATTTTTCTTATATCTAGTGGTTTTCTATAATAATAGCTCTGGAAATCAGTGTAGATAATTAATAGTAAAGGCTTTTCTTTTCACGATAAAGGTATCAAGCAGATTTTCCTTAACAGCCTTATTTGATTTCAAAGGGAGCCAAGTCTTACCTTTTCCAATGGAAGGTGGGAATGTAGCAGTTGCAGTTCCTTAGCTGATTAGCTTTGACAGATCCTATATTTTTGATGCCTAAAAAGTCCTCTTCTTGAAGCTATTGACAAAGTAAGCTTTTATTGGGGGTACATTACTTCTCCTATTAGTTATTTGTTGTTTGCCAAAGGGAGGTAGAAAGTACTGAACAAAGCAAAACATTTGACAAAGTATATTTGAACACTCCTTTATGTGTGTTAATTGCTAAGCTTAAACTTCACTACTCATGGAGATGCCTTTATTCCAGTCTTTCCTAACAGGAGACCAGCGGTATGAAACTAGTGTGAAATTGCTGGAAACTTTCCTTTCAGCACTGACTGTTAAACTAATTATATTCTCTTTTTGTTTTTGACATAAGATCTGAATATCTTTGTTGCTGTCAGATATGTAACTACTAACATAGTTGCATTTCCTTTCCTACTTGATTCCTCCTACTCCCATTTGATCTTCTTGTGTGATCCATCTTAAACTACTCACATAAATATGCACGCAGTATTTGTGAAAATAATGTTAAAAACCCTAGCATTGTGTTACTGCAACTGTGTCTTGGTTTCTGTGATCTTTATAAATAATGCAGCTGTGACTTCATTGTTACAGTGACTTCTATAAAGTGTTTTATTTGGTTGCCATCATTACTCATGTTGCTGACAACCAGAAATGTAAGTAGGGCATCCTATACATACTGTTATATTAATTGTAACTTTCCATTTTTAGTTAAGGAATGACAAACAGTGCAGTTCATTTTGTTGATGGTGGCACTGAGGCACAACCTATACAGAATGCTGCTTTCCCTTTTTTGTGCATCTCATGCACTCTATTTTATTGCTTCTTCTGATTTTTGAAGATTGAGGTCTGTTCTTGGTTCTTTCGAATTAAGTTTATGAAAGTATTTTTGTTATGATTAATAAGAGATTTGACTGGTGTCATTTTCAAATATTCAGAAATATTTACATAACAGTTAGTCATGTTTTGTTTCAGTCAATGTCTCCATGCCTTTCTCCTTCCTGCTCTGTTTAGGTGATGTTCTGAGCAGTGGGTCATTCTCCCAGAGAGACATACAGAATCACAGAATGGCCAGGGTTGGAAGGGACCTCAAGGATCATGAATCTCCAACCCCCCTGCCACATGCAGGGCCACCAACCTCCCCATTTAATGCTAGACCAGGCTACCCAGGGCCCCATCCAGTCTGGCCTTGAACACCTCTAGGGGTGGGGCGTCCACAACGTCTCTGAGCAGCCTGTTCCAGTACCTCACCACTCTCATAGTGAAGAAATTCACCATGACGTCCAACCTAAATCTCCCCTCCCTCAACTTAAAACGATTTCCCCTTGTCCTGCACTTATCTACTCTTTCAAAGAGTTGATTCCCTTCGCCTCTGTAGGCTCCCTTTCGGTACTGAAATGCTGCAATGAGGTCACCCTGCAGCCTTCTTTTCTCCAGGCTGAACAAGCCCAGCTCCCTCATACTGTCTTCATGGGGGAGGTGCTCCAGTCCCCTGATCATCTTTGTGGCCCTCCTCTGGACCCTCTCCAACAGCTCCCTGTCTTTTTTGTACTGGGGGTTCCACACTTGGACACAGTATTGCAGATGGGGCCTCACAAGAGCAGAGTAGAGGGGGGCAATCACCTCCCTGTCCCTGCTGGCCACCCCTCTTCTGATGGAGCCCAGGATACCATTTGCCTTCCAAGCTGCAAGGGCACACTGCTGGCTCATATTAAGTTTTTCATCTACCAAGACCCCCAGGTCCTTCTCTGCAGGGCTGCTCTCATGGACCACTTCTTCCAGTCTGTATGAATGCCTGGGATTCCTCCGGCCCAAGTGCAAAACTCTGCACTTTGCCGTATTGAATCTCATCAGGTTCACCCGGCCCACCTTTCTAGCCTCTCGAGGTCCCTCTGAACGGCATCTCTTCCACCGTGTTGACCGCACCACTCAGCTTGGTGTCGTCAGCAAACTTGCTGAGGGTGCACTCTATTACATCATCGATGTCATTGATAAAGATGTTAAAGAGCACTGGTCCCAAGACAGACCCCTGGGGGACGCTGCTCATTACCGGCCTCCACCTGGACATGGAGCCATTGATGAACACTCTCTGTCTGCGGCCTTTCAACCAGTTTCTTATCCATCGAGTGGTCCACCCATCAAATCCACATCCCTCCAGTTTGGAGATAAGGATGTGGTGGGGGACCATGTCAAAGGCCTTGCTCAAGTCCCGGTAAATGACATCGGTCGCCTTTCCCTTGTCCACCGATGCCGTCACTCCATCATAAAAGGCCACCAGATTGGTCAAGCATGACCTTCCCCTGGTGAAGCTGTGCTGGCTGTCTCAGATCACACGCCCATTCCTCATGTGATCAATCATGTCATCCAGGATGATCTGTTCCATGATCTTCCCAGGCACAGAGGTGAGACTCACCAGCCTGTAGTTCCCAGGGTCCTCCTTGCTCCCTTTCTTGTAACTGGGAGTGACGTGACCCTTCCTCCAGTCATCCGGGACCTCACCTGACAGCCACGACTTTTCAAATATGATGGAGAGCGGCTCAGCAACCACCTCAGCCAGCTCCTTCAGAACCCTGGGATGCACGCCATCCGGCCCCATAGACTGTCTTAGCAGAGTGCTGCAGGCACTTAGTGTGAGCTTTGTTACAACAGCCAGCATTCCATTTGTTCAGATAAATGGAAAATTTGAGAAAACAGAGCAACAGTGATTATAGAGAATTCTCTATGAAATAACAGAATACAGTTTTAGCTAGTTAATGGAAAGGTAAACTGCTATATGGCAATTGTAAAATCGATAATTTTGAAGTAATGATATCTGTGAAGAGAGTACTCTCTTGAAATGTGCTGTGAAGTTTTTATAAGGGCCATAACATCCAGAATGCAGATGAGGATTCTGTTTACTTCAGTGCTCCATTCTAGAAAGTACGTATATTTAGCTAAATATCTTCATTCAGTCAGTCTCTTCTCCTCCAGGAACAGTAGCAAGAATATATTATCTCCAAGGAGAATTTTATATTACATTCAAAATTTTCCTTTCAAAATGAATACTGGAAATCATTTGAAAGCTCTGAGTTCGCTGCCTGTGCCTCAAATAGATCCTTACTGTTGAGCATAGTAAGCACACTATTTGCTGACTTCTTAATTGATTAGCCTGGTAATCGTATAAAAGTTAACTAAAATGTTATCCCATATTACTATATGAGATTTTGATAATTTGAAAATATGAAAGCTCAAATTCTGTCAATGGAAAAATAATTGCAGATTGATTTATTTATGTTCACTGTAGGTTTAAAAAAACTGTACATTTTGCCCGTGGCTGAACTGAAGAAACATTTAACCTATGTGTGGAGGTTAAAGTGCCCTTTTTGCTAGACATGAAGTCAGAGTACCTTCAGTACTTCTGAAAAATGACTGTCAGATTTCCAGGCAGAGAATTATGAATTGAGTTGCATGAATTTGAACTATAAAGTTGAATCTGTGAAGAGGTCTAGAGAAAGCATTTGTTTAATTTAATTCTCTTCTGTTGAGAATCTACCAGGATGAAAATCTATATTATTTTCAGAAATAATAAACATCTGGGTGGTTAAATAATCACAGTACAGAACAGTGATACATCCTTACAAAATATTGGCCTATAACTTTCAAATGTTTAAGCATCAGACAACAAAGCCGTCATAAAATTGGCCTAATGTCATCTTTATGTAGAACATCTGGATGATTATTCTCAATTAAAGCCATATGTTGTTACATGATTTGAGCTTTTTTTTTTCCTTGTGTAAGAGCTCTGTACAAGGCCTGAGTTTCACCTTTAACATTTGTAAAAAGTTAAGAATCTTTTACGTTCACTACCTTTTTTTTTTTTTTTTTTCCTGTTAGTACTGGTCTTTTAGTAAATGATCTTAGCTTTGGAATATATAGCCTTTACATTTTTTAGATCTTTTTTTTTTTCTTTTTTTTTTTTCCCCAACCTCAAAATGGGAGTTTTTATGACTGTAAGGGGGAAAAACTAGTGAAGAAGAATTGGAAGCATATTTCAATCTATACCGTCTTTACCTCTATATTTCCTGGAGGTTTTTGTCAGGTAACATGGGAAAGGGGAAGTGTGTCGTGCTACTTAGCAATATTGGGGTAATAATAAATTGGTGATATTAGGTGAAATTCTATTCTTATGGAGTCAGGCCCCAAAGGAGAATCAGGCTTGATCTTTGCTGTGTAATTTTTCAGTGCTTTCTGCTATACTGTAAGTCTAATATTGTTTAACTGTTAATTAAATGTCTGTCCTCCTGTACACAGAGAGACTTCAGTAAGAACTGATACTGTTAAAAACATTGAAATTTTATTAAGTCCACTTTTGAGTGAAGAAGGAAGGAAGGAATTGTACAGCTTTTTGTGAACTACTTTAGTATATGACTGTTTGCCATGAGAAATTTTGCTTTGCTGTTCTCATCAGCTTCTAGGTAAGATCTGACTTTGTATGCCTTAAAGTGATGTTTTTGAGTATCTTCTTGAATGGAGGTTACTATGGATAGCCTCGTAAAACAACATATATTCATGAATTTTCAGAGTAAAAAAAAAAAACAAAAAACAACACCTAAAAACAAGCTTAGGTTTCGAGCTATGTGATTCTGACAGAAAGAGACACCTTGCAAGTTAGACATTTTCAGAGAGTTCTGTGAACTGTTGTGAATGAGAGAATAGTGCAACTTTTGGCTGTTACTGATATTGCAGTGGCTTGTGCTCTGGATAACTTTTCTTGAAAAATGACTGTATCTCCACTTTGATACATTCTACTTCATGGTAGAGAGTTTTTCTCTGATACATTTGTGTGGCTGTGATTAGACAGGCTTTGGCTGCCTGTCTAACACTGCCATAAGATAGTTTTGAATGCTTCTTAAGGTTATGTATGCCTTATATTAAAAATGACTGAAGAGGTCTGTTTTCTTTAACACTTCCTGTCTTATATTCTTTTGTCATTCTGATCAGTGATCTGTGGAGAGCTTTTTTTGTTTTGTTTTGTTTTTTTTATAGTATGAAGAAGTTCTATCTGTCCATTAGACCATAATCCACCTATATGTTGATTTTATTTAACTTGCTTAATTTTGACATATTATTTCTCAATTTCTTTTACTGTTTTCACCCTTTTTGAAGTAGCAGCCTGTTAGATCATCATCAAGAGAGTTTCCATTTTTTCAGCCTCATTAACATCCTAAAAGTTTACATGCGAGTTCTTCTCTTATAGTATTTGACTTACTACTGAAAACAGATTGAATACATTCATCAAATGCTTTTGACATAAAATTCAATTTGTTAAAATGTAACTTACTTGTAGACTTTGCATAGATATGAGTATCACAGTGATGAAGAAAGGAAGGTAGGGTTTGTTACCCTTAGAGTTCAATTCTAAGGAGTAATTGAGCATCAAGTAAGTAGTTGTTAACAAAAATCAGGCAGCAGGATACTCGTTGTTCAGTAGGCAGTGACATCTGAATTTACATTTTAAGTTTGCTCTGCAAAATATTTTATATATCTCATAATTCAAAGTATCTCATGTGATACTTTGAAAACGTTCACTTATGCCTGCATAAAAAAGCCTCCATGCCTTCATTCTTAATTAATCATAGTATAATATACTTTTTAACGAGTATATATTCATTGATAATTCTATTTTGCTTAAACAAGTAATTCCAACAAATCATTTCAAGACAGCAGTACCACCAAATAAGATTTATAAATATGTTCTGTTTCAACCACTTTCCTCCATTAAGAAGTCTATTATCTTTTCAATTTTGTTTAGAAACCAGAGTTTACCCCTCTTTAATGTAACATGTAAAATAAGCTTTTACTGCCTCCTGTGCTAGTTAGCATTTAGAGACTTAGAAGACTTTTTGCCACTTCCTACTACATATGTCAAAAGAAGATATTAGTATGAACCTATCAACATCTGCTGAAACAATTTTAGTGTATGTGGAAAAGGAAATTAATCAGAGGAACAAATGCTCTTGAAAGGAAGGAAATTTTGTATAAGGGTTCTGGAGCAGCCTTAATTCAGTTCCATTGTTCCACAGCAGTGTAGGACATGCAGTCCCATTTTTGATGTTTATCACCAATTACTGCATGGAAGACTTGGACTTGCTGAACTTTTATCTTGGCAGATAAATGAAGAGTAGACTCTGAAATGCATTGGGCACAAATTGCAGCATTAACCTTAAAAGTGCTATTGCTTACACTTTCTGCTACTGAGTATGAAAACTTGTTTCAGGAAATATGTGCAATTAATATCAATTTAGATTATTACCGGGAAAAAAAGTAAACAATATAGTTTATACTGTGTGGTTAATTTTTCATTTTTTCTCATTGGGCTTATTTGTTGCTTATATTTTCCTTGATCTTATTTGGTGTCTTTTTTTTTTTTTTTTTTTTTTTTTTTTTTTTTTTTGTTCTGCCTTTTGCTTTAGTTCCACAGTAAGATAGATACTGTTTGAAGATCTTGCTTGCTCTCTTGTATTCATGTTTAAACAACAGGGAATTGGAATAAGCTAGGTTGGAAGCTGCTTTGAGAGATCACTTTATTCACTCTTCAGGCAGGATTAATGTCAGGGATGGATCAGGTTGCTCAGTGTCTTGTCCAATCTAACCCTGGAAATCTCTCATTGACAGGCTATACATCCTCCCTAGGCAACTCATTCCAGTGCCTATCTGATCTCACTGAGAATAATTTGTGTTCCACCAGAACTCCCCTCTGTACATCACAGGAGGATTGCTACTTGTCCTTTCAGCATGCAGACCTCTAACATGAATTTCCATGGCTGTCTCTGTTTTATACAAAAAAGTCCTATTTCTACTTGGCCCTCCATCATAGAGAAGCCATCTTGTAACTTTGATCATTTTCCTTTCTGAAGTTGTTTTTCATGTCTGCTTTGTTTTTATGAATGTAAATTTGTAGTCTGCCCTTTATCTAGCATAGAACTATAGGCTAGCCTTGCCCACAGAACTTCAGGCTCCTGTTCTGTAAGTGGTAGCTGCAGTCTTATTTTAGTCTCCCTCCTTGCTTCAAATCCTGTGTAAGGATTTAAAATTTGTGTATAAATATGTTGTTCTTACTGGGCTGAATTTGAAAGCTGTTGTAATTCTGTCTAACTTTTACCCTACTGCAATAGAGAATTTAATTAATTAACCATTTAAAGTTGTTTTTTATCTGTTTTTAGATATGTTTACCTCCATTTCATTAGCAGTTCTCCAGTTTTCTATGGGAGGATTTGTCTTAAGTAATAATTTTGCAAAATGGTGGCATATGCTGCAAAACTATAATTTCCTACAGACATCTTAATATACATTTAGATATTTTTAATCTCAGTTCTGTAATTAAAAAACTAGTTGATGTGCAGGAGAAAAAAGCTGACAGCTTATAAATTCATATAGCACCTCTCAAAATACAGCAGTTGTGATTACCTGCTATAGTGGATGCATATTTTTCTGGTTTTGAAAATCTTCTGTTTGAAAATGCATTCAGTTAATTGTTTGCAAGTAGACATTTTAAATGTTATTTTCTCTATATATTGCTGTGCAATTTAAGTTAATGACAGACACTGCTAATGCTATTCTAGCACAGGCACCAAATTATGCAGAGACTATTTTAAAGGATTAATGACCCATGTGACATTAGGCTGCACATTCCCCAGATAACAAGTGCCATCAAAAGCAGATATCCTTATCTCATATTGCTATGAGCTGTTATGACATTAAACTCAATGCTGAAAGATGTAAGAGAATTTTCTGGTTTTAGTATTTCTGATTCTCCTTTATATTGGTGAAGTGCAAAGGGACAAGATATCATAAGCTAAAGGAATAAAGTGCAAAAATATTATGAGTATACATATCCATCGTTATTTCCATCAGGGATTGTTTTGTTTTTAGCTTAAAATATTCTGATTTATGTCCTTTCTATCTCTTCTCCCCAATTTGCTTCTGCAGTTCAACATGCTTCCCTCTTACATGCCTTGGCACAGCTGTTTGTCAGCTGCCCTGTGAACAAGACTGTAGGGTAGATCCTGCTGAAAAGTTGTTTAGGAAAAGAAGGCTCCTGTTTGTGCCTCTCTCTCAGTTTGTTACCAGTGCTGCTGGGGAGTTTTCCCAGGACCAGTGAGTGGGTGCTGCGTGACAACAGAGAATGGACAAAGCAGGATGTCAGTACTCTGCTGTTGCTGTGGAAGCAGAGCCTGATGGAATCAAAAAACACCAACGTTTTTACAATGTATTTCATTCACACACCAGAAGTCCTGGTCTTAGGTATGCCTAAAGGTTCTGCCACACTGGCTAAGCTAAATTTATAAGCAAGCATCTGGCTCCAGAATTCACAAATCAGCTGTTTTTACATCAGAGATCTTTTAGAGTAAGATGCAATAGGTATACATTAGACAGTGTTACACAGAAAACATTTTATTTCCTCAGAAAATTGATGATTCTTACTCTAAAGATTGCCAGCAAGGGTAATAAGTGAATGCAGCACTTCCTTCTGCCCAAAAACATTTATACCCATTTGAAGCTGTGTTTTAGATATTGTCAAGGTGCTTGTGTTCCAGCCTCTTGCTTTCTTTCCACTTTATGGTTCTCCTTTTGGCAGACAAGTATGGAATTGGTATTCTTTGCCTAAGTCAGGCCGGTCTTATGCTTCTCAAAGCTTAAAAGTGGCCCTAAAGAAAAAGACCACGAATGTTATGTCTGGGAAGAAGCTTGCTCTGTTCTGTTCCTGTTTCTTTCTTAGGATTTTTTGTTGTTGTTCTTTTTTTCAGTGTGCTCGAACAAGTATCAATGTATAATTGCCACTGCAGGAGCCTGGAAACATTTCTGGGGGCTAACAGCAGATTTTTTGATGTATGTTAAAACGTTAGCAGTTCTGTCTGTGCTTAACGCTATGATTTCTGAAAAACTGTAATTACAAATGAATGCCCAATGATTTGGCAAAGTTCCATGAAGTTCTGAAGTTTATTTCAAAATATCCTGGTTGTCTTCTCTTTTAAAATGTTTTGTTATTAATGTAAAGTAAACTTTCAGCAATTTGCAAATCATGTAAATCATAATGTTGAGATTATTATAGGTTTTGATGTATAGGAAGAGCTGTGATGCTTTCCCTCTCAGTAGAAGTGCATTATTTATGTTTGTTCATCTGAGCTTATGTACATCATTTTGATGAAGCGGCAATTTGTTATATTAAGCATTTAGTATTAATATGCGTGCACTTAAATTTGCCAAGTATAGATCTTAGAATTGTAGAATGGTTTTGTTATAAGGGACCTGTAAAGATCATGTAGCCCAACAGCCATGCCATGAGCAGGGACATTGCTCATTGGCTCAGCTCACCCATAGGCTGAACCAACCAGGCCTCAAACACTTTTGGGAATGGGTTGTTTGGGCAGTCAGTGCCATTGTCCCACCACCCTAAAAGTGAAGAATTTCTTCTTAATGCCTAATCTAAATCTTCCCTAATTCAGTTTAAAGCTCAATATGACTTCCTGATATTCTTTGCTATTTGCACTGTCAGTAGGATATGTGAGAAGCTACTAAGAAAGTGGCTACTGTGATTCAGGTAAAATTGAAATAGTGTGATTTACAGGATTTTGTGATGATGTCTTCCTGTTTAAAAATAAATTAAAACAATAACAAAACACCACATCTCATCTGTGCTCTATGAAAAGGTACTTTTTTTTTTTTTTTTTTTTCAGCTGTTAGAAGTTTTTCAATTAAAAAGCCAGTTAGCAGGAAAGGAAAGTAGATGATCTGAGTAAAATTTTCAGTTTCAGTGAAAGCTAACAGACATTTTAATTTTCCTGTCAGACTGTTGAATTTCATAACCTCTTCTCTTGGGATGTATGAGCACTTGAATATGTTTTGAAAGCAGAAAATGTATTAAGAATATTTTTAGAACTGCCCTTGGTGCAGAATATTCATTTACTGTTTTGCAGCTTCTGCTGTGGCAGTGGTAGAGTGCCATGCCTGTGAGAGCCTCTGATGCTTTAGTACACTTTTAGTGTCTTGGCAGCCTCATTCGATGTTTTGACATTCTTCACTCAGTGTTTTTCTTTATGGTGTGTTTCTTTCTTTTTTTTTTTTTTTTTTTTTTTTTTTTAATGCTCTCTTATTCAAGGCATCTATTTTTAACCTACTTTCTATTTTTACATTTCTGTGGCATGACAAGTTCCAGAAATACCCTATAAGCATTGGGTTTCAGTTTAACAGAGTACCAAGTCTCATGTACAGTGAAAAGCTCTATCAGTGCCTGATAGCTGCTGACACATATTCAGTTTGGAGGAGACAATGGAGATTATGTGCAGCTCTGTCCAACCCTGCTGATGTGTCTGAGACTAGAGGAGAACACACGTAGTGATGTTAACATTCATCTAGGATAAAAATATCTTGGGTATGGAAAATATAGCCATAGATTATGGTACTTTTTTCATTAGATTGGTCTTGCTTTAGGACCAGCACTGCAGCATCCAAGACAGAACAGTAAAAACTGAGAATAGAGGCAAATGTTAATGGGTGTTGCATTGAAGTCTCAGTAGATAAATGGGAGACTTCAGTCAAAATGGTGTCGTTCTCACCTTTCTGTTCTATTCATTTGTATTCCTCTGAGTTATGCATAATGCATAACAGAGACTGCTTCAGATCTGAAGTCCATCTGGCCAAGTATCCTATGGATACCTGGAGTTACTGGATGCATCACAATTCTTTTATTAGATAAGTAAACAGTCATTGTTTATTTTCCTTCCTTGTTTATGACTTTAAAAATAAAGTAGGTGTTTATATCCCTTTCAGTCTTTTCTAAGCAATACATCTGTAGCATGGATGATCATTCCTAATGTGGAAACTGTTCCAAACTTTTAGTTGTCTTTCTTGTCCTTCTTTTTTACCTAATTCTGATACAACTCTTCTTATGTTGAGAATGGTAATTGCATGCGATATCCAGGGTACAAACAAAACATTAATTATACAGTGGCAACACAAGAGTTACTCTCTTGTTCTTTATTTTTCTCTTTACTGATCTCTGGTCTTCAGAATGAAGCTCTGATGGCTTTATTTTTTAACCTACAGCTGAGCTCCTACCTTGATATTACTTCCTTTACTTTGATGGCTCACTCTCTTTATATAAACTGAGAGGCTTTTATGCTGATGATGTTTTATGTATGGATTGTGCCTTCATCTCTATTTAAATTCTTAACCTTTTTCATTTGTCATCCTGTTTGTCTGCTTAGTGCTTTAGTCCATTAAGGGTTAGGGCTGGCTTTGGTTTTGTTTCCTTTCCTGCTTAAAGGTTGAATACCTAAGCTGTGCAATTCCTGTAACTCCTTGTATAAAGCTAGGAGCTGCAAGCATAGTCTCTCCCCAGTAAATATTGTATTTTATTTTAAAATATAAGATAAAAATTGAGGCTTTGAAATGTTAGACTAATTAGAGATTATTTGAAGAGCAAATATGTACATATTTTCTGGTTCTATTTATGCTATCAAATGGAAAGTAGACAAAGTTTTTCAATCATCAGAGTAATCAGGAACACTTGCATCTGCTGCAATTAAATTATCTTTTACTTTTAAATTATCTTTTAATTTCTTCCAAAATTTCAATGTTGTACAGTATGTAAATGCAAAAGTTGGGAATTCATTAAGGTACATTATTTGTAGCTTGTCCCTGGAGAGTTTTTCTCACATAGTTCTTATGTTCTTTGATTTCTCATGCCCTGAATGGGTGTCATCTTTTATGGCCTTCTTTTCATATGTTAAAATTATAACATCGGGCTATGGTAAGAGCTTCTTAACCCATTTTGTTGGTCTCTTCTGCCCTTTCCTCCTCCTTTACCCCTCAAAATTTGCTTATTCTTCCTCAGGTTTTGCTTATTCCTCACTGAACTTCCTGAGTTTGAAATAAAGCTTACATTTAAAAAAAAAAAATCTGTTATTTTTGAGATTCCTCTTTCTAATGGTATTCCTCTTTATGTTTTTTGTTCAGATTTTTGAAATATGCTTTAAAACGCTGCTCTGATGATTCATTTGATTTTAAGTTAACAAGCTTTCACTTCCAAAGTTTGTACTCTAAGTTTTGGCTCGCTTCCTTCTGCTTTCTGTTACGTGTGCAAGCATGAAAACATCACAGCAAAATCTTTAGATTTAGGATAATTCTGTTGTTTGGATTTCTTCTTTTGTTTTCTTTTGTTTCATAAATTAGATGAGACTTAGGCCTGATGTTTCAGAACAATGTTTTCTATTAAAAAAATTAGGAGTTAGTACTGATCTGTAGCCTTCTTATGTAGTGTGTATTAAATGTATCAAAACACCTTATTTGAAATTGATCTTGTTGGGCTAAAAGAACAAAAATCTGTCAAGAAAAGTTACAGCCAATCCTTATTGTGTAATATTTTGATTTTCTAAAAGTAATATGGTACTGTATCTGGAAATATAATTGTGCTGTTTAATAATAGTTTGTAGAAACACCTGATAATGAGGTTTTTCTTGAGCAGAGATTTGGGAATAGTCTTGGTGACACTTTTGCTCTCTGCTTGTCTGTGATTGTTTCTTATGCAAATCTCTGTATGTATGAGGATACCATCAATTCTTCTTTAATTTTAAAAGTACTTATTTTGTTATTGTAAAAATGATTCAGGTGTTTAGTGCTTGCCTTTAACTAACATTTTAATACACTGAAGTAGGAAACTGTTTTAGAATGTTATTCTTCCCTTTTACCTCTCAATGTGTCAAGCTTCTGATACTTGTGAAATTGTTTCAAACTGAAATTTCTGTACTAAATTGAGAAGCAGAAGGTTTTACTTAGCAAACTGTATTGACTGTAATGAAATGTCTGCAGCACATCAGCCCAAGTCTATTAGAAATTGGAAATACCTAAAGAAAATATTTTAAAAACATTACTTTTCTGGTTGTTAAGGTCTGTTCTATTTGTAGTTATATTCCAAAGAATGCATTTAGTTTTATTCCCTTATCTTGTGTTTTTTTCTTCTATTAGGCACGGCGCAAGGAAGTTTTTATCCAGGAACGATACGGAAGGTTTAATCTGAGTGACCCATTCCTGGCTCTTCAGAGAGATTTTGAGGCAGGGGCTGGTGAGAAAGAAAGGAAGCCAATCTGCATGAACCCGCTGTCCATTTTAGAAGCTGTTATGGCTCACTGCAGGAAAATGCAAGAAAGAATGTCAGCTCAGTTGGCTGCTTCTGAAAACAGACAAAAGAAGGTACCTACTACCAACCTTTTTTTCCTTTTCTCTTCCTAATTTGTTCTTTCATGTCACTTTTTAATTCGCGCCTCTGCCTAACTTCATTATCATCACAAGTCTTGAAAATTTACTGCTTAGTTGTCATATATAGTGAGGTGTTAGTTTTCTGCTGATATTTTATGTGTACACCTCATGTGTTTCATAAATCTAGCTCTAATTGTGGAATAAATGAAATAGAACCAGTAAAATCATAGAAAAAAGCAGCTTGTATATTCACACTGGAGAGACCCTGATGTATCCTGGGCAACCCACTCTAGGTGTCACTTTCTGAGTGGGAAGTTGGACCAGGTGACCTCCAGAGGTCCAATCTCAACCAGTCCGTGATTCCGTGACAGCTTCCTGCACAGTTTGATTAGTTTCTTGTTTCAGTGCATAGCCAGAAGTTCCTCCGTGTGCATATGTTTTTCATCCATCTTTTTAGAAAGAGGCTCTTGGAGTATGGAAGTATAAATGCATGTGAGATGACCTTATATATTAAAAATGTATCTCAAAGTCAGGATATTTTATGTAAATTTTATTAACAATGTCTAAATCTACAGGTACAGAAAAGGATGCTTTTGTCGGTTGTTTCTTAGAAGAAAACACGATTTTTTTTCCTTTAAACCATTATTTTAAATAGCTCAATCTTTATTTTGTAGTTTTTATTACCTTGAAAAATACCTAACTTCTATTATGCATGATTCTAAAGTTTAGAACTTTTAAGCTAAACTTGAAAGCTACTCTTGAAAAAAAAAAAAGTTGTATTGCTTTTAAACTGTTAGGATGCCAACTTTTTTATTCCTATAACAAATAGGAAATTTGAGTGAGAACAGGACTTGAAAATGAGCTGGCTGGTATTAAACAAGCATGCGTGTGATTTACATCTTCCTCTTTAAAATCCAAATAGAAATACTGCTTGAATGGGGTATCCTCTTAAGTTTTTTGGTTTGTAGCAACAGTTGTCATTTCTTTCAGTCATCTCCATTAACCCCTATGTAACCTATTCATTCAGTGTTTTACATTCCCTTGGTTCCTCATTTTCCTGTCCACCATCTCTCAAAACCCTCTTCGGTAGAGGGTAATAAAGGTATTTGGAGGGATTTCTAGGATTGTCCAACAAAATATGGTGACCCTGTGTAAGAAAAAAAAAAAGTTAAGCTCAGACAAATGTGACCTAAATACACAGCCAGCTGTACTTTCTCTAAGAGTGGTTCTTCCTTCTCTAAGATATGTGACGCTTCTGTCTTTCTGTTTCAAATTGCCTCGCTCTCACTCTTATACTATGACGTGTTTGTACAGCTGTGCTTATTTTCTATGGATATTACTGGAATCAAGCAGGCTCACAGTGAGCTCTTTTTTGTGGAGACTTATTGCCCATGCATATAGTGACCCTAAAACATTCTTTGAATAAAATGATTATTTGATACTAAAAAGTCAGAACAATGCGCAAGGATGCACAAAGGAAAATGAAGAAGTGAACAAATGACTATGAGTTACAGGCTTCCCTTACATCAAATATTTAACCCCTAGATGTCATCTGCTTTGCGTTAAGTCTTGAGCCCCTTCCATCTCTTTCTATGCCTTTCCTGGAGCTGCTGACAAAATTCATTTTGAGGTTTCCTAGAAACTCAAAACCAGACAATCAGAGTTGACCGTTCTTGATCTGTCAAGTGTTGGCAGATAAGTTAGTACAAGGATGCATGCTCAAAGATGGACTTCTTGATTGAAAGAGGACTTGATGTGATTCAGTCTAACTTTGTGCTTAAAGCAGCTTATCCACCAGCAGTACATTTAGTCATCTGTGAACCTGTCTACCTGAGTCCTGAAAACTCTCAAGAAGGGCAGTATTACAGACCTTCTGCACTACCATCATTAATGTCTTAAGGGGAAATCTTTCATGTTACCTTTTAATGAGGTTCAGCCTGCCACTACCAAGAAGAATTTGGTTTTGCCATTGCATTAATAGGCCTTCAAGGAGTAGTATGCTGCTACTAGTTCCCTTAGTCTTTTACTAGACTAAGCAAGATCCCTTGGCGTCTTCTGACAAAGCATGTCTCTCTCTCACACTTAAAAGACCTTTGCTGTTCAGTTTTTCACTGGCTCCTGTCAATTTTCTCAATAGACCTTCCATACTCCTTTTCAGAAACTTCTTGGGCACGTTTCCAAATGTTTGTATTACTGATATAACTTAATGTATGCATACAGTACACTTCACGAAAAAAATGTTTCAGTTCATAAACTCGTAATTAATCACAGCTAGTTCCAGATCTGTCATCTAAAGGAAAAAATACTGGGTAAATATTACAAGGTTTTGTTTGTTTGTTTTGGCTTGTAGTTTTTTATTATTATTATTCAGGATGATACAGCCAAAAGAGAGGGGTGGAGGGAGATAAAGCAGAATGAGAAACTATTTCCTCTAATGCTGCTCCTGCTGATTTGAAATCAAGCACAGGATCTATGTATTTATGTCAGGAATTCTTTATTTATATGCAGTGCTTTTAGAAAACCAGTCTCTCTTATGAATATAAGACAGCGATGTCCATTGTAATTTATGGTTTATAAATGGAATAATAGAAAATATTGATTCACATTTTTTCACCATAATCTCATTGCAATTTCAAGCTTTCAAAAATATATACATTTGCCATGTTTTTCTTACTTGCTTTAGCATAAAAGAAATTACCAGATATTTCACTGTTACTTAGTGGCTGTGGTTGTCCATGAGGATTAGTCTTGCAAAATTTGAAAAAGACACTGAAATGTCATGTGAAAAACTGAAAGGAATCACTCCTAAGTTTCATTATGATAGCTTCTTAATTTAGTTTACACTGTGTTGATTAACCTGGGATGAAGCTGTAAATCTACAGTGAAGCTCTTCTCCCATGAAACATGATGTTTACAATGTAGATATAATTTCCCATAGTGATTTTCTCTTCACTTGCTGTTTGGTTCTTTTTGTTGTTTTGTTTGTTTGTTTGTTTTTGTCATAATAGTAAAGTTGCTTCCTGAAATAATACTGTTACTTTGCAGAAGTGTTGCCATTATCTGTCGATGCTGACTTCTCCTCAACCAGGACAACATTTTTAGCTGTAAATGAATTTCAGACACAATAGCCTGGAAAAAAATTTCCACAGCTAAGAAATTTTGTCTTCTGTTATAAAGGAGAGGGAATAGCGTGCTATAGAAACAGGCTTCTGACAAACTGTTAGATTGTAGAGCACAGGGATTTTGTTTGCTTGTTTTGCTTTGAAGAGTGGGTGGAGATACTGCTGGTGGTTTGGGGGGGGTTTCTTTCTTTCTTTTTTTTGAAAGGGAGGAGGGGTTTTTGTCTTATTTTCTTCCAGCAACCAAGAAAAAGGTTATGCAGTGACACAGAGAGAAGATATACCCTAAATATGACCAGTCCCCTACACCACCTTGTTTCTCACATTACTGTTTGCAGTGAATATAGTACATGATACTGGCTTAAACTCTGAAATTAGTATCAATTTGACCAGAATACTAAAATCTGAATCTGTACTCTCGGTCTTTCTCCATCTATTGAAGTGAAACTTGAATTCCAAGTAAGGTCTTAAATATATTTGCCACAGCTTTCCTCAGTTTTTTGTTTTTTTAATATTGTGAAATATTACTGGATTGTAGAACCATGAAACAGTTTCCTGTTGCAGTCAAAATTTAACCTGTTAGGAGCACTTGACTTCTTCTACGTGTCTGAAAGTATTTTTCCAGAATAGCAACAATGGCCACTAGAAAATACATGCTAGCAGTACTAGTTCTGATTGTTCTTCCTGAATGAATCTCTGTGCGTGTATTAAGTAAAACTGATAAATCTGAACTGATATAAAGAGTGCTGTCACGGAATTAACTGGATCAGTTTATGCCCGTGACAGGGGGCAGTAGGCCCCTGCCCTCCCCACCCCCCGCCTGGCCCCACAAAATGGGAAGGAAGGGGAAAAAGGAAAAAAACAGCGGCAACAATCTATGGAGGTAAACTTATTTTACTAACTATGATATTGGAATGCAAAATAATACAATATAATACAATCTAATGGAAATTGAGACTAATAAATCAAATAAGATATGAGAGAGAGTTCCCGAGACCGAGTCAAACCTGAAAAAAGCTTGGAACGGCTAGGAAAGCACCCTCCAGCACCCACTGCCAGGCAGTAAGAGACCGCCCCACCTGGAAGGGTCAGATCCCATGACTTCCATAATGTATAGGGATAGGTACGTAGAATTAGAGCATTAACACTTTAATTCCAGTACATGATGTTTTGATGTGGAATATTGACAATCAAATAAAAAAAAAAACCAAAACCATGACAAGTGCAGGAGAAGGAATGCTCACTGTTTGTTTTTTCATTATCTGGATGAGCCAAACGGGGAGCAACTGCATCAGTATGTGAAAGCAGGAATAGGAAGAACAAAACAACCAATTTTTCTTTTATTGTAGTTTGTGTTTTCCCAGGCAAACTTTTACATATGTCAAAGTAATTTGTGTCACCTTACTTTTATTTTATAAAAGGGTACATTAGTCTGTCTTTTTCCAGTGCTTTTCAGTGACATGGCCTTTGAATAAAAGCACAGTCAGTGGGTAAGATGAGTTAGAGGCGATGACTGTATGAATGAGTGGAAAGTTTATTCTCATCTGTTATTTGCACATAACAAGTAGTCTTCTGATCCCAGTCTACAGTGTAGTTTACATACACCACAGATGTCAGTGAGACATACCACTGTTAGAAAGTACAGGAAGATATTTGTGTCTGTACCCAGACATTTCACTCAGAAATGAATGTATTGTTATAAATGTAAATAAATAAGACAGCCATTATGGGCATGAACTGTGCATTTCAACAGTAATCTTTAGTGTGAGGAAGACCTAGAACCTAAGCATTTCATTTCTGTGCTTAAAGTTTTTGTTTGAAGCTTGCTTCTTGCTTGTGGCTAATTCCTTTGCAGAGAAGAGGAATCTTACAAAGTAAAACAGGTTCAATCAGGTGCCTACTCTCAGTGCTTGCCTAATTTCTGAAGACCAGGCAGCTCCTCACTCAGAAATCATGAGAATTTAATCAATTCATGGAGTCTCTGTGTTATCAGCAGGAAAAAAAAAAAAGATGACTTTACTTATCTCTGGAGAGCAATTCAGAGAGTATCTACATCTTTCTCTTGCTTTTAGACATTTTCATGAGAAGCCACCAATCACTTTCCTGGGCAGACAGGTTCATTTCAGGTGTACTCTCAAAGGTTAAAATATTAATCTCAAGTTAATAGCAGGTTATATTGAAAGTCTCCTTCTTGTTAATGCATTTTTTTCTATGTGCTTTCTTACAGCTGGAAATGGAAAAATCTCAGTTACAGAATCTTGAGCTGGAGCACAAAAAGCTATCTGCTCGTCTTGAAGAAGAACGGGGCAAGAATAAGCACATAGTATTGATGCTAGTGAAAGAGTGTAAACAGTTATCTGGACGAATTGTAGAAGAAGCCCAAAAATTGGAAGAAGTAATGTCAAAATTTGAAGAGGAAAAGAAAAAGGCTAGTGAACTGGAGGAGTCTCTTGCAGCTGAGAAACAAAAGAGTACTCAAATGGAAGCTCAGATGGAAAAGCAGCTGTCTGAGTTTGACACAGAGAGAGAGCAGTTGCGTGCCAAACTTCATAGAGAAGAAGCACACACCAGTGACCTCAGAGAAGAGAGAGATAAAATGATAAAAATGATTGAGCAATTAAAGAAGGAAAATGAGAGTAAAGCTAATCTTTCTCTTAAAAATAAAGATAAAAATAAAGATAGGAGTTTTGTTTCTGTTTCTGTTGAAACAGAAGAGCCAGTTTCAAGAACTATTGCCTGCCAAACAGATCCTGTAGTGGTAGAAAGTAGCGCTGAAAATATGAAGAAGTTGCCTTTGACTGTATCTGTGAAGCCTTCTGCAGTGAACCCCTTAGTGTCTGGCAATACAAAAATGAATGTGTGTGCTAATGCAGCATTTGTGAAGCCTGTCATTGATAGGCAGTCTTCACATAATGAACTTGTCCCTCCTACAACTCCTGTTCTTACACAGAGCCCAAACAGAGTTGAGGAAAATGGACCAAGTACAGGCCTATCACATGATTTACCAAGTAGCACTTCCCCTCTTTCAAATAGCACTTCCCTTTCCACTCCTTCTGCACCAACTGTCGCAACTCAGAATTACTCGCTGACTTCATCTATGCACAGTTTGCATTCCCCATCTGCCAGCACTACCGGCCAGCCAGGCCTAAATCCACGAATCCAAGCAGCTAGGTTTAGATTTCAAGTAAATGCTAATGATCCAGACCAAAATGGAAACACAACCCAAAGCCCTCCCTCGAGGGACGTATCCCCTACTAGTCGTGACAACCTAGTTGCCAAGCAAGTAGCTCGAAATACCGTGACCCAAGTCCTTTCGAGATTTACAAGCCCTCAGAGCAGCACTCCAGTGCGCCCTGGGGTGTCACATTCAGTGGATGCTGGCACCTACCCCCCAGTCGGTAGAATGAATTTAAAGACGCCTAGCGTTTCAAGAATTGACAGAGGAAATCCTCCGCCTATTCCTCCTAAAAAACCAGGGCTGTCGCAAACTCCTTCACCACCACACCCACAGCTAAAGGTTTTAATGGATAGCAGTCGATCCCCAAATACAAGTGCAAAAACTGATAGCAAAACTGTGACCTCACCTCTTTCAAGTTCACCACAAGGAATCAGGGTAATAAATGAGGAAATTATTTCTAAGTCCTCACCTCAGCTGCCACCAAAACCTGCTATAGATTTATCTGTGGCACCTGCAGGCTGTGCCATTCCAGCCGTAGCCACATCTCAGGTGGGTGCCTGGCCTTCCCACTTCCCTGGACTGAACCAACCTGCATGTTCAGAAAATTCCTTTGTCATTCCCACCACCATTGCCTGTAGCTCCTCCATAAACCCTGTTAGTGCTTCATCCTGTAGACCATGTGATTCAGACAGCCTCCTGGTAACAGCATCAGGTAAAGGGATTGATATGCTACAAACTATCTCCCTCTAAAGTAATGTTTTGTTTTTACTCTAAATCTCTCAGTTGCTATATTCACTTTTTTTATATACCTTTCTTTGTTTATTTTCTAAGCACTGAAATTTCCATTTATATTTTTTCCACTTTCCAGGGGTATGGGAATTCTTCTGCGTGATTAATTAGTTTGCTTCCTCAAGGAGGTCTCCAAATTGAACGTTTTTTTTTGTTGTTTTTGTTTTTGTTTTTTGGTTTTAAAGGTAGATTTTTAATGTCTACAGCAAATAAGCTGTAGATTATGAAATACTAAATAAGCTACCTTTCTAATATTGTTATTTTGAGCTATAAAATGCTTTCTTAGTCTGAAATAATATTTTGAACATGATTCTGCTGATGATCTTCAACGGAATATGTATTTCAGTGCTTTGTGAGCCTTTCAGAAAATAGGGCGTAGCCAGGACTGCTGTGTTTTTCTCCTGTAGTATTAAGCGGTTGCAACTTAAGGTATATCACTTCATACCTATAGAAGTATATATACGTGTATTTATTTCCATTTTTCTGTAGGCTTTTTGTAGGTGTTTATAGTAGTGGGCTTTATAAATATTCGTACGTAGTATCTCACAGATTCACTTTGACTGGTATCTGCAAGGATTTGATGTTGGAGAGAGTTAAAATCGAAATGTTATATTAGCATTCCAAGTTTGGGGTCAGTGCATGTATCTGCTATGCATTTTGCATTGTGGTGGTCTAATGCCAGCTTCAGGATATCTTAATGACAGCTAAATGAACAGAGACAGCCTTAATGTATATTTCAGTTCACATCCTCGATAGGGCCAGCACCACTGAAAGATCAGGTAAAAGACCGTCTTTACTCTCACTTCTGCAGTGAGAAGGCAGCCGCACAATTATGGAGCACTTGAGATGCAAAAAAATCTTCGTTAACATTGAAGAATGTTTCAGCGGTCTGAAAAACTTCGTATGGTTATTTTCAGTTCAGTTATGGTCCTTTAGTCCCATGTGACTTTGGTACCTTTATGTTATCTGTAGAGAATGAACTTCTCCCCACAGTACAGTTGATGTGCTTCCATTTGATAGAGGACCACTTTTTGTAGGTAGTTACCCCACTGATGAGGCAGTTGAACTAACTCCGGTCTTGGGGAAACTGTTTTGAAAGCAGCACAAGGCAAACTTGGTTCTGTATATATAGGGGATATATAGGTCCAAAGTTCACATTACTAAGAAATTTTATTCTCGTTCCACTTCAGTAAAGATTTTCAGCACGTTTCTTGAGTAATGCCTAGTTCTACTGTCAGAATCTTCTTTCAAAAAAAGTCCATGAAAATATGTCCTTAAAAATCTTATCTTCCATTTCAGAATTAATAACTGTGGAATTTGATGGTTGCTTCTTGGATTGCTTTTTATCATATTGATATCCTGAATTTTCATCTTTATTTTTTATTGATAGCCGAGTCTGATTGCCATGTCAGATTGTTAATGAGTCTTCCAGTATTCCAGATATTATCCAAACCTTGTTTACCTTCAGGAGCTGCGAGACTCCATAATGGAATTATAACTTTGTAAAGAATTTAAGAGTCTACTAATGTACAACTAATTAATTATTGGGAAGATCAGCTTCAAAGTTAATAGTTACTTTGGGCTGGAGGCTGTCTTGCACAAACTCTACCAGTGTGAAATATGTTCAGTTATGTTTAACTAGGTGATCTTTGATGATCACTTTAAGACAATTTTTGTTGATTCTTTTAAAAAGAAATTAAAAATGAAAGAAATAAATTTGCATTTTAAAAATATAAGTACCACCACTTGACTTCATAAAAGCAGAATAATAGTACATGCAGTTATGTATGAACATTTTTAGGAGATTAATCAGCTAGGGCTCCTCCAAGTATTACATTTGTGTTGATTCTGAGATTTTTTGACAGTTCAGAGACAAATCTCAAAGATAGGAATTGTTTCAAAAACTATTTTTTTTTTTCCAATTGTAGTGTTTTACGTGTTCAGATGGTCTTTTGTGATTTAGGTTTAGTTACTATTCATTCGCATTCAAAGGGATAGAACCAATTGTAATCATTTTGGCTATGGCTGGAGGTTGGAGCTCAATGATCTTTAAATTTCCTTCCAATCAAAGCCGTTCTATGATTTAACCTTGTATCCTTGTTATGAACATTTGACACTTTGTTTTGTAAATTGCACTTCTTTTTGTGAAGTTTTGCAATTCCAAGTGGGAAATGTGTCCCATTATCAGCAGTATGCAAAGAATGGTTGCTTACACTCTAACTGGTCTATTCTTTTATTTTGTTGATACAGAGCTATGGTTTTAATATGCCTCCTTTACCAACCTACAAAAAACCTACAGAAAAAAAAACTGTACTAAATTTGTCTGCAGTATTCAGGTACACCTTTATCTTTAACCCAAACTTAGATTTGATTGAATTTATTTCCAATCCCAGATTATTTATTTCAGTTTGGTTCATTTTTTTTAAGGTAACTTAATCTATTTTGGCTGTGTTCTTGCAAACTGCACAAGAACTATGTAGACTATGAGCATTGTATATTATACAAATATGGAAAGATATTTCCCTCAAGTTTTATGCCTAGGAAAAGAATAGATTTTATAATTATATGTGGAAATAGACTTTGCCTTAGGGAGAAAAAAAAGGACTAAATTTAATTATACTATTTTAAGTAAGATAAAGTGGCCAGTTATGCCTGAATTAATGTCACTCATTCACTCTTTTTTCAGTTTCTTTTTAGAGTATGATCTTACTGAAACTACTTCCCCATATCTACATTTTCATGCCCTCTAGCCACAGATTCAATTACTTATATAAATTTTCTGATTAGTTTTAGTCTTTTTTTTTACTTTCTTTTTTCCCCCCTGCAGAAAATGTTTCGAATTTCAGTTTTGCTTTCATTTAAAGCAGAACATAGTGAAATCCAATTCATATTTTATTGTATAATAAGTAATGAGCTTCAGTCAGAATTAGTTAATATTTAAGAAAAATATGCAAAAGATTTAACAAATTAAAAAACATTGAAGGTATCTTTGTTTTTTTATGTTTCTTTGGTGATAAATTTGTGTTTCTTTCTTCTTACTATGGAGCCAGAAGAATTGGTAATAGCATAGTTACTAAGGTATTTCTTTTATTAATTTGAAAACTGTCCTAGTTAGGTCAGATTGCTTTAAGAACCTGTCAATACCATAATTTTCAATAAAGAAGTGCCTTGGTTCTAGAAAGAGCAAGCATTAAGAGAAAATTAAAAATGTGAGCTCAGATTGTTTCAGTTACACGTTCTCTTGAATTAATGCCATGATATTTGCCTTTAAATGTGAGGCAGTTCACTGTGTTGCCCTTTTCATTCCCGGTAAGGAAGGATGCCAGCTTTTGTCATTAATGTTGAACAGACTGCACAGTCAGAATTTACAATGAACATTTATGGCCTGATTCGAAATCTGTGACAGTGTTTTCATTAACTTCAGCAGCCTTTCAACTGATGCCAAAGTGCTTCTGCTCTGTTTGGATTCCTACTTTTCAATGACTGCAAGACTTCAAAATGGAAACAAATCTAGGCAGTTGGATTTTCATACCCCTGGGATTTCTGCTTTCACTTTCTTCTTGGTTTTGCGCTTTTTATGTCACTCTTCACTGAAGTATGTTTTTTATTTTGCTCATTTCTATAATGATTTCTATGATTATTCTCTCTATACAATTGGCTTAGAAGATAAAAGTGGGGGGTGAGGTCTGATCTGGGCTCTGAAATTAACCACCTCCACATTCTGAAGCTGATGCCAGAAGCTGTTTTTGTCTGTCCCTCTGCCCTTCATCACTGCATGTCCTACACGCTTTCACAGATGCTTCACATTTCCTAACTTTTTGCATCTGTAATGATGTACCTGTAATAATGATTATTAGTATTTTCTGATGTCGCTTTTTTTTTCCCTGAACGAGTGCAGCATTATTGTTTTTGTTTACATTGATGGTACAAGCTAAACTTACCTTGTTATCCAGTTCTCATATCTTTTAGCGTGAAAAGATTCCATCCAATGATAACTAAGTATAGTGAATTTCATCATTTAATTGTAACGGTTTTTTTTGTTTTTTTCATTTCAACATGTTCAAGCAAAAAATTAAAATACCACGTATGGCCCAATAAGCATTCCTTTTTTTTGCCATTTCTATTAAGGCTTAAAAAAAAAAAAACACACTATTTTCAATAGTGAAGGATTCCCAGCAATATTATTCCCAAACTGCTTTGCAGAATAAAGTTCCTGCTGATAGTTTAGTTTCAAGCTCGCCAAACTCCCCCAGGTAATTCCAGTACAAACCAAATTAAGTTCTAAAATGAAGGCAGAAGTTGAACGAACACTATTAGTATTTGGAGTGCCACACAAGCAAAGCTGGTTATCATTAACTACCGCACCAAGGGAGCAAAGAATATATATGAACTGCTGCTTTAAAGACATTTGTTTATACATGAACGATTAGCACAATTAGTTTCAAAAAATGATAAAAGGTAGGAAAAATAAAAGCATTTTTGCAGTAAAAAGGATGAACAGGAGTTATTGTTCAAACCTTCAGGAATTTTGTCAGAGTCAGCTGTTATCAAATGTCAGAATTGTAAATGCAGTGCATTTTACCACTTAAAAGACGTAGTTTACTTCATATGTTCCTTCCTTAACTTTTTGACATGGTTTTGGAAAACATTTAAAATTCCCAAAATATCAGAAAAACAAATATTAATGAATGTATTGGTAGTCAGAAAGAAACTCCAGAACTGAAGTTGTATAAAGATGGATGGAGTTACATTCAGAGATTATCAGCAGCTTCAAGCTGGGTTTGTAATTTAACTTTGTAGTTGTACTGATGACTTTTTGTAAGTCGTAATTTATATGAATTCTATTTCTATAATTCATATTAATAAGTTGAATAATAAGCTAAACTTGTGGTAATACTGCAAATATGTTTCCTTTACATACCAAGCTAGTGAACTTAATTGGAAATGACAAATTCACTTGCTTTTGAAATGAATAGAAAATACTCTTAGCACTTATTTTTGTTGTTTTAAACAGGAGTCAAGCTATGCATTCTTTATTAACTCTACTCAGATGATGGCTTGTGTAAATCTGGATGTTAATTAAATTTGCTCGAAACTTGTAAGGTTCCCAAGTCTTTTATATCTGTAGAATTCTTCTGGATTAAATTTTGGTTTTTTTTCTGAAACATGGAGCAGATCATCCCAGTGGGCTGCTTTTCTGCTGTATATGTTAAAGGTTGGGTAGCACTTCCTCAGCTCGATGGGGCTGGAAGTAACGCTCTGCCAGCTCTTCTTTAGTGTTGAGTGTCACTGAACCTCAGGAAAATCTGGGCAAGCTTGCCTTGTATTGTCAGATTTCAGCCTCAGATCCTAGCTTGTATTTGCCTGCAGAACACAAATAAAACTTCTTAATGAAGAGAGAAATAGAATGTGCATTTTCTAAAGGGAATAGTCGAAATAAGAAACGATCTTTCTTCTATTTTCTATTGCAGTCCTGGGTCAAGGAAGAATCCACAATTTTTTTTATGACTTATGCAAAAAACTTCATATTCTTAACAAACTCCCTACTAAAGCTCAAAATTAATGGATGCAACATTTAACCAAGATAACTCCTAAGCTTTCATAGCTTTAAATTGAATATTGTCTTTGAGCTGGGTGGCTTGGAAGCTTTCACAAGTAAATTTTATATAACCTCTATCATTTGCATATTGTGTATTGCTGAGTAAAATATTACCTTAAAGCATAGCTCATTATTTATTTCTGCAAGTTTTTGTTTTTTTTTTTCCTCTGCAAAGTTACTTTAAGTTATTAAGGGCTCCTTGCATCATTTGTTTATATAGCAGTGGGTGAGATATAAATACTAACGTTTGATCTAAGACTGTAAGGGAGGATAAAAGCTCACGTGGAAATAAATGCATTTTATTTTAGAAACTTTTTCTTGGCTACTTAAAAAAAACTAAAAGCCTTTGCAACATATCAGTAATTCATTTAAAGCTTATAAAAATTTCAGTAGTTTCTGAATTTTATTATAATTTTGGCAGACATTTAGCTGCTGCTACAGTTCATAACAAGATTTATGTTAATTTCCTGTAACGAAATCTTGTTTGCATTAACATCTGGTCACCCCTGTACACAGTATTTATTTTTCAGATTACCTTCTAAAAGACAAAGCATCGCCGTATAACTTGTGCTAAACTAACAAATCTTGTCAATTTGAAGATCGTTCTTAATGTCTAAAGGAACACAGAAAATGCGGAGCTTTTTTTTTAATTTGTCTTCCTTCTAACTTCTGTTGCTTTAACTCACAGGCTGGTCTTCCTCCCTAACCCCTTTGTTAACAAGTGGTGGTCCTGTCCCCCTGGGTGGCAGGCCCACCCTTCTTCACCAAGCTGCTGCCCAGGGAAATGTCACTTTATTATCAATGCTGCTTAATGAAGAAGGACTGGACATTAATTACTCTTGTGAAGATGGCTATTCTGCCTTGTATTCTGCTGCTACGAATGGACACACAGGTGAGCAATTCTAAGATTTATGTTCACCACATTCACGCAAAATAGTAAAGTCTTATTTTATTTCATAAGTTTTTAATACTAAATTAACCAAGTTACTTGGGAAACAAACTGTCTTCATGTTAAACTCAATGAAGTAATCTTAGTTCATTCTCTACATTCTACTGAAGTAGTTAGCAGTTTTCTTTCTCTTTTCCATCTTTCCTAACCCTTGGTCTCAAGGTGGTAGCATCTCTTGAGCCTTCCAACAGTGAGCCTTCATATTTTATGGGTAATTTTATAAAACGATGAACATTTAGCAAAAGATTGATACAAACTCTAAGCAATGATTTTTCTGACAATTAACACAAATCTTTTAAACAGCAACTTTCTCAAAATCAGAGTAGTTAACTAGTTTTTCATACAGATTTAAAAACCTGCAGCCAAGAGCATTATGCTCATTTTCAGCACTGAAGATGAAGTTCTTCGATACAAGTGACTGAAATTTCACTAATTTTAGTAAAGTCTTGATTTTTTTCTGTAAAGTGAAACATGGTGTCTTACTTTGCATTCAAGACTACTTTGTGACTATCTAACAATGCATCTATTCATGACATAATTATAAATCTCTGACTCACTGTTTCAAACAAAATTAGCAGAAAAATATTTTTCTTTTTCTTCTGAAGTCTTTTAAAAGTCAGAGTGTAAAGCAAGGTTCTAAAATCTGTGCTTAGACAGATAGTACACATTTTTCTGACACATTCAAAGTTAACCTTGCTACCAGACATAGGGAAAGGAAAAGTTTTCCTTGTGTTCATGCTGTATTTTTTCTTTCTTTACTAAGTGCTATGATTTAGTTTCTAGAATCATCTGGGCCTTTCCAATTGACAGATATTTGCTGTTGCCTTGTGTTACAGTTGGTGTTAGAGCTGGAAAGATTATCGTGGTGAAAATGGGAAAAGAAACAAACAGGGAAGGAATTCTCACCTGTATCCAAAGACATAGGTTCATAGGAAATACTCTACAGCAAAGGGATCTCCAGAAAGAGATCCTTCCTTAGGGGCAGTCAGTCCTTAAATGGGGCCTAGGAAGTGAACTGCCTTCATCTGTGCTCCCATGGCTGACTCAGTCCTTTCCTCAGGTGATCAATCAGTGGTTAAGGCCATGACTCAGCAGTTCCCATACACTATGATCCTTAAAATATTGGAAAAGTCCCTTTCTTTTATTTTCTTCCGTGTGCAATTTATTGTTTTCAGTAGTAAGGGTCTCATTTTATCACAATGTGTGGAATTTTTTTTCCCCTCACTGAATGAATGTTCTGTAGATTCTTCTCAATTTATGTCTTTGGGTGGTGTTTGTGGGTGACAGTGCTTTCTCTAATTCTTCTCTCGTCTTATATTCCTAAGGTGTTTCCAAGCAAATACCCTGATCTTCAATTTCAATTACTAAGCAGCTCTTACTGACACCAAAAGCAATTTGTTTGCTGGTTTTATTGTGAAAATTTCAAATAACAAAGGTCCCTGAGTGAGTGATGTATGAAAACAAAATAAAAAAAACAAGCACATGTACAGACATCCTATAGTTGGTATCTTTTACATTTTAAGATAAAAATTATATTACAGTGGTTTTAGCATTACACTTCCATTTATAGTTTCAGGATGTGTGAAGTACTTTGTTTTATAAATCATCACATTTTAGCAACTAAAATTGTATGTATTCTGAATGAATCACACAGCAGCAGCATTTATGTCTTAATAGATTGTGTGAAAATTGAGTGATGTGAACAGTTAGATTCATAGTATTTTTGGATGAAGATTGTTGTTTTGATATGTAATCCTTTGTTTGTTACTTGCAGTTTGTTCCAAATAGCACAGATAAGATGCGACTCTTCAAAATGCAGGCTTTAAAGAGCATTTTTATGTAAATACATATAGACTTAAGAATTATAGGGATTAGTATCTTATTTTAAAAAGTCCTTTTTAATAGCTTTCTTAACTAAACAGCTGGGGAGAAAAAGGATGCTGATGTAATATTAAGAAGGATTAAACCATTTAATTTTACAAACTTTTTCATTGCATTAAGTAGGATTGTCAATGGTAAATTGCTGTCTTTATAGTACTTTTTTCCCCTCCTCCATTCTTTCTGTGAAAGACCTAACACATACTCTTAACCTAAAGGGTAAGAACACCGTGATTTGATTTATCGAAAATACTTTCAACCTGAAGTTAGTGACTAAATAGATTCAGTGATTTATGGGACCCCTTGTTTCCTCTAAATCAACTGACCAGATTTTTTTATTTCTTCTGGGAAATAGTTGGCCAGAAGAAAAGAGTAGCTCAGGATTTGTAAGGGGCTCCCATCCTGAGTACCCCTTCAGAAACAAACACTACATTTCAGAGTGTCTGGGAAGAGTGGAAAGCAAATGGTCTCTATGTGCTTTCAGTGAATAAATACAGTATTTAAGATCTGTGGATAACTAAAGACAGGTAGAGCACCCTGTAACCAAGACAGTGGCAGCAGCTGTTGTGTCCTTTGAGTTCAGTCTGGAGAGAAAATTGACAGCTCTGCAATAAAAGAGAACACTCAAATGTTCTTTCCTAATCTGTTCTGTTTGCAAAATATATAGTTTTCCTGTTCATAAACAGTTGCCCTTTGAGAACTGCTGATGAGATTTGTTTTTTTCCAGCACATGAAGTTCATAGGAGTTTCTTTGTTTCTGTGCTCCCACAGTCCTGAGTTTTGTAGGTCTTGAGAGAGACAACTTCACTCTAAAAATATACATAAATACTTCCTTTGTGTTTGAATGAGTGCTGGGAAACTTGTTTTTTATGATTTAGCCACCTAACTGGGAGAACTGAACAGATTGTTCTCTCAGGCCATTTTGGTTTGATCCACTAACAAAGCAGAAGTCACTTCAATCTGCAAAACACTTCTAAAATGCACAGTAGTTCACATGGGTAATAAACAGAATCACAGAACTGTTTGAGTTGGAAAGGAGCATAAAGATAATCTTGTTCCAAGCTCCTGCCATGAGCAGGGACACCTTGATGTAGATGAAGTTGCCCAAAGCCTCATCTGTCTGCATATCTAAACAGCATTGGCAATTCTAACCATTCTCTGTCATATGTAAGGTTGCTGAGAAAAAGAGAAATAAATAACAAGAGTTCCTAATATAGAAATGTGAAGAATAATTATCCTATGTACTCAGCTATATATTAATCATATACTTTTATGGTATAATCAATTCTCTTCTGTCCTGCGTGTTTGGAGGCTGTGGTAAGATGGTTGATAGGAAAAACTGGAATGTGGGAAGTAGAAAGGAGTGAGGTGCAGACACACAGCTACATGGAGTCAGCTCTGCTGAGCTGCTGGATGTATCTGGACAGTGTTTGCCAGCACTCTGGAGGAGCTACCTACTGAGCTTTGATGGAGAGCAATAAAGTCTCCAGGTGTTTGTGCTAATGAACTTCCATGTTTTGCTTTTGCTTTGACCAAAACCTTTAACAACATCAGTGTCTGTCTTATGCTTGCCCTTCTGATATATCCCCTGCACTGCTTGATGGCTTCTATGGCAGACAGCAGTGAACTGAAGTTAGTGAGTCTGGGCAGACACAAACTACCTTCCTCCAAATCCCAATCAGAAGTCCATCCAAAGGACTTAGGCTTCTTGGAGACTTTTGCTCTTTTACATGATGTGCCATCAGAACAGGCTGTGTAGAACTTGCTGGCTCATGTGTTATGCCTTCTGAAAGTAGCTATAATTCCTCATGCTTGCACCTAGCCCTGAGAATAAACAGCTCTTTGCAGTGATCTTCACCAGAAATAGAATTTTCACATAGATATGCTACTACCTGAATGATCTGCCTATCAATAAGTGAGTTAACTGTACTTTTTTGGAATGGTGGTTTTGTTCCGTGCAATCTTTGTTGCTTCTGCATGGCTAACATATGCTTTGTGAACAAATCAGAGTATTCTAGCCAAATGCAACTTTTTTTTTTTTTTTTTCAACAATCTTCAAAAACTTTAGAAGTATTTTAGGATGCCAAGCAGGAATCCTTTTTTTTTTTTTTTCTTCAAGTTAACTGTTTAATGTAAGAGTGGGATTGACAATGGAAAAGGGGAAAAATGATGTAATAATGAGTATTTTTTTCTGTTACAAAGCAATGGAAAAAAATAGTTTCACTTTAATTAGTATTTTCTTACATGTGGAAAAAGTAATTAAGTTAGTTAGCATATTAAGTTCTAGTAACTTGTCCTCACAAACAACCTTAAAAAAAAAAAAAAAAGAGGGGCCATTTCAAATCAGGTCACATATTTAAGAATCTTAATTTGCAGTATAATGACTTACAGTGTTTTAGAATCTTACTTCTTAAATTATTTGTTTAATCAGCTCCACAACATCTACATTAAATATTTGAAAGAGTTGCAACAGCAGTTGAGTATGTTCAGAAACATTTTAGATGAGTCAGATTTCTAAGCAATCCTAAAGATATATTTCTGGTATCTAGAGATAAACTTCACTATCAAAGTTCATCTCCAGGTTCTTCCTCAATTCTGTATCAAAAAGAATTAAGCTTGCTCAGAAATTGGGTCAAGAGTGAGAGCTGTTGTTCAAGCTGGGTGTATTTTCAAAGTAGAAGTTTTAGCTAGAGAAGACTTATTTTTTTGTGTAGAAAGAATTTGAAGGTTGTAAAGCAGATTTAGTGTTTTCTTCAAACTTAATTGCATTAAATTATAGCCCAATATATAGATGAACATCAATCCAATTACTGTGTAATTAATTATCTTAATTAGCTCTAACAGTGGAAAAATTTGAGTCAGAAAGATGTGGGTTTGTTTTTGTTTTGTTTTATTTGCTTTTGTAAGCTCATCTTATTAGTCATTGCACTTCTGTGTCAAAGTGTCCTAAAACAAGGCTGGTCAGCCTGCTGTTTGAGTTCCATGTAGCTTGTGAACGTTTCCAATTCAGCTGTCATTTTGGAGGTGTCAGTGTGACTGCTGGGTAATTCAAATTTCCAGCTTCAGAAATACGGAAATGAGCTAACTATGGGAGTTGCCATTAGTGGCAGTTAATGGGATAATCCATTATTGGGATCTGGGTTGAACTCTTTTGCAGTAGAGTGGTGCATTTTCAGCTCCCTCCTGCAAATTCTTCCAGAGCTTCTACTTTGGGTCATTACAGTGTGGTGTATGATTAAAAAAGACTGTTGTCTGTTGCTCCAAGATAATGCTGCTTGATCAAGTCTTATCTTCTGGTAGTTTTAACCATTTGTTTTTATTGCATCAGTTTGTGTTTATTCTTAATTTATAGATTGCGTGAGTTTGCTGCTGACTGCAGAAGCACAAGTTGATGCTGCTGATAAAAATGGCTTTACACCCTTGTGTTCAGCAGTTGCTCAGGGACATGTCAAGTAAGTCTTAACATTTTTCCCATCAGCTCTTACTCTAATTTATATGCACTTTACATTATGTTATATACATTGTCATTAAAATGTGTTTACAGCTAAGAATACACTAGTGTTTAAATACCATTTATTGAAAGCAACTGCTCAAATTCATATTCGCATATTCACATGCCTTTCTGGTTTTGGTATTTTCCTTTTTCTTTGTTGTTTCCAATTGCAAGTCTTAAGGTTGCTGAACGTGTGTACTCTTAGTAACCAAAATGTGAAATTGGTCTGCACAGGAATCATGCCTTCAAATTTCTTAATTTTCTTCATGTTGTTAGCTACATTAAGGAATTCACCAAAGGAGAAGAAAATACATTATTTTTACATTAATTTTTTAAGCACAGAGAACTGTGATTTATATACAGAGACAAAAGAACATTTACCTAAGTGTTGTATGAGTGATAGAATCAAATACTTTAAGCAATCAAAACAGATTTGGTTGTTTTTTCTTTTTAAGGTTTAAGTTTTTTTCATCTCAGTAAGTTTAAACAACAGAAAGTTATGTGTGAGTCAAACAATATTTCTAAGAACTTTTTCAAAATGTATTTACCATAATTTCTTTTTATTTTTTGAAGCTCCTGTTTTAGAAAAATGGGTGTTCTATGACAGCATGATTGGAAAATTCTGTCATTTCTTTATACTGGGAAACAGTGAACAACAGTTTGTCCAGATGATTTATTTTCCTCTTAAGTGGAGGAGCTGAAAGTTGACACAGTGATTTATTATTATTATTATTATTATTTTATTTTTTTTGCAGTTTTACTGTGTGTCATAGAATTGTAGGAAACAGAACTGGAAGTTGGAAGCAACTACTAGATAACCTCTTCCAGAGCACTTTTATCCAGAAAAAAAAGTCGTCATAAGTGATTACATGGCCATTATTTTATATTAAAACTCTGTTTGAACTGCAGAGAGAATACACTAAAATTATTTTTTTTCTGAAGTCTTCAGAGATGCTGAGAAGAGGTAGGGAAGAAGGGGCAAACCCTATTGGGAAGAATACTGGAGTTACATGAGGAAGTATGGGATCTTGGATCCAGTGCAAGCCCCTAATGAGAAACAAGTTCTCTTGACCCCTCAACCTAGTCTTCTCTTCTATTGAGTAGCTGCTACCAACACAACCTAAGACATCTTTCTGGGGTAGTTTCCATTTGCTGTCCCTTCTAGTTTACTAGTGGTATCTAAAGCTGGTCCTACCAAAAAACACAGCTACCAGGAGCTTGACCGGAGAAATTGGAGTTTCTGGGTGCCTGTTTGTTTGCTTTCTTTTTAAAACTATTTTAAAAATCAGTAGTCAGGAAAGAAATGTTGCTTTATTGGTCATCTGTCAAAAAGTTTTTATTGGCCCTTTGAAATTAAATGTTTTAAATTGACATTTTAAAATTATACATCCAGTAGTTTAATATTTATGGGTTTAAAGTAGTCCAATTCATTATTGTACCTGAGTATAAAAGTATACCATATGCCTATGTATGTATGTGTATGTGATTGATAAAATCATGGGCTGATCTCCATCTATACAATTGTTATTTTGCCCTCTTCAAATTAGATATTTAGGTAGTCTGAGTTTTAACATTTTTGAATGTCAAATACAGGATAATTTTACTACCTTATTGTTTGCTGTAGGTGTGCAGAATTATTAATTATGTATCAGGCTGATATTAACCATGCTGCTGAAAGAGGACAGACACCTTTGTACCTGGCCTGCAAATATGGAAATAATGATTGTATTAAGCTCTTGTTGGAAAGAGGAGCAGATCGAACAGTAAAAACCAGTGTAAGTCAAAATAGTTTGTAAAGTTAGATTACATTGTACAATAATTGCAAACACCTAGAAAAAAATTACATTATTTATTCAAAGTTTTCTTTAAATTTTAAAAATATAATGTAATTTGAAATTAGTATAATGTTTTTGCATCATATTTTCTTTTTTTTAAGCTGTATATTGTCTATAAAATCTCGTAAAGTACACAAGTTCCTTGTGATTTTATTTATGTTTGCTGCAGACTTTTCTCCAGCACCAGATATACAAAACAGAATTCTTCTGCTTTGTACTCTGAACTATTTTTAAGTTAGATTTTTCTTCCATTTTTTTATGTTATGGTTTATTATTCTTGTCTTTGAAGGGAGCACACCACAATTTGCTAGCCAATATTATAAAGCCTCATATATTGTAAATGAAAGAATATGGCAAAAAGAAATGGAGAAAGGGAGGATAATTGTTTCAAAGTTAACATTTAGGTACTGCTCTCTTCTGGTACTTTTTTGAAGTTTTTCTGAAGATTTTTAAGTGTGACAGGAAATGTGTGGCTTAGGCTGTCCAGAAACAGTAATTCACAGTAAATTTTGCTCTTTTTACTCTGGATTTTTTTATTCATTTATGCTGGTTTTGGACAGTAAGTATTTTTTACTTGGGAGAAAGTTATGATACATGAAAATATCTGATATATTGGTTAATGCAACAGGATACAGATTATTGATTATTAGTCACATTACTTTGGTATAAGATAAGGATGCAGTCTGTTAACACCACACACAATCCAGTATCACTTAGACTCTTCTAAGAGTTTTGAAGTCTCTGTCTATTATCCCATCCACAGAAAAAACTGTAAAATTAGTGTGCTACATTTCCTTCCTTCTTTTTCCTCATTCCCAGATATATACAAGTAATTCCATTTCCCAAAGGATTAATATGCTAATCTTATCTTTCAGTTTAATTTTCAAACAGAGTATTCCATTCAGACTCATTGTTGATATGAGTTCTGAAGGTATTTTTCTGTGCTTGGTGGAAGTGTACTTTTTGCTTTTGTTTCTTTAGGATGGCTGGTCACCCATTCACGCAGCAGTGGATTCTGGTAATGTTGACAGTCTCAAGCTCCTTATGTACTATGGAGAGCCAAACAATGGGAACTCTTTAGCTGATATGGAGCCTCATTCAAACTACTTTGATTTGGAGAGCAGAGAAGATGGCTGTAACACTAGAAGAAAACCTGTTATTTCTGCAGATCTCATCAACCATGCTGACAAAGAGGGTTGGACTGCTGCCCACATAGCAGCATCAAAAGGCTTTAAGGTCAGTCCATGTGAACAAGTTATAGTAACCTGCTAGAGTTTAAGTGAGATAAATCCTCTTTTTTCACTGTGACAAACTAAAACTTGAGTGTCAAGTCTAATTTTCTTATTTAATTTGCTGACACACTTGACTTAATAGAGACAGAAAGACACTTCCTTTGGATCATTAACTGCAGAAGCTAAATATCCAGCTTAAATGTGATGAATCATTATTTTTAAATGCATACTTCTGGGAAAATAACAAAAACAGAGAATATGATTAGCTGAGATGCAGATTTTCAAAGCTAAGGTGATGCGAATCTCTACCTAAATGTCTATTCATTGGGTGATGTGTATTTAATATGGATGTTAGATGGACATCGTTAAATTGTCTTTAAATGTAACTGGAAACTATGAACAATTTCCCAGCAGGAAAAGAAATATTAATCACATTTTTGCAAAAATATGTTATTTAATTTCTTATTTTGAGCAAGCAGTTAATAAGCTTGGGGACAGAGAAAATCTGATAAGGTGGGGACAAACCTGACAGATCTGATTGCACGTAGGAACATTTCTGGAGATGGAGTATTTTACTTGATTTTTGATGAGATGTATTTATTTGCTTAGCAGCTGTTAGATCTCACTGTTAATTTTTATCCAAGGAGAAAATGAAGAATGAATGCTAAACACATAAGAACGAATTTTAGGATAATACAGTCCAAGACTTCAGAAAGTATCCTGTGGTTTCAAGGCTAATTTAATTCTGTCATTAGATATGCTTTTTCTCCTGACAAATTTGCTGTGATAAATTTATAATAGCCACAGGTTTAAAGATATGTTTATTTTATTAAATGCATTTTTTGACTCAATAAATATGTTTGGGATATTAAGAATCTAGAGATTGCTTAATAACCATCTTTAGTACTATTAACTCTTAAGCTCCATTCTCTAATTTTTACCTCCACTGCCAGTACCATGTTGTTCATAACTCTACATGATAATTGCATATAATAGTGCTGGTACTGCACAGGTTTTCAAGATTGATAGGCATAAATAATTTACATGTGAACTATGTTAGAGCATTTTAGCTACTGAATCACAGGCAACAGAGCCAAGAAAGCTTCTTATTGTACTGAGAAAATGAACCTCATATTTTGTTCTTTTTTCCCTTCCTTTCTCCCTTCTTTCAGTGTCTTTCCTTTCTGCTGTCTTCCATTCATTCCATCTATTTGAGAGATGGTTAACTAACCAACCTGATGAGAAAATATGCTGCTTTTTTTTCTGATTAATTTTTCATAGCACATTTAGTTGGCTAATTGATTTTTGAAACATTCTGACAAGTGCTGGAACCACTATGCAATAAAATTCTGTCTCATGGGGAGCTATAGCTTAAATGACTATTATGTTTATGAAATGTGTCAAGAGTATTGTATGTACTGGCAGAAGCCTTTCTGTTACAGCAGCTGTAAAATAGGTAACAGCAGCCAATCTTGAAACAATTCCCTGTTCTGAACTGGAACTTTTGCTAGCTGCTTCTACGTACTTCCAAGATTTGGATTCTCTACTGTGATTAAATCCAGAAGTTAACAGTACAGTATTATGTATACAGTATTTGCTATGGTGCATTTTTTTAATATGGATATCTGTCCTTGAAAGACATGTCAGAGGATGGCAGTGCTTCCTACAGGCTACCCATATAGATGTTGAATGGGTGACCATTAGAAATCAGAACTTAATCAGTCTTCTGTCCGAAGATCAAACAACATTTGAAATATAGCTGGGGGCTTTTTTCTTCTAGTTCTGAAAGACTTGTGTAATTGATATTTTTTTTCTTTTTACAGTATGATTGCACCAATCCAAATTTATCTGCTAGTACCTTGTTTCTAATTGAGTGTAATGAATCTTTGCTTTTGTTAATCACATTACGTATATTTTTAAGTCTTTGAATTTTAGCTGCCAGAAGGGAGGCCTGCAAAGTGACTTTAAAACAATTGTTTTTTCTTTTGCTGTCTGTCAGTCAGATGTGAGGCATGAGGATTCACATCCTTCCTGAAATACAAACTGGATTGCCATTTGAAAAGTTTTTTATTTAGTGTGTATTACACGTTAGAATTGCCTTTGAAGGCCCAGACCTTCAAAACAAAACGTATTGAAATGGCCACTGTTGTATCACGTTGTCATGTGTTGTAGGACTTCTATTTCCTTATGTGAATATATCAGCTAGTGGCCAGATGTTAAGAATTGATCACTTCAGTGGATCAGCACTTGGTGTCTGAAGACTGAAGATGCCTGGCTGTGTATGTTGTGCTTTTTCAAAATCTTGGTTTGAAACTTTCAAGACTACTGTACAGTTCACCTGGTTTTCAGCGTAGTGAGGAACATCATTTGGACACGTGTAGAAATTCTGTAGCTGGTCTTTGAAAATGCATGTATAAGAATTTCATTTAGGTATCTTAACTGCATATTGGTAGAACGATTTGATACAGCAAATGGACAAGAAAATAATACAGCTCTTACCTTTGCAGAACTGTCTAGAAATCCTTTGTAGCCATGGTGGACTAGAGGCTGAAAAAAAAGATAAATGTAATCGAACATTACATGATGTTGCTACTGATGATTGTAAACATCTCCTAGAAAACTTAAGTAAGTAATTGCTATCAGCAATATGCAAAAATGTCTTTGCTAACGAACTTGTGGCACAAAGAGGTGGAAATATCAAAAGGGAAGTCATCCATTTTTTGTCACCATAATTTTTTTTTTTTTTAACTTAGCAGGTCATTGTTCGCCAAATTTTGCAAAAGTTTGTGATACAATTTTATTGGAGAGTGTTAAATGATTTATGTCTACCTAATTTTAAACCGTATGAAACATTGGTACACTGTACACATGCAAACATAAATACCCTTGTAAAATTTCTCAATTTAAGTCTAGTAACTAATTTTTCCAAAGCTATTTTTTTCCTTGACCTTCATTCTCATCTTTTCTTCTAATTCTTGCAGAAAAAGCATTGAGTGATGGATAGCTGTCATATTTCCTTAGGCTAAGACAGTCATTTGGTCTTTGAAAACGCTATTTTATTTGTCACTTGTTTATAGTTATGGGGATTTTTTGCTTAATATTCAAAGGAAGTCTTAGAGAAAACATCAAACAATTTCTCTGTACCAGCATGAATAGCTTCTCTCAAAAGGTTGTTGTTGTTTTTTTTTTTTTTTCTGTAACCTGTCCTCTTCCTTCTCTTTAGGTTTTCTTAAAATCCAGTGAAGTGTGCTGACCTGGGTATTTCTTGATTTACAGCTTAATCCATCCACACACAAATTCTCTTTTTCTGTTTCTCCAGAGTCAGAAGTACTGCCTTTGTAGATTTGTATTTCATGCACTTTCTTTTGCGTTCGTGTTGTGCAGTGTAGGTCTGTGGTCAGCCAAGTTCATTGATTCTTTGATTCAGAAGGGATGCCATTCAGAGGGCCCTCGACAGGCTGGAAAGGTGGGCCCGGGTGAACCTGATGAGGTTCAACACAGCAAAGTGCAGAGTTTTGCATTTGGGCCGAAGGAATCCCAGGCATCCATACAGACTGGAAGGAGCGGTCCTTGAGAGCAGCCCTGCAGAGAAGGACCTGGGAGTCTTGGTAGATGAAAAGCTTAATATGAGCAAGCAGTGTGTCCTTGTAGCTTGGAAAGCAAATGGTATCCTGGGCTCCATCAGAAGAGGGGTGGCCAGCAGGGACAGGGAAGTGATTGTCCCTCTCTACTCTGCTCTTGTGAGGCCCCATCTGCAATACTGTGTCCAAGTGTGGAACCCCCAGTACAAAAAAGACAGGGAGCTGTTGGAGAGGGTCCAGAGGAGGGCCACAAAGATGATCAGGGGACTGGAGCACCTCCTCTATGAGGACAGGCTGAGGGAGCTGGGTTTGTTCAGCCTGGAGAAAAGAAGGCTGCAGGGTGACCTCATTGCAGCCTTTCAGTACCTAAAGGGAGCCTACAAACAGGAGGGGAATCAACTCTTTGAAAGGGTAGATAGCAGCAGGACAAGGGGAAATGGTTCTAAGTTGAGGGAGGGGAGATTTAGGTTGGATGTCAGGGGGAAGTTCTTTACAGAGAAAGTGGTGAGGTGCTGGGACAGGCTGCCAGGATCCCAGAGAGGCTGTGGATCCCCGTCCCTGGAAGTGTTCAAGGCCAGATTGGATGGGGCCCTGGGCAACCTGGTCTAGTATTAAATGGGGAGGTTGGTGGCCCTGCATGGGGCAGGGGTGTTGGAGATTCATGGTCCTTGAGGTCCTTTCCAACCCTGGCCATTCTGTGATTCTGTGATTCTCAAGAAATTAGAGAAGCTTTGTGAGCTGCTTCTGATTTTTTGTCTTCCACTGTTGCAATATCCTACAATTTTACAGAATTCACTTTCTGATAGAAATTTCTCCTTTGTGGTCTACTTCTTTGTCAGTCTGAAGCCAGTTTTCAGTAGCTGCATCTGCAGCCTACTAAGCTGATACTGTATAATTGTTGTCAGTCCTAATATCCTGTCTGTCTGGTCGGGCATATCACAAATCCAATTGCTTCTATCAATGCTTAGAATCCTTGGACTATGTTTTTTTCTTTTAATTGCACTTATTTTCAATTTAAGGAATAATTTCTAAAAGGTATTGTTTGTGCAGTAAAGTTTGAAAATGGATTCATTTTCACTTTTAGTCATCTGATTGATCCATATAGACTTCTGTTAAATTTTATTCTAGTCTTCAAAGAGTAAGGTTTAAAATAATTTAAATTGGAACAGAATGCCCCGTCCCTAGAGGCATTCAAGGCCAGGCTGGATGTGGCTCTGGGAAGCCTGTGCTGGTGGTTGGCAACCCTGCACATTGCAGGGGACTGAAATTAGATGATCTTTGAGGTCCTTTTCAACCCAGGCTATTCTATGATTCTATGAAATTACTTTGCTGTATTTTTCTAGTATGTGTATGTAAATTTTCTACTTTTTTTCTTTTAATGCTTTCTCAGTTTATTCACTAGCAAACCAAATACACAATTCTAAGTGGATTTCCTATCTTAGTTTTTATTTAAAGACATTTGGCTTGACTAACTGTGCTTTCCACTTCTGCCATTGAGCCAAAAAATTCCTTTTTACATTGATAATAAAACCATACACAACCACAACAAACTGAAACATTGAGAAGCAACCCACCATCTGTCTTAATTTATAAGAAGTTAGTTTATAAAGAGGAAATACAAGAGTAAGTAAGTTTTGTCTTTCCTCCTATGATTTAAGTGATCATAATAATAATGATTTTTTGTAATAGATACCTTGATATTTGTTTTTCATCACTGCTTTGGTTTTGTGGTGACCTGTACTCTGCTTACATTTGATCTTCTGTAGCAGGAGTCACACTGTGGCTTTCCTTTTAAATATTAGATGTTATTCATCTTCAAAGTATAATGGTATAATTTTTATTGAGTTGTACAGTTTTTCTCATTTCTGTTTTTCTTTTTTTCAATAGATGCTCTTAATGTGCCTGTAAGGATTTCAGTCAGTGGCATTGAACCAGCCCATTGTGGTACAGAGGAATTTGATACAGAAAATACAATATGTGCTTTAAATATCCGCAAACAAACAACATGGGATGATTTTTCAAAAGCAGTGAATCAGGCAGTGACAAATCATTTCCAAGCTATTGCTTCTGATGGGTGGAGGAGCCTAGAAGAGCTGTCATTTAATGGTGCTGCAGAATCCAACATTGGCCTCAGTGCAAGCAGTATATTATCTGTCAAACTAGGTATGAATACTGGTGTATTAAATAAAAGCAAAACTGAAATGTTTTCTTGAAACTGTGAAATCTTATTTCATCCCGTGGTTTAAAATATACTTAAGGCTACTTTTGACAATTGCTGAACTTAAACAGTGCTATAATGACTACAGATTCAGTTAATACAACATTTTTTATGCTTGCTATTCAAGTACTACTATAAAGGAGTAGAACAAGATGAAAAAAATCTTACATTTTTTGATCTTTCAGATGTTAGATGAAGAAAAGCCAGTTCTGACTATGAAACTTTAAACATGCTGGCATGAAAGTATTCATTAGTTTTAACTGTGTATTTAGTGTCATCTGGGGGAACATGAGTCCAAAGTCAATTAACTTTTTACTCCATTTAGAAATCCAAAAGAGGTATCTTTATTACTTGTGAAACAAAATTAGTTAAACCAAAGCCCACACTATTGTCTGTACAGTACAACCAAACTGTACAGTAAATCTAGACTGTAAATCATCAGAATAGGTAGAACATTTTATGTTCTGTTTTATGTAGTTACACTTAACAAAGTAAAATATGAAAATATTTTTAAAGGATCAAAATAGTTAGAAAATTGTCCAGAATGTAGTAGTAGTAACAGCTGCATAGGCCACTGAAACTTTGTATGCAGCATCTGAAGTGCTCCTCCCCAAGAAAAAACCCTGTTCATACTAGACTGGTTGAGTTATGTTGTTTTACTGGAAGGGTACTGTATCACAGGTAAAGGTGTAAAGGCAGTCTTGCTATTCACTCATCTATTAATTGGATGAAAACGTCAGTATCATCAGTCCTCTGTCAAACAGTAGTATTATTTAGTACATGAGACATTTATTTGTCAAATTGGTCAGTGTATACAGTCTCTGCAGGCAATTCTATATGCTTAAGTATGGGATATTTTACATATTAAGGGAATATCTCATTTTTTCTTTTTAACAGGAAACATTTCGTGGTCAACAGGTCAGATTTTTTCCCAACCACCATGGGACTTTTTGAAGAAGAACAGAGCTGAACATATCACAGTGTTTTTGTTTGGTAAGTTTCAATTCATAATTTTCAATTTTAACTGTTAAAATACTCAATGAAGTATTTGATTTCAGAATCACTACTGGTTTTCTTCTTCAGTATCATTTAGTAATCAGAAATATCATATTTTGTTAATTCTTTAACTAGGTTTGAAAGGGCTTATAACATTTAGAAAATGCAGTGGCACATAAAAGCCCTACTACCTTTTCTGCATGTATAGAAGTATCTGTTTTACTTATGTCATGAATAACTGTGAATCTATGTTGATAGGTAAATGCTTTTAATTTCTTCACTATTTTAATTTATGTAGTGTATAATTTTAGTAAGTTATTGTTGATACTGTATAAAAAGCATATGTATCTGTTATACATACTTCTTAACATGAGAGATTTATTAAAGCTATTTGCTTATCACTTTCTTTTAAAGGACCTCAAGAAGGCTGCCTAAACAGTGTGACTTATGCATCTATGATCCATCTTCAGACTCTTCAGAACTACCTCCGCTTGGTGAGTACCATGGTAGCTTCTCTCCACATTATTCATATGTGAAAATATTATGTTAATAGAGGTGACTAAAAAGTAATCTTCTAGTCTATGAAAGAATGCAAAGATTTCTAAAAAAATGAAGTAGGACAAAAGTTGTTATGTTAAAATAAAATTCCCCTTAAACCTTCTCCCAGTAATTGTAGTCACATAAGGATATTCATTTCATTCTTTAAATACTGCCACCTGATAAACTGAGCTGCTCGAGAAAGTATATTAAAAGCTCTTTTATATCTTATTTCCTTACAAAGTTACATAATTACAGCTTTCTAGGAAAAAGTAAGTAAGAATTCATGTAAGCAGTTGAGACCTGGATTTTATGAACAGCTTTATTTATATATTTATATATGCTTGAGGGCTGCTACAGAGAAAATGCCTCCCATTTTATTATGTTGGCCCACAACATCAGAAGTGGATGTTGGCAGTATGATAGTAGAGGTTGAACCTTTCCACCAATATTTCATTAAATTCTGTTGCTATGTGATAGATGGCAGCAGAGGGGCAGTCTGACAAAATGACTTCTAACATGGAAGCACTTATTAAGAAAAGACATTACTTTCAGAGTGACCTAGGTATAATACATATATATATATACATGTGTATATATATATCAGTATAATACATATATATATACATATATATACATCTGATGTTGATGATAAATGGGTAGATTTCGTAGCTCTCAGAAGTTATTTAGTATCTGAAAATGTAGGGATAATTGGGTAATGCATGTTAACATTAATTATCAAGTCTAAAGTCTGCATAAATTTGGCTGTGTACTTGGATAGAATTTTGTTGTTTAGAAGAATAGCTGTGAAGAATATTTAAAATATGTGTCATACAAACATTGTATATTTTAAATCTGACTAAAAGAACTCTGAATCTGTGAACTTCCAAGAATAATGTATTGTTTATCTATAGGTTGAACAATACCATAATGTCATCTTCCATGGTCCAGAAGGGAGTTTGCAAGACTATATAGCGTATCAGATAGCAGCCTGCATGAAGGTATTAACACAAACACACAAAGTTAGTTAGTTTGTAAATTGGAGTATTCACCATTTCACCAAATCCATACATTTTCAACACAGCAAAAACAAGTGGCTGCAGGATCTACATGTGATATCATTAAAGTGGAAGTGGATGCTGGTTTCTCCAAGGAGCAGCTTGCAGAATTGTTCATCAGTAGTGGTAAGCTTATTTCATCAGTCTGATGTCAGTATTTGGTAGGAAATTTTTTGTTCATACAAAGAAAAGAAATACATTAAAACATTTTGCTTAGTGAGCGGCGTGTTTTAACAGAAGTCATCCTTTTCTAGGTACTTGGCGAAAATGGTAATGGTAAGAGTCTAAACTTTGAAGTAGAGCTAAGGTTCAAATGTACTGAATCAGAAAAAAATCTATTATTGCCTAATTGTAGCCAATGTTTCAAAACGTATGTATTAGGGGAGTTATAATTGCTAGCTCTGCAGAAGCAGAGAAGGAATTCTTAAAAAGCCAGATCACTTCTTTTTGATATGTGGTTGTTTACTAGATGCTTAAGTGTTGTCCTATGCCAAATTTTTGTCACCTGGGCAGACAAATGTTATTTTGCTTGTATTATGTGTATGTTGGTAAAGGGCAAAGTTGTAATTCTGTTAAAATGAATAACTTTCTATTAATGGATGTGAATAGTTGCATGTAGACTAAAGTATCTTTAGTTGGGTGCTCCACAATAAAGTTCTCTTAGAGTGATCCATAGGTTTCACCTGTGTAAATTAGTGTGAACCACTGGTAAGAGTAAGAAAAGAGTTCAGATAAGCCAAATGTCAGTGAAAACGGGGAAAATAAGTATGGAACCAGAAGAATGGGTCCATATGGGTTGGTCAAGTGTAGAAGGGAGGGCATTAAAAAATGAAAAATTATTTAAAAATAGATAAATGAAGGAATGGAAGTGAAAGACGAGGTAAATTTTCTCTGCCATACTTGTTCATACAAATGCATACAAATGCATTTTACCCATACATTTGAGCTCTGATTTATTTTGGCTTAATATCAACTATACAGTAATAATATACTATATAATAATAATATCTAGCAATATATGCTATAGATAAAATGACAGAAAAAATGTAATATATAGTATAATATACTACGCAGAGATCATTTATATAAGAACCTGAAGGCTGATATGATTTTTTCTCTTTAACACTGTTCAAATTATCTTTGGCTCAAATACAGTTTGGCTGTTTGAAAGCAATTCTCAGCTTTGTATCTGCATTCACCCCCTTTGCAACTTTCTCCTAATATTTTTTTTTCCCAATCTGGTTGACAGCCTGAGTTTTAGAGTCCAGTTTGTATCTCTTTGGTTTCTTGATTTCTTCTGTGCTTACTTCCTTTTAGTAACTCTTTCCCCTTTGTCATATTTACAACAAATGTATGCCTAGCATGTATTTGGAGTGCATTTTTGTCCTCTAACAGAGTTTGTTTTTTGCCTAAACAAAACAAGCTGAGAATACATAATTTGATGGACCCTTTTTTTTCCAGAATTTCTGTGTGCTTGTGCTTTGTATATTATGATGAAGATTATGGTCTCCTCTGACTTTTGCACATTAATTTTTTTTTAATTTCACAAATTGTTACAACTGCTAGCCATTCTGATTTTGAGTTATTACTCAACATGTTCCTTGTTTAGATTTCACCATACGCTGTTGAAGTCAGGAGCAAAACTGAAATATGAAATAATGTATCATTATAATGCTTATTAGATTCAGGTGATGCTGTTTGTAATTGTGCCTCAAACTCTCTCTGATTAGTTAGATGATTCTTAGAGATACTGATGGATCTTCTGAAGAGAGAAAAGTAGCAAACAAGCAGTTAATCTTTCAGAATGATTAAGTTTTTTATGAATGTAGAATATTCCCTGAATATTCTGTATCCATTTATCACTACATGAAATGAAGAGTAGATGTCAAAATTTTAGGATGAAGTAGTAGCAATTGAAATAAATGTTTCCAGATATCTTTGCTATTTTGCTATTTATTTATGGAAGTCTTTTCTATATATGAATTTTGGTGTTCTTTTTTTAATAATGGCTTTCGTTTTTTTTTATTACTGTACTGTATGAGATTCTTTCCATTGTTTTCATACATCTAATTTTGAACATTGTACAGCTTCCTCTGAACTTGTTAAGAGGCAAAAAATTGGAAAAACAATTGCTTTGTGTGAGTATCTGTAGAAACTGTGTACATAAATAACAATACTTTTTTATAAGTAAGCATTCATGAGATTTTTATATTTCAGCTTGTCTGGTTCCAGTTAAACAGCCTCCTGTAAGCAAGACAACCATTGTGATTTTAGAAAATCTGGAGAGAGCATCTTTATCTGAATTACTCGGAGATTTTCTGGCACCTCTTGAGAATCGTAGTTCAGAAAACTCTTGCACTATTCAAAGAGGTATTTAAAGAACTTGAGTTGAATAAATGTTTTTATTGCAGATCAGCTGTATTATAATAAGTGAAAAACGGGGAATTTAGAAAAGAAAAATATAATTTGTTCTGTTTTTTTTTTTCTTATATTGAAAAATACAATTGGTTAAATACACCATGTTAAATTTTAAGGGTAATTTATATGTTGTGTTATTTTTTTCTTTCAAATAAAGTGACTGCTTCTTGCTTTTATATGAAATGCAGAAACATTTGAGTATTTCAGTAAAATTTGTAATGGTTCACTTTTAGCAAATGGAGCTTCTGGTGCCTTTTACTTTCATGAGAACTGCTTTTTACTGGGGACAATCGCCAAGTGCCATCTTCATGGATCTGACCTGCTAGTCCAGCAGCACTTCCGTTGGGTTCAGCTTAGGTGGGATGGAGAACCAATGTGTGGCTTGCTTCAGAGGTTTTTAAGAAGGAAGGTTATAAACAAGGTAAGCAGAACTTGAATCAGCTTCTCTGATTTTGTTCTTCACCAAGTCTGAACTGCCTACAGTGGTAATGTCAAAAGCTGATCAGATAACTGAATTATTTCAGGGAAAAAAAAGCAAACCAAAATAAAAACACATTTATTTACAGGAATATATGGAATATCTGTAAATGTTGTGCTTGACTTTAATATAGGAGGGTGTCTGTCTGTGGTTGCCTGGCATTGATTGGCTGCGATAATGATACTGCTTATAGTTACTTATCTGTTGTATGAAATATGCTTAATCATTTTTTTCTTTTTTTGTGTGAGTATGATGAGTAAGAATCTGTTCAGCAAATGTAAAATCCCTCTCTCAAGGAATTTACTTTGTACATCACAAGTAAGATAGTTATATGCTCTGTGTGTATTGTGTAAGCTTTATGCAGCTAAAAGAGTTTTAATAAGCAGTTCAATGGGAAAGAAGGGTGAAAAACACCATTTGGGAGGTCATTTTGAGCCAGTTGGCCTGCTGAAGTTGCAACAAAGTCCAAAAGAGAATAAAGATGGATGCCTGTTTTAAAATGAATAAATAAATGGGGATAGGAAATGAAAAGATAGATGTGGCCAAAAGCAGAACAGTAATTTTGAATGTTATTTGGAAAAAAAAAAACATTCCTGTGTGATAGCAGCTATTGCAGACAGTCAGGCAGTGTTAGAGAATGGGAGGGGGAGTTTAATCAGAACAGCTGCAAAGGAAGATAATCTTGGCAGCAGAGTTTTGGACAGACTTTAAAAGGGAAATTGTTCTAGGAATAGAAAAAACTGTCAGTAGTAAAGAGTCCTGATCTGGGACAGCAGAACTAGTGTCAGTTGAGTGTACAGCTGTACGTATCTTAGTTATCCTTGGAGATGTCATCCTTTTCACCCTGTGCCACAGTTCTCATCTATAAGAGCTTACTGACTTGGAGAGATCGAAGAGATGAAATTTCAGTCATGATAATGAGAAAGTTTTAAAACAGTCCTAAATATTCTTTGATTACCAGAAACAGGGATACAGAATATAAATAGAGAGTAAAGTGGAATGTATCAATTAAACTCTTAACAGATTATTTAGATTACATTTTTTTCAGGATCTTTTTAGTCATGTTTACTTTTATTCTGCAAGTGTTAAATCTTTATGTCTGTACTGATGTGGTAGGCAGAAACCATGAGTCACTGTCTGGCTGAGGGTCTGAATGGTTTCCAGACTCCTTGCAAAGAATGACAGCAAGTAGCAATTGCGTGTGGGCAAGGAGGTGGGATGGTTGAAACTGCTGTCTTGCAAACACACAGTAGTGTTGAAATGAGATATAGACCAGAGGACAGTGCAATATGAGTGCGTATCAGAATTCTCCATGCACTTGAGGAGAAAAGCTTAAGAATAAAACCTACGCTGGAGAAGATCTAAAGTGGGATCTAAGCCTGATCTAAGGACAGGAGCACTTTGATTCTAGATCATTTGAGATGAGAGAGAAGGACTTGTCCTCAGCTGAGCACAAGGCCAAGCAATACACTAAAGCAGGTAATTGCAGGAGCAGTGGTGTTCTGACTTGGTCACAGACATGGCTTGGATCAAAATTCCTCTACCAAACTGCTTTACCTACCAGAATGATGATAGCATTGTGTGCCATGTCATCTTCAGACTATTTTATTTATGCTAAAAGCAGTCCTTAGTCTCATAGGATAGAGACTAACAATGTGAAAAGTACCTCTGACTAGCAGAATTTGGATAGCAGTCTCATTAAGGTTTCTTCTCTAAAGCATGTATTCTGATGGTGACTGTTTTAAGGGAAAAAATACAACAAAACAGATGAATTTATTTTTAAAACCTGATGGAAAATAAAAGCAGTAGACTATTTTAAAGTTCTTTGCTCTGTGTTCTAATAACTATTTTATGCCTTAATGTTAATGTTCTCAGATGAAAAGTTCTTTTTCTCCTTGTTTCATTAGGATACATGGGAATAGTTTAAGTATTTTTCTCTATTAACATTAAACTGTTCAGCTGTAGATTCTGTGGGAGCTATTCAAGGAGCTCTGGCTTCAGTGCTAATACTGCATCTTTTAAAGCTTCTTCTAATTCAAACTGTTCCAGAATATAATCCTAGAACTAGGATGATGAGGACTAATTTGGACTCACATGAGCTAAAAGATTTTTTCTGGACAAAAGATTTTTCCTTTAACAAGGAAAATTCCTTCATTGCTACTAAATATAAGACCAAGTTAGAAATCCACTGAGTACGTGCCTGGATCAGGCATTCCTGTTCAGTGGGATGGTGTATTCTTTTTTATGCTCAACTTTTATTATATATATTGCATATGGTAGATGCCTGTTGTATCACTAATCTTAAACATCACATAAAATAAAGTGCACTCCAACTTGTTTCTTTGTTTCCTACATGAGAATAGAAGCATGTCAGTTTGTTGATAAGGAGACATAGTTGGGGAAATAAGAATATAACAAGATTTCAGTATACTCCATGAGAAAGATTGAGCAGTTACTGTTTGCACTTGACTTTTATGATAGGAGAGGGAAAAAAAGGTTGGGGGGGAACCAGGCAAGTTTTCCTGTGGTGTTCAAGGGAAGTGTTTGCAGCAGAGATCTAAAATTGTGTCAACGTTCCTTTCTCTTTCTGCAGTTCAGAGGCAAACTACCTCCTCCATGTGATCCTGTGTGCAAGATCATAGACTGGATTCTCGCCGTTTGGCACCAGCTGAACTCTTGCTTATCTCGTCTCGGAGCGCCTGAAGCTCTCATGGGGCCAAAACATTTCTTCTCTTGTCCAGTGGTGCCAGGGCATGGCCAAGCAACAGTGAAGTAAGATTCCTGTTTCCTGTTTAACACTGTTCAGTGCCACCTACATACTTATTACAAATGTAGTGATTATTTTTCTCCCCAAACTCATCTGACTCAGCATCCTTGGAAGTATTTAAGTGCAAGTTAGTGAAAGCTAACTAATCCCTGTAACGTCTTTTACAACGGTGACATGCCACCTCACTCTTCATTTTAACACAGTTTTTGTCTACTAATAATCAATTATTATCAATTTCAACTCTTTGAAAGGGTAGATAATAGCAGGACAAGGGGAAATGGTTTTAAGTTGAAGGAGAGAAGATTTAGGTTGGATGTCAGGTGAAGTTCTTTACTATGAGAGTGGTGATGTGCTGGAACAGGCTGCCCAGAGACGTTGTGGATGCCCCATCCCTAGAGGTGTCCAAGGCCAGGTTGGATGGGGCCCTGGACAGCCTGATCTAGTAATGAATGGGGAGGTTGGTGGCCCTGCCTGTGGTTTGGGGGTTGGAAATTCATGATCCTTGAGGTCCCTTCCAACCCTGGCCACTCTGTGATTCTGTGATAATTAAAAAGTACAGCTGCAGTGAGTGCTTACTAGCCACTTCTAATTTAGCTGCACAACGCCTAACAGTAAAGTCATGTAACTAGAAATAACTAAATGTAATTAGCAACTCAGTGGTAGGTGTCAGTTCAGTCTATTAGCCACTCCTGTCCCCTCGCCCCTCCTCTGCACTGCTATTCTGCTGCTTTTTGCATTTGTTAAAACTTCACTGATTCATTGTATATGTATGTATATACTATGTATATTAACATAGTAGACAGCTATCTAGAAACTGAATTTGTTGAGCTGGCTGTTAGCACAGGGTAAGTGGTAAAACCAGCAGCTGGGAAGAGGGGGAACAGGAAACTGTTTCGTGCTGTGTGCTGGTTCACGTATTTCACATGTTTTGGAGCATAGGCTGAATAAATGAGGAAAATTTTGGCAACTTTTTTTCCCTTGTTTTTGATCTAGAGAATTAATGATGATATTTCAACAGGAAAGAGATTCTTTTCACAGCTTATTTTCAGGGGTGGAGGATGTTATATCTTTCCAAAATATCAGTTGTATCAAAGCACTGGGGAGTTGATCAAGATGTGCACAAATGAAAACCAAACATAGGACTGAATTTAAACACTGGGTGGGAATATAATTTAAGACAGGATAGCACTGTACAGCCCATCAACAGTCAACTGTTAGATTAAATGAGCTAAACTAATTTGTATCTTTGCAACATTCATTTCTGACCATTCATGTTAGCAGTATTGCAGAATGTCAGAAGTTTACATAACTTCACCTCTCACCTTCTGCCTATAGTTCAGCAGTTACAGTATACTGGTGTTTACTTTCTTAAGCTGTTAGAAGCAAACTCTAGACACATGGAATGGTGCCTATAACATGCTGGCTTCCAGGAACATCTTAAATATATATTGTACAACTTATTTTATTAACAGTGCCAATTATTTTGCTGAGTAACACAATTTTTATCAATCTTATCTCAGCACTTTGTTGCACGGCTATATGTCACAGATTTTTGGTCTTATGTTTCATAACTAACCAAAAAATATATAGGAAATGACTCATGCATTCTAGAAAAAAAAAAAGGAGAAAAAGGAGTTGAATTTGATTTTTAAAAGTTTATTATAGATGTGAGATGTGCCTTACTCCTGATGCTCCTAGCTGTTTTCCCTCGAGAACTGTAAGCTGTGACAACTGTCATTTATTTATTACCTACTACACATTTTTTCTTCACTTCTGTGCTAAAAGGGTGTAATATTTCTCTCTTAAGCTAAAATCCCACAAGAACCATGTCCCATCAAATCAATTTTTTGTAATCAGACCCAGTCTCTAAACCAGACAATCTGAAAAATCCACGGCATCCTGGAAACACAGTTCATCATAGATCAAATAAACAAAACAAGAGTGAGAGAGATGCAGCTGTACGAATAGAAAGGTCTTGTAAGCTGGGCAAGCTTGGAAATGGAAGAGTACTGGAAAGGATGCAATCATGACTGAATAGCTTCTTTTTTCTACCCTGGCAGCAAATATGCAGTGAGTGAACACCTGCAAACATGGAAACTTCTCCATGCACTGACAAAGGTGAAAAGTTTTTGTTGTTGATGGGACAGGTGTTTCTGGTGCTTGCACATCTTTCTGAGATGTTCTTTAAGCCCTACAGCCTTCAGCCTATGCACAAAAAGGATATTTTATGCTGGTGTTTGAAGGAGGAATCAGATGGTGAAGAGTTTGCCAAAGCAATGTGGAAAAAAAAACTTGGTCAAGCTTTTAAATATAAAGCAAATAAATGAAATCTGCCTTAATCAAATCAGTACCTTGCTGATATGGAATATAACGTTCAAAAACTATGAACTTCCTGAAAGCACAAAATCTAATACATTACCTGAAATATAAAATCTGGAGTTTTCTTCATTTTCTCTCAGGTTAAAGGATTGTTTGTGTATCATCTACAGGTGGATGTCCAAGTTATGGAATGTTGTGATAGCTCCCAGAGTTCAAGAAGCAATACTCTCCAGAGCCTCTGTAAAAAGACCGTCTGTACCAGGGCAAACAATAGCCAAAAAAAATCCTAGCCAAGGTCAACAGGCTGTTGTTAAAGCTGCTCTCAGTATCTTGCTAAATAAAGCCGTTTTGCATGGTTGTCCTCTACCCAGAACAGGTAAGTGTGAGCAGTGTGGAAAGCAAGCGACTATACGTTGCCAAAGTGAAGCTTTCAAATGTTTGGTTCCTTTTATAAAATTTCCATGAAACTTAATTTTAGTTATGATGGGGGGAATGTTGTTAAAAGCTAGCGTGGATATACATAGTAATCAAAGAAACACTCTTTGCAACACTTTGGTTCTTTTTAACCGTGTTCTATTCTTGTTTCAGAGTTAGATAATTACATAGCAGATTTTAAGGGTGGAAATTTTCCCTTATCCATGGTTTCAAGCTACAAAAACTGTAGTAAGAAAAGAGGAGAGAATGCTTCTTGGAGAAAAGTGAGCACAAGTCCTCGCAAAAAGTCAGGCCACTTATCCTCCCAGTCATGGAACAAGCAGGATATAAGTAGTGAAGGTAAAGTTTTCTGTTTTGAATTGTGGGGGAAAAGAGTGTGGGGTATAAACTGGGTAACTTTTTGCACATAACAAAATAATTTTCTATTAAATAGCACTTGTGGTTTTGTTTACTGGTTTAAAAAAATATTCACCTTTTCTTCAAGTTTTTTCTTTGTGGCTATGAAGTATCCTAATTCTTCCCTAGTTTGTTCTAATGCCCTTCCTGTTGTCTGATAGTGAGGCAGGCCTTGGCTCAGATGATGGGAGATAGAGCAGTGGTTTTGCATCATACTGCCTACAGTGATCTTCCTCACTCCTAGATGTGAGAAGACTTCATGACTTGATTGTTTCCTCCAGCCCTTCAATCTGATTTGTGACACATACAGAATGCTTTGGGGTTTTGTTTTGCTTTTTCTGCATACATGTGAAAGTTATATTAGTAGCTGACACTTCTGAAATATCTTTTCACCTCAAGATCATAAGCCATCTAACAGGCAGTTATTATGAACACCTGTCATCTGGATATATGTAGATGCAGTATTTGTTCTTTTATGAGTACACATCTATCTGGGAGGAAAAAACAGGAAAACTTGTAGAGGACATAATCAAATTACTTACTTCTGCTTTTAGAGAAGCTTTCCCTCCCCCATTTTATAAACAGTAAGATTCTAACCTCAATTAACTTTATATAGGTCTGCAGTACTGATGTTTAGTACTTAATGTTAAATTGAACTCAGCTCTTCCTCTGAAAGAAGTCTGCTTTAGCTGAACTGCAAATCTAACGTCTCAGTTCTGCTTTTTAGTTCACTTGTGAGTAAATCTAATCCCACTAAGAGGATTTGAAGAACTCAAATGAACATAACCTGGAGTAGGATGGTTGAATGTACTTTGGACCTGGAGATATTTCTGAAAGCAAGTTAATAATTGTCAAAAAAAAAAAAAGCATATTGATTTTTAGTTAGAGTAGCCTTTAATTCCTATGCTTTTCCTATTCCAAGTAAGGGTAGGTTGTGTTGTTGTTATTTTTAATGAAGTTAACTCTTTTCCCATTAATGAGTGGCTTCTGTCTGAGAGAACCAGTAGGTGTGGATCAGGTGCCTCACTCTTGAACTCCTATTCTGTATTCCACAAAAGCACTGGGCATCGCTGCCATCTTAGCTGTTCCATATGGCCCTACAGCCACTCTAACACATTTCAAGGAAAGTATTACAATCCTTAGAAGACTCAATTGATGTAAGAAGCCAGTAAATAGCTAAACTTTTCCCCATTTATTACACATTTAATAATTCAGGATTTAACGAACATAATAATCCACTAATAAGTCAACCTCTTTTTTCTGCAGGTATAAAATCCAAGACTGTGTTGCAACCGAACTGTAAGAAAAGAGCTTCTCTTGCCACTAAGTAAGTGGCCCGGCATCCATGGCATGTGCAACACTTAGAAAACAATAAGGATGTTGAAATTGTAACCCTGCACGTTACAGTGAATAGCTGAAGAGGTTGTGCATGATAATGTTTTGGTTTTACATCTGAAGAAAAGATTCAGATTCAACAATCTGAAGAAAGATTTTCAATTTCATGTTGAGAGAAAACAAAATTTGCATAGTTCAGTTTTTAGAATCCATTTCTGGAATTCAAACCTTGCACCTCTTCATGTTCTTTTTATGTAACAGAATAGCCTATGACTATTACGTAAATTCTCTGCCACAAATACTCTGCCACAAAAAGCCAACCTTAGGCTTTTTTCACATGGCATTACGACAAAAAAAAAAAACCTCTCCTCTAGCTCTTCTAGCTTACTGAATGAAAATGTGCAGTTTCTTACATGCAGTTAGTTCATACAGTCCAATTAATACTGAGTTTCTCAATTAAAAAGTATGCATAGGGATAATAGGGTGACAGGGAGCTGTACCTGAGATCTTACTTCCATCTGAAAACTTGATTCCACCACATTCACAAATTCACAGGTACAAACAGTGCAGAATTCTTTATATTTCCAGTACGTTGACTTTTTTAAAGTCTAGGTGCTTGGAATTAAGTCCAAAAAAAGAGATGAAAATGAAATTGATTGCTCCATTTAAAAAAAAAAGAGGAGTCTTTGAACACAGAGGTTAAAAGAGTCCTCTGTTAAAATTTCAGAATGGAGAGAAGAATTTGAATAGAAATGACATTTATTAAGATATAGCAAATATTTACAACTGTTACTGCTACCAAGTTAGATATTTTGTTCCTTTGGTGGTCTTAAAAATATTTGGAAAAAAAATTCTATTTTTCAGTTTTGTATAGCATTTATTTTAAAACTCTGCACAATGGCTTAATTTTCATTGTTCTCCCTCTTGGTTTGTTTGTGTTGTTGTTCCTGCTGTTGTTTTTTCACTAGATCTTCAGAGCAAGATCAATTGAGAACATTGAATCTAGAGCAAAGGCTGTCCCTTGGTTCTGATGATGAAGTAGATCTTGTGCAGGAACTTCAAAGTATGTGCTCCAGCAAATCTGAGCCTGATATAAGCAAGGTAAGCACAAGGTTCTTAAATAATTTACATCATTTATGGAGCTGTTTGCTAAATGGTTAAAATAATTTTTTTATTTACAGACACTACTTGAACTGAAGAAAATTATAAAGCTATTTGGCAATAATCCCAAGTCAACTAATAAATTGTACATTTGAAGAAGACTGTTCTGGTTTAATATGTGTTATTTTAAATTACACCCTCACTGTCTTGAATCATAGAGGTTTTTGCATTAGAGGCTAAAATGTATTAGTCCATAAGTACTAGAGACAGTAGCATTCTCTGCATTATTGTTCATCTTTCTCTGGGAAACTTTTTTACAGTCTTAAAAGACCTAGAAAGGGTTTCCCCATAGGCATTTCACATTTTGTTTCTTGTAATCCCATTAGGCATCAGAGAACTGGTTTTAAGCTCATCTGCTATGCAGCAAAATTAAGTTTTGTTGCCCCACACAAGAAAGAATGGATTGACAATATTCTTTTCCTACAAAAATAGGAAAGAGGCTTGAAAGACTTCCAAATTTGGGTTTTAAGTGACTGTGGAAGGCTTTTTGGAGCAGAGGGTAGAAACATGGATCTTACCTTTCCTTCCACACCAAAAGCTTCCAGAGCTCCCTGTAGCTGTGCCTATGTATTCTTTTCCAGGTTCCCCTGCTAGCAGTGTTCACACTGCAGTAGTTGATTCATTATTTTGAAACACAAAGCAAGCACTCTTCTTCAGTCCAAGCCTGTTGTCAACTCAGGCTGTCCATTGTATCCTCTAGATTCTCCTTGAACAGCAGTTCCATTAGTTTTACCTTATTAAGCAAGCTGCTTGTTCTTAGAAAATAACCACATTTTTATTAAGAAATGTATGTTTGGGAAGATTTCTCAACCTGTTTAATTACATCCTTCGTTATGTTTTTTTTTGTTGTTGTTGTTGGTTTCAGGGTCATTATTTGGTTGTGGAATTTTTTTTAGTCTTTGATTGATTTTATTATTTTTAGTTTAAAACTTACAACATTTGTGTGAGTTGCATGGCCCACGCTGGTCAGATAATCCTTAGTCAGCACTTGACAATATGGGATGTGCTAAAGAAATGGCAATGAACTTAAAATTGTGTTTAATAACATTTAAAATGCAATTGCTGGTTGTTGACAATTCAAGGAAATGTGGGTTAAATGAGGAAGGAGATAGATGTCACTGTCTTTTGTTCAGTTTCCTCATCGTGGGTGGAACCATCCATGATTGTAATTTCTGTTGTTAATTCCCCAGCTGCCTAGTAGAGCTTACAGAAGTAAAGATGCTGTTGCATGTTTGCTTTGTGTGAGGTAATTCTAGGCTGCCATCAAAATAAGTGCGTCAGCTTTCTAATTTGCTCTTTCACTGTATGTTCCTGCCACCCCTGTTGTGATGGGATTGAGTACTTTTGCAGTTGCAGAGTGAATCGGGTCAGCTCACCCCAGGACAATATATCAGGGTTTCACTGAGATCAGAAGGCTGATCATATTGTATCTTTTTCTGCATGGTCACAAGTTTTGATGGAAAATATCAGGAAAGAAATGTGATGGGAGAAGGAGAACGCGATCATTCCTTTCTGGAACGTCCTTGGAGCAAGTTAAACTCTTTGGATGTTTGTGCATAACATCAAACGGAAACTACCAGATTACTGAGTCAGAAAACAGAAACATAATTTCTGCTGTGAATAAATCTTCTTCTTTTTCTTATCTTTTTTTTAGATTGCAGATTCTAAGGATGCGCTACTGATGTTCAGTAACTCTCAGAACAATCCTGTATTTTCAGCAAGTGGTACTAACCCAAGTAAAACAATGAAACAAAAGGTAGGTAAGAATTTTATAGCAGGGTAGGGAAGGTGAATAAAGTTCAGGTGTCTCTAAAATCTGAGTTGTTGATTAGATCCCAAGAGTTAGGGTTCCAATGCCCTGTTTATTGCAAGAATAAACTGTCACCATTCTTAGGAAACTTGGTGGCACACCATGCCAAGTTTTCTCCATGTGTCTTAATGGAAATTAAAGATTCATTAAACAGTGGATATATTTATTTCATAGTTTTCATGTTTATACAAAGCCTAGGCCAAGTATCCTTAACATTCCTTCAGCTTTGTAAGGCCTGGTTTCATTTGATTATTATTTTTTTAACAGTTAAAGCTATTTAATAAGTTTGCAAAAGCTGAAAGCTTTCTGAAATTCTTAATTTAAAATTGCTGGGTCATGGTTTATTTTTAAACCATCTTCTGCAGTGATTACCAGTGATTACTACCTAGCTATCTGTTCCTGTACAGTTGTCTTGGCATATTATTTATGAGAGATCAAAATAAGCCCGTTGTTACAAAGTTGGTGCTTCTGAGAAAAAGTAGTCTAAATGTGAACAAACTTTACTAACTGAAGGGCAGTTCCAGAGTGGGAAGGTGCATTGAATACTGCTGGAAGATAGAACAGATCCACTAACTTTTTTTCTTCTCAGAAATGGAAAATAATCATTTGTGGTTTCTAGACATGTTTACGATAAAATACACCCACTTTCATTTCCTTTTTTTTTTTTTTAATGATAAATTCCTTTTTTTTCCCGTTTTTTAAACAATGAGAGAGCTTTTGAGCATACAGCTCAATTAACCTTAACCAGTACAGAGTCTGTTCTCTATGTTCTCTCAGTAGGCATTGGGTTCCTCTAGAGGTCAATGCAGACACTTTGTCTGATGGCAATAAATTGTTTTCTGGAAGCACTCTGCCTATTCTCTGCAGCTACAATGAATCATAGAATGGCTTGGGTTGGAAGGGACCCCAAGGATCATCAATAAAGAAGCCCTGCAAATAGTTTAACTTGTGCACCTAGGCATTAAAAAGCTAGTTAGATAAGATGACATATTTATCATCATCTTTTTTCGCATTCAAATATTTAAATTGTTAAAAACATTTCCTGTAATTTTACTGAAAACCCAGAAGACAGACTCCACTGAATGGCAACAATTTTAGTATTGAAGACACACATTTAGATGTACAGCTTTTGAGTGTTTCTCTGAACATTCAGTTCAGACAGTCCAAACCAGAGCTTATATAGTAATGATGATTGCATAATTTGATATATGTGTAAAATTTTTCTCGTCGTTTCTTTTCTCTTTTAAAATTCCTGCTAACAGTATAAGACATACCCCCTAAAATTGAGATGTTTGAGATTGATATTTAAGGTTTTTGAATGCCAGTGCAAAAAATCTCATTGAATTCTTTTGGTATTTTAATATGTTTATGATATTTCCATCACAGAAGGAAAAAAAAAAAAGCCATCGTTTGTTCACCAAGTCAGACACTGTCATGTTCATCTGCAAGAGACCATAAATGACAGAGGTTCTGTGAGGGTGGAGGGTTGGCTGGTTGTTTTCCTGCTCTGGCTACAATCACTATTTGAATAAAAATGCTTTCTTTTATCCATAGGATGGAATCCGTCCTCTCAGCAGCAGTCGAACTGTAGAAAGCAGCAAATCAAAGACAGAGCTGGGTGGTTCAAGAGTTAAATCTTTTCTTCCTGTACCGAGAAGTAAAGTCACCCAGACTTCTCAGAGTACTAAAAAAAAGCAGCAGCAGTAATACAAGGCAAATAGAGGCAGATAATGACACAAAAAGAGAGATTTGGAATTTGCACAAAAAAAAAGAACAAATAGAAAAATTTTACAGTAAACCTGCCTACCATATAATTTTCTGTGTTCATAATCTCTATTGCAAAAACCAAGCACTCAAATATGTAAATAGTTTTTATTAAAATAAACTGTTTCCCTGTAATGTAAAGTTTGTACAGGACCACAGTTTCATTTGTATGTAAGTCAGCTGGAAATTATATTGATTTAGATGTCAGAAATGGGCAGCTCTGCCACCTTCATAGATTTCTTTCTGTTACCAAAATGATTCTTGTTTAAATGATAACATTCAGGGGTATTACCACAAGATTCTGTTTGTGTATATACTGTACATAAATATATATTCTATTAAGTTCATGTGTTAAATTGCATTCAGATGAGTTGCACAATGTGTACAGTAACGGCTTAAAGCTATTGTACATGCATTTTAAAGACATGTTTTTATCTTCACTTAATGAAAATCAATGGAATGTGGCAATAACTAAGATGATCGGAAGCGCAGATCAATTACTTTCAGCTCCAAGCCATATTAAATACTTTGATTTCCCCATCCTCTGCCTGCTGAATTGTGATTCTGTTTTTCCCAAGCTTCTCTTCATCTTAAATGTCATGACCTTATGTTACAACTTCTATCTTTTAAGAGAAAAAAAGAGATTGAGAAATTAAAATGCAATAAAAGTTATTTTTCTCAGACTCTTATTCTTTGATAAATTGAAGACAATGTGGTCATTTATTAACTTAGCCTTTATTTTTTACTATTAGGAAATTTATATGCTTCATTAGTGTTTTAAGAGTATCCAAGAGATAACAGTGTTTTTCAGAGGCAGATTTTACCGAAAAGGAATTTGAGCACAAGCTTAACTGCGGTATTATCAGAGATAATGGAGTAGCGAAAACATGAGTTACTGTGTAATTGTCAGCTTCTATTGTGGACTGAAGATGTAATTGCTGTGAAATGATACTTGAGTTGCAGATAAAATGAAGTCTTGTTCATTTTTTTTCCCCTTACTGAGGTAGAGCATTTTCCTAAGAAGGAAAGTGTCCATGAAGGGAGTATTTTTCTGCTCTCCCCTTACGTAGCTGCCGTTACACAGCTGTGCGTTGCGCACAGAGCAGCACTCCCACCTGGATACCTCACTGGGGAGGTAGTGGAAAACATGGGGTGACCATGAGGTCAGACTTGGTTGTCCTCTGCTGTGTTCTCAGGAGGTGCTTTGGGAACCGTGGGCAGAACATGGCTGTGTGTGTCATCTCCACAGTAGCGTTTGTCTTAAGGTAATTGTGGAAGAGAAAAAAATGACATAACTGTTTCCTAACACTTCACCTTTCTATGTAAAAGTCATCCAAACTCATGTCAATAAAAGTTTTGTATGGCATATTGTCCATCTTTCTGTCTCTTAGTTTGTGTGTCAGTTTTATCTCCCTAACTGTGGCCTAGCAGGAGTTCATGTCTGTAATTATCTTCCTCACTGTGTATTTAGGAAGCACCCTAACTTTCAGTGACCATTGTTGTATTAACACTTGATTTATTTTTATTTTTTTTGCAACAGCAGTGATTACATCCAACTATTCAGTTGCATTATTCAAGGGTGATTTCTGTAGGATTCCATTTTTTGGTATTAATTTTGGTGCTGACAAATGGGACCCTGCTTTTACCATCAGCTGCGCAGCACATGGGTCGCTGTGGAGCACAAGTCTGGAGGCAGCTCTCAGCAATGAGCATCCCTAACTATATATATTCTGACTTGCTTCTAAGCTGGATGTGCTCTGCATTGAGGACACACCTTACAAATGTCCGCCCTCGTTTAGATGAAGAGTTTGCAGTGTGTTTGTGTGGGGCGGACTGAGGCAGTGCCCTAAAACCTGGTTTTAGATGCGCTTTAAGACGATATTGTCTGTAAGGATCAAAAGTCGTTTGTGCTGTGTGCGGAGAGAAAACCTGCAGAGGAGCGGGTGGCTTTGATCATTGGCTCATTGTTTGAAAGTCAAGTCTCTGTTGCTAAATTTAGCGTTGCCTTTCAATCCTCTCATCCTTTCTTCCCAGCCCACTGTCATAATCTCTCTCCGTCTGCATCTGATCCCTGGGTGACTTCTGTCTGCTGTCATTCCAACTGTCTGTCAGTTCAGTGCTGCCTGTGATCTTCATTTGTCTTTGCTCAAATGGTGTTTTGCAGATCTCCAAATTCCATCTGATCTCCAAAGCTGTCCTCTTAGGCACAAAGGCCCCATCCATTCCACAGTTCCAGGGTGGGTTTTGCATTTAGGCCCCACCTCCCCACGCTCCTTATATGTGGCTCAGTCCCTTCAACCAGAGCCTGAAAGATCACTCTCATCCACCACTGATGGCGATAAGTCCTAAACTCTCCATCTCTCCACTTTGTCAGTCCGAAAATAAGAGCTCACAGCATGCCTAGGGCAAAACCAAAAGGCTTGAAAACCTCTGGTTGCATTTATAAGGATTATGTTTCAAGACCTAAATCCTAGTGAATAAAATCGGAAGTAATATCATTTATCCTAAGAGCAGGAAATTGATTTTGGAGAACTTGAGGGTTTATAAAGGAATCATGTCACTGAATCACACTGAATGTTGCTTAATGTGCAAGATTTTTAGGCAGCAATTAATTGTCTGTTAGTGAATAATTGGACACACGGCTCCATGTGGGTTTTGGTGCTTTTCTTGTCCAGTGCTGAACAGTGCTAACTCATAGGCAAGCTGTGCCCAGTTAAAATGCCAAGTGGACATCACACAAATGAGGAAAACATTATGCAATAACTTTTTAGATATCTAATAGACCACAAAAAACTGTGAAGTTCTGATCTGATCTTCAGCAATCCATGCTAATTCAGAATCAGTCGGAAGCAATGGCTTCAAAAGGTTTGTTTTCCCAAGCTGCTACGTTTCAGGGAAATGTTCCCTTTGTGGGCAGGGTGGAGGTGTGTGGGCAGGAGGGGTGCAGTGGGGCACTCTGAGCCTGGGGAGAGACGTGGACACCGAGCACTGGATGGTGCTGGTACTGCTGGGCCAGGGCAGGAGGGCCATGGAAATGGGAGAGGTAGAACTCACAGAAAGATTTTGGAGATAGCATAGGCAATCCTTAAATAGAATCTACAGCTGGTAAGGCACCAGTTAAGCAACTGTGCAAGCTGAACTGTTGTTTGGGACAGCAGCCCAGAGAGACACCACTAATGGCGATGATGAAGCTGCTGTGCATGGGGATTTTGTATGCGAGACGTCCAAGGATGGGGGGATGTGCACGTCTGAGTTTGTTTGGGCTGCTCCTGTGTGGCCCTGCCGTCTAAGAGGCCCTTGGTGCTGAGCAAGCCATTTCTGGCTGCCCTCTCCCTGCTCTGTA